>NC_134496.1:1408313-1757901 GCF_040206685.1 Ascaphus truei | reverse complement strand
GATTGTCCCCCCCCCTTTTATTAATTTGGTGGCTCTTCTCTGCACTCTCTAGTTCCATAATGTCTTTTCTAAGGAGTGGTGCCCAAAATTGTACTCCATATTCAAGGTGTGCTCTTACTAATGCTTTGTAAAGGGGCATAATTATGTTTACTTCCCTTCCATCCATTGCCAGTTTAATGCAAGATAAGATCTTGTTTGCCTTTGCAGCTACTGCATGACATTGGGCACTATTGCTAAGCCTGCAGTCTACAAGCACTCCTAAATCCTTCTCCATCAAGGATTCCCCTAATTTATCCCCATTTAATTTGTAATTCGTCTTTTTATTCTTGCTTCCCAAATGAATAACCTTATATTTATCTGTATTAAACCTCATCTGCCATTTACCTCCCACGTTTCCAGTCTCTCCAAGTCCTTCTGAAGAGAAATTACACCCTGCTCTGATTCTATTACCTTACACAATTTAGTATCATCAGCAAAGACATTACTCTCGATGCTCAAGGTCATTAATAAACAAGTTAAAAAGCAGGGTCCCAGTAAAGATCCCTGAGCTACTCCACTCATGACTTTAGCCCAACAACACACACACACACACACAATGTTTACATCTGGCAGCAACAGAGTTCATACTGTATGATGTTTGAGAGACTGGAACAGAGATTGTAATAGTATTCACCTGACTTCCACAAGGTCATTAGGTTTATAACTCGGGTGCAGGAAGAACCAGACCTTCTTAACAAAATGAGTAATGCTGGGTTCTTTTCTAGATCCTCGGACGTACACCATCCACTTATGAGTAGATTGGTCATTTTCTTCCCTTTTATCAGGGGGGATGTACCTACAATAGAAAAACCTTTAAAAAAATATATATATATATATATATATTATATATACATACATACATACATACATACATACATACACACACACACACACACACACACACACACACACACACACACAAACACACACACACACATATATATATATACATATAGCAACTGTAAATATTACTGTAATGTTCATTTGCATGTCTTAGACAGGTCTGCAACCCTGTTTTTCCCCATTGTCACCCAGCATACAGCACTTCCACTGCAGCAAGGGATTCTGGGAAATGACATGCAAATGAATATACAGGAATATTTACAGTTGCTTTATGCTTTACTGTGGAGGGTTTTAGTCACTTTTTTTACCCACCATAACCTTAATAGTCGTGGTGATTACCTACTCTTATCTCATTTGAGCAAATGTCAGTAAGCAACCTCACACTGATGAGACCCATCAAGGTTGAAACATGTCTGTGAGTGGGTTAACTGACTTTGCATCTCCCAAGTCCTTGCTCAAAAGCTGTGTTTAAAGCAGCATGCATTGACTAAGGGTTGCTCATGTAATGTGAGCATGAGATAAAAAGTGGCACTGTGTGCTCATTTGCATGTCATTTCCCAGAATCCCTTGCTGCAGTGGAAGTGCTGTTTGCTGGGTGATAATGGTGAAAGACAGGGTTGCAGACCTGTCTAAGACATGCAAATGAATATACAGGAATATTTACAGTTGATAGATATATATATATATATATATATATATATATATATATATATATATATATATATATATATATATATATATATAATATATATATATATATATATATATATATATATATATATATATATATATATATATACACACACACACCCACTCACACACATATATACTGAGTTAAGTTATGGTGAGTAAAAAAAGTGACAAAACCCTCCACAGGAAAGCAAATATGCAAATATAGCTGTATGCTCATCTGCATGTCTTAGGCAGGTCTGCAACCCCGCCTTTCCCCATTATCACCCAGCATACAGCACTTCCACTGCAGCAAGGGATTCTGGGAAATTACATGCAAATGAGCACACAGTGTCACTTTTTGCCTCAATAACCATTTTTAACATGGTTCCCTATAGGCTTAAGCTTGCTGCATGGTCACAGCTTTGAGCACAGACAGGGTTAAGCTGCATACCCAGAAAACCACCCACAGACAGCTGTTTCGACCTTGATGGGTCTCATCAGTGTGGGGTTGATTTTACTGGAATGCAAGAGAGGCTATGGGATAGGCTAAACCATAATACTGAGTTAAGTTATGGCGAGTAAAAAAGTGAAAAAAAATGGGAAAGGCGGGGTTGCAGACCTGCCTAAGACATGCAGATGAGCATACAGCTATATTTGCATATATATATATGGACAAGCTTTCGAGAGTTCTCCTCTCTTCTTCAGGTCAAGCAAAGAGGAGAACTCTCGAAAGCTTGTCCTATGACATAAATTGTTAGTCCAATAAAAAAGGTATCACCTAATACTGAAGAACTCATTTATTCTGCACTATCGCAACTGGACTAACACGGCTACTTTCTGCTTTATATATATATATATAAAGCAGAAAGTAGCCGTGTTAGTCCAGTTGCGATAGTGCAGAATAAATGAGTTCTTCAGTATTAGGTGATACCTTTTTTATTGGACTAACAATTTATGTCATAGGACAAGCTTTCGAGAGTTCTCCTCTTTGCTTGACCTGAAGAAGAGAGGAGAACTCTCGAAAGCTTGTCCTATGACATAAATTGTTAGTCCAATAAAAAAGGTATCACCTAATACTGAAGAACTCATTTATTCTGCACTATATATATATATATATGTAGAGGTATCAGTACCGTGTTAGCCGAGCTTCAATAATCAAAAAATAAATAGATGATACCGTTCTGTGGCTAACGAAATGCTTTTATTTGTGCGAGCTTTCGAGATACACTGATCTCTTCTTCCGGCGATGTTACAATGAATGAAGCAAGGATAACTTAAAAACACTGTCTCTTGGAATGTTATCTGTGCTTGTCCTTCCCCCGGTGTGGATGTGTTTTATGGCTAGAGGTGTCAAAGGGTAACTGAAAGCAAGTGAAGAAAGAGTGTGTATGTGTATCAGTGTGAATAAAAATGAATGGAGAGCCCACAGTATAAACAGTGCTCTACACAAGGTGTGTGTGGAGTGAGAGGGATTTAAGTTATCCTTGCTTCATTCATTGTAACATCGCCGGAAGAAGAGATCAGTGTATCTCGAAAGCTCGCACAAATAAAAGCATTTCGTTAGCCACAGAACGGTATCATCTATTTATTTTTTGATTATATATATATATATATATATATTCCTGTATATTCATTTGCATGTCTTAGACAGGTCTGCAACCCTGTCTTTCACCATTATCACCCAGCAAACAGCACTTCCACTGCAGCAAGGGATTCTGGGAAATGACATGCAAATGAGCACACAGTGCCACTTTTTATCTCATGCTCACATTACATGAGCAACCCTTAGTCAATGCATGCTGCTTTAAACACAGCTTTTAAGCAAGGACTTGGGAGATGCAAAGTCAGTTAACCCACTCACAGACATGTTTCAACCTTGATGGGTCTCATCAGTGTGAAGTTGGCTTACTGACATTTGCTCAAATGAGATAAGAGTAGGTAATCACGACTATTAAGGTTATGGTGGGTAAAAAAAGTGACTAAAACCCTCCACAGTAAAGCATAAAGCAACTGTAAATATTCCTGTATATTCATTTGCATGTATGTATATATATATATATATGTGTGTATATATATATATATATGTGTGTATATATATTTATATGTGTGTATATATATATTTATATGTGTGTATATATATTTATATGTGTGTATATATATTTATATGTGTGTATATATATTTATATGTGTATATATATTTATGTATACATATGTGTGTGTGTGTGTGTGTGTGTGTGTGTGTGTGTATGTATATATATATATATATATATATATATATATATATATATATATATACACACACACACACACACACACACACACACACACATACACACACACACACACACACACGTAATATTCAATTCTTTTTTTAAATAATACAAATGTACTACTTTCTTTCCTGTGAAAAATGTCTATTTTCTTTTGGTCCTAAGCAATTCTAATCTCATCAGGTAAGTAGGTAAGTATTGTTTTGCCCTATTTTCTTATTGCAACATAATTAGTTTACACTAAATAATATGAAAGGTGTGGATTAAGCACTTAAATGCATATACATAAATTTACATTCGTATCCCAAAAGATTGTGAATACACTCCAAAACCTCTTTAATATTTAAAAACACTAATATTTGTGCAATATATTATCTACAGAACTCAAAATGCCACTTATTATTATTAATACTCGCATGTTCTTGTATAGCGCTGCTAGTTTTACATAGCGCTTTAGAGACATTTTACAGGCAAATGTCCCTGCCCCGTGGAGCTAACAATCTATGTTTGTGGTGCCTGAGGCACATGGAGATAAAGTGACTTGCCCAACAAGCCAACACCGGGAATTGAACCAGGTTCCCCTGCTCCAAACTCCGTGCCAGTCAGTGTCTTTACTCACTGAGCCACTCCCTCTCCCTATGCAAAATGCATGTAGCACTGCCCCTTTAAGAAGCACATTTATTATTCGCAGGCAATCAGTTACACGCAGTTGGACTGGAAAGCACAGAGTGGTGCTGGGTAAGAACATGTGGGCATCAGCCCCGGACCCTCCACTCACCGTCCCTCATCATTACTGGATTGTCCACTATTTCCCAGTAACAACCACACCTTATACGCAGGGGTGCGCAAACTTTCTCTGCACCCCCTACCTTTTCTCCTGCGTCATCTGACATCACGACGTCATGTGACTCCGCATTGCCATGGTGATGTGTCGCCAGAAGCAAGGTAAGGGATATCCGGAGGCCTCGCGCGCGCACCCCCAGCATTTACTTAAAATGTTGTGGGGAAGAGCGCGGGGCCTCTGTAAGCTCCATAGCCCCCCAGATTTTTTTTTTGCGCACTCCTCTGCCTTATAGTACAACCCTGCTCACATCAGCGTCACTGAATATAGCGTGATATGTTCTACATTAGAGCAGCAATCCCCCTCCTATTTTTGGGGCTGAGGACTGTAGTGAAGCTGTTCGCAGCCCTATTATGTCCACTGGACAATTGCTCTTGTCCGGTGGTAGAATTCTGCAATGAGCGTATCCTGGGAATCAGGCAGTCGCTGCAGGTTGGGGAACCGCGGATTAGCACCAGAGGATCACATGGTGGATAGAGACAATGATACATACACGCACAGACTAATTCGCAAACACTAACTTAGAAACATTTCCAACGACAATGGTTTTCTTCACGAAACGTCGAGAAGTGTCGTCGGCTCGTGCAAATCCTGCATTTTGATGGTCTACATTTTCAATGTTTATTGGATCCTGCAGAAAAGAAAATAATATTCTGTTAAGAGGAAAGACGTGGTGGTTTATATTGAATACACCTGGGCACTGCGGAATTCTGCTTCGAAAATGTATTTGTGAGCCAAAGATGAATGACGTTTCGGCCTCAGGGGCCTTTCTCAAATGCAAATGGCCACTGAAATCTGCAGTGCCCAAGTTTTTTCCTTTCTATTAGATATTGAAGTACATCACAGAGATTCCTGAACCAGGAGCACCGGTATTTATATTTCTTTTTGCTTTTTGGGGAGTGCAGCATTACTCTACAAATTTGTCTTGAATACACAACATGTGGAGTTTGATTTCCGCAGCAACCACGTATACTCACTCTGTTTCATGTTAAGCAAAACATTTCATGTCCCTGTGGTATGTGTCATTAGATTGTAAGCTCTTCTGGTTAGGGACGCATTGTTCTGTATTATTATATTATTTTCAGTACTACTTACAAGGTACTTGCTGAAGCTACAAATATTAAATGTATAATATATAATGCAGAAGTACACATTTTATGGTAGAACTCTTTGCTAAAACATTGCTTAATTCTGACAAAGTGCAGAAGAACAGAATAGGTGCATGGGAAAAAACACAATGGTGGTGTCAAATAGGAAGTCATAACTACTTAGGATAAGCTCAAAGGACAAAATGTGTCAATGTTGTTGACATTAAAATGCAAGTTGAGCTCCCCCATAAACTGTGGAGGAATGGATCATTCTAAGAGTTATTTTACAATCTGAATGCGAGATGAGTATAGCGTATCCATGCCAAAACCAGAGTACTACTTTATGGAATATTCCATTCGTGATGTGCTTGTGGGGCAAAATAATATGATCTGCATTTTTTAATAAACACAATTGAGAGACTTTGGCAATGTACCTTTCCAAGTTTTAGGTCTGGTCTTTGTGCCCCCTTGTTGGATAGTGGCCCTTTCATATCAATGCTTCTTTCTTTATCCAAGTACTCATTATTGGTACAAACAGAATCAGTTTCCGAATTATTGGCAGATGGTGTCTCTGAACGGTGATTAGCCGGAGACGAAGCCCTAGAAGGTGATTCCAAAAACTTCTTGATTGATGGGTGGTTTAGAATCATTGAATCACATGCAGAATTAACCTATGAAGATGGGACACATGGAGCATAGATCAGCAATGCACATCTACCAAAACAACAAAAAACACAATACTTCAGAAACAAGATACATCTGCAGAAAGGCAAAATCACCAATATTAATCCACACAAACAATTTAAAATGATGGTCCAGCTGTTTTTGTAATGAAACAAAAAGACTGGAGGAATCACTGAAGAACCGATGAGGGTTATCGTACCCCCAATCTGGCATTAATTGCCATTCAAGTCAATGGCGATTAAAGTGGGGTAGCAATGTGACGCCCGGTATTAGTGCATATGGAAACCCCGCAAAAAAATTCCATCAACAACGTCGAGTAGAAACACGCCTCCACTTAAGGGGGCATCGCAATACTTTACAGTTAGTTTAAGAATAACCTAAAATTATATACATTTATTTGTTACACAAGAGACACAGAGGAAAAGCCAGAAAGAAGCAATAAGTCTTACACCGAGCCCGAAACAGTGGTAAAGACAATATACACCCGAGCTCTGGCGGGAACTAGTTCCAGGCCTCTGAAGCTGCACAAGAGAAGGCCCGTCCACCCAAAGTAGGGCGCAGGACCCTTGGTAAAGAGAGCAGCACCCTCCCTTAGGAGCTGGGTGGGGGAGGGGGGTGCGGCGCTTGCAGAGGCCCCCTGCTCTTACCAACAACATTTAAATAAAATGCCAGGGAAGGGTGCGAGGCCTCAGTATGTTTCTCACCTTCTCTCCAGCAGCTTCTGGCGTCACATCGCCATGACAACGCAGTGTCAAATGACACAGCGGGGTCAAATGACAACGCGTTGACATGACGTTGTGATGTGAAATTACACCGCCGATGCCGGAAGAAAGGTGGGGAGGGGAGCAGCCACACCCTGCACTAGGGGACCTTCAAAAACACACACACACACTCTAAGAGAGGGAGTGTTCATAATATATTGCTGACAAAACAAGATGCTGCACTTTATTACACTTGATACTACAAATAATCCTGGGAAGTATAGAAGTACAATACATCGATGCAGTGTTTGTTTTGTAGGAAGTAGTATCCCACTGCACAGCCGTCTATGGTCGCAGGTCACAAGACACCTATGTGGGTCTCCTATGTTTTGTTTCAATTTTTGTTCTCTAAATAAAGGGGAAATGCTGGAGAGGTTCCTGCTACACACTGTGCTGCAGTCTGAAATACCTACAAATAATAGAACTGTGGACACGTCACATACTGTACCATTGCCATGGCTGCCATGTTTGATATCGCCAACATAAGGCCGGAAGTAAGATTCAGCCCAACAGCTCAAAGGTGAAACATGATTTATTAACTAGTTCGAGAATTAGTGGAAAGTCCCGTTATAGATTCAGAAACTTATTATTTTAGAGATGGCTCATGTAAAGAAACAATGTATTATTTATTTGTATTTATAACAAATTTGACTAGGTATTGCCAACCGCGGTATAAATCTGTTTTAGTAAAAGAATGGAAGGTATCAAAACTGGGTCATGTTTGCATAATGGGTGATTTGAACTATCCAGACAGACTTGGGCAATGAGATTAGCATTACAGCAAAAGGAAACAGTTTTTTTGGGTGCTTAAAGACAATTATATGACCCAAATTATTGAGGAACAACCAGGAGAGGGGCAATACTGGATTTGGTAATATCAAACAATGTAGAAGTAATAACAAATATTCAATGTTCCTGGAACATTTGGTTAACAGTGATCATAACATGGTCTCATTTGAAATAAATGATCAAAAAAAATGATTACATTGGTTCAACAAAGACCTTAAACTTTAGAAAGGCAGATTGTAATAAACTGAGGTCTAATCTACAAGTAATACACTGGGATGATGTTTTTGCTGGGAAACATGTAGAAGATAAATGGTCAGTCTTTAAAACATTATTAGAAAAGCACACTTATCAGTGTATACCTTTGTCTAATAAGTATAAAAGAAATAAATAAAAACCAATGTGGCTAAAAAAAACAGGTAGGGAGAAAATGGATAAGAAGAGGAAGGCGCAATCAAATTAGCAAAAATGGATAATGAAATTAAGGATTGTAATAGAAAGTAAGATCAACCCTAAAAAGTTCTTTAAGTACCTTAATAACAAAAAAATGAGAAAAGAAAATATAGGACCCTTTCACTGTGAGATGGGCAGACTGATTATTGGAGATAAGGGAAAAGCAGAGGTACCGTATTTCCTCGATTCTAAGACGCCATCGATTGTAAGACGCACCATCGATTTGGCCCTTACAAATCGAGGAAAATTACTTTTTCACTTACCATGTTTCAGGAGAGATCCCATGTCAGCGGAGGATGAAGCTTTGTTGAAGATGGACAGTGGGCAGGTGTGCGGCGGCGAGAGAAAAGGTCCCAAGTCTGCAGGTGAATGAAGATAAGAAGACAGCGGGCGTGCGGTGGAGATGGCGGTAGGAGATCATAATAGCAGGAGAGCTGAGCAGGAGCAGAGCTTTATAGGGGAACGGCTCGGGATGAGCACACTGTAACACCAGAAGTTGACCGGTGTCTGACTTCCGGTTACAGTGCGCTCATCCCCAGCCGTTCCCCTATGAAGCTCTGCTCCTGCTCAGTTCTCCTGCTATTATGATCTCCTACCGCCACCTCCACCGCACGCCCGCTGTCTTCTTATCTTCATTCACCTGCAGACTTGGGACCTGTTCTGCCGCCGCTGCTGTAGTCCCGCCCGCTGTCCATATTCAACCATCTGCAGACATGGTACCTCTGTTGCTATTTCATTTTTGCAGACTCTTCAAATGAGTTCTCCGAGTGATTTCAGTAACTGTCCACAACTGGCACCCTCAGTGGCATTGAAGGGCTTAGCCAATGTGTGCTATCCCCAAAAGCAATTTTGTTCAGGAAAAAAAAAGTCTGCTAAGGATTGTATGACGATCCTGTATATATCCTAGAGCGAGTGCAGAATGCATTCTGCAGTTAGTCTGGGTGCAAGCAAAGTAAGGCTGCTTGGCCTGCTCGCTACGTTATGACAGGTTTGTAACTGTAAAGAGCGGGCCTATTACTGTAGGAAAAAAAAAAACATTGCATAAAGACTGCCATCCTATCCAGAGGTACTGTAATAACTGCGTTTTCCAGTTGCAGGGACTAAAATGAGAGGGGATGGTGGGGTCAGTATTGATTTACAATCGTTTAAAAGGGCGCGCTAGTTTCCGCTGCTCTGATATAGACTACGGAGCGCTGTCTGTTCCGCTCCATACAGACACTTGCCAAATGATACTGTTGATCTCCGAGCTAGTCACAGCACAGGGCTCTGTGGTTCATTCTTGAACAAAGGCTTAACGCCACACGTTCGTGCCCACTTCATGGTGATAATTGGGAAGCTGTAAACCTGTATCTCCTATTTCTTCTGTTTTTTGCACTTACTGTAGATTTTTTTTCTTATTCCAAAATAAAGCCTTTTTGTCCTGTCAAAAAAAATAAAAAATCTAGCTTCAAATACTGTAGGTGCAGGGTGCCTAGTTCGGAAGGCTTACCCTGACTGGGATATCCACCTGGGCTTCCTGGTCCTCTTTTCGGCTAAAACCCTTAGCCACGACCGCTATGTTCTAAAATGAGAACTTGGACCTGGCATCTGACTTAGTCTCTGCAGGGCCGGCTTTCTTCGCTCCAAAAATGAAGCCGACTGCTTTGCTATTCGTAACACAGCAACTTTGAAAAGCCCGCGCTTCACCAACATAAGCCACTGGATGAGCTGGTTCTCTGCCTCAGCCATCTCCTTACATACACTCCGCTGTTCCCTCTCTAACATGGAAGTAGAAGGAGCGACCAATTCCCTCCCACCAGCCAATAGAAACAGGGGCTCGTCTCTTGGCTGATGTCAGAGGAGGTGGCGTGCAAAGCAGGGTCGGCAAGAAATATGGATTAGCCAATGGCAAACGCACCTACGAGTAGCATCTTCCTTCAGCTAACCCATTGCCACTCAATGGGCAGGCTCCACCAGTTGTGACAGACTCAAAAAGGTATCCCCACAGGGTGCCCTTTGTTCTCCGGACCTAGCAATTCGCCCTACCTCGCCCACCAAACGGTTTTGTCACCTATGGACATCCTCTCTCCATTAAACTCTGATGTTTATGCAGACATCCCGGCACCTATGTGGATGCCTGGGCTGACTGTATAGACATTTATAGAAAATGCACCAAACACTATAAAACATATTTTAATACATATTTTGTACCTGTGAGGGAAATGGGTCTGGGATATGTGGGCTCGAAAACCAGGAGTCTGGGAGGCACTGGGTAGCCCTTGTGTAATTCACCCCGCGTACTCGCAAATGATGCCTGCACCCCAAGGAGAATTAGGGGACTACCGGTAATTTTGTCCCCGAACTCCAGCAAGTCTCCCTCACAAATGAATAGAAGAACACAAGCAGGACAGAGATTCTTCTCTCTCTGAAAGGAGCTCTTTCTGCTATCTTCACATCTGAGTCTCTGGACGCAGCTGGATAGGCCCTGGACCCATAGAGGTATATCCAGCCGTGTCCAGAGACTCAGATGTGAAGATAACAGAAAGAGCTCCTTTCAGAGAGAGAAGAATCTCTGTTCTGCTTGTGTTCTTCTATTCATTTGTGAGTGAGACATATTGCTTATACTAGATAGGGTCCATTGTCTATTGGCTGCACAATATTTTGTTATTTGATCTTTCCACATATTATACCACAAGAATCATTAGCGCTCCCCTTACCAGGAAGAATTATCACTACTTTGGACTAGCAAACGGTCCAGACAAAGGGTGTTGAGCAGTTTGTTTTCATTATACATGTAGTATTAGCAACTTTGTCACGATTTGGTGGGGGGTTGTTTGTTACACTAATTATATTCACACTTATTTTGGTAGATTATCACCATCACATTTTATTTTGGGTGATTATGCACATTTCTCACTTTGTTGCACAGATGCGCCCGGTACACCTTTTTTCTTTCTGTTAACCTTTATCATGCAGACTGGCTACCCCCTGCCGACACACATGAAACGTACCCTTCACAAAAAAATCTGCAATATCAACAAGGTAAAGGAGAAGGAGCGGCTCAGTGAGTAAAGACACTGGCTGGCACCGGTTCAATTCCTGGTGTCGGCTCCTTGTGACCTTGGGCAAGTCACCTTATCTCCCTGTGCTTCAGGCACAAAAAAACAGATTGTAAGCTCCACGGGGCAGGGACCCGTGTCTGCAAAATGTCTGTCAAGCGCTACGTAAAACCAGCAGCACTATACAAGAACAAGCCATTATTAAAGCGAATTATCCATTCGCAAACTGGGAAAAGAAGAGTTTCCTTAACATAAGACCGCTTCCAGACAAACTGTACCATTTACACATTTCACGAACTAAAAAGATACATTTGGAATAACCAACTCAGGTTTCTTCACATATCTACAAGCCAGACATTACATACTGTACCAGAGATATCTTATAACCTGAGGACAAGGACAATCCTTTAGACTCACTTCACACAATGAGGCTTGGGTAAATATCAATTTCTAGCATTGACAATTGTTTGAGGAATACACATGAATATGATAGCAACACAGCAGGAATTGGAACCTGGCTACAAGACTGTCCAGATAGGACTATGGGGGACTGTGACAGGGTTAAGTCAGGTACTGATAATTATGCCTGGGAAACATACATCCGAGTCCTTCATCCAGCACTCAGAAGGTTAACCCAGTAAGAATACTTGGGCAATCAGGAAATAAGCCGAGACAGCTGACAACCAGCTTGATAAGGAGGTTACTGCTTGTAGTAGGTGGCTGACAGACTACAGAGCTGTCCTGTGCAAGCTCCTATCCAGAATAATTTTCTAA
Source organism: Ascaphus truei (assembly GCF_040206685.1). Taxonomy (NCBI): domain Eukaryota; kingdom Metazoa; phylum Chordata; class Amphibia; order Anura; family Ascaphidae; genus Ascaphus; species Ascaphus truei. The sequence continues at coordinate 1,745,652 of NC_134496.1, read as the reverse complement.
ACTCTCTCTAGGGACAGATATTCCAAAACAAAGATACAGTAAGGACATTAATATTGTTCCATAACTATTGTGGTATAGGTTTAGAGGTTGGGAACTGGACAAAGCCAGTCTGCTGGATTGATAGGGCCTGGAATGTTTAGCAACATCTCCCTATGGGGAGTAGGAGTTCTTTTTATGAGTTTTGTTTTGCCTTAAAGGGACAGTGTGCCCAAATGTTTAATTGTGTTGTGGAGAAAAAACCCCTCAACATTTGGTTTACCCTGAAAATGCGCATGTTGACTACTGTCTGACCTTGTCTACAGGCTGTCCTGACACCGGGACATATTGTCAATTCAAAAGCTCACTTAAAAATGTATCCCTTCAACAATGTATCAGGAAATGCATTATAATATCCTGCACAGAACATACACGGCTCCAAAATTTCGATTCAAAGCTCTCACCACATAGCAAATGCCTAAATTGCAGTTTCAGAGGCCGACCTAATGCACGGTTTGTGGAATTGCCATCATTCAACATTTCTGGATACAAATAAGGGTATTCTGTAAAGACTCTCCAAATAGGACCATGCCTTCAAATCCAGCGCATGCCATTTTTTACTTAATGTATCAAGTAAATGGAGGTCACGTTACAATTGAGGATCTAAGCAAAAATAATACATTTAAGCAAATCATTGTTATGGCTGCCAGGAAAACAATCCCTCAGCTGTGGATATACCAGACCCCTCCATCGATAGAGATATGGAAACACAAAATGTTTAGCCTATTTAACTTAGACTGGGAAGAAGCAACCACTTAAAGAAAAAAAAAAGTAGGTCGATTCTTTAAAGTTTGGGGACATTTTATTGACATGTCTCAGGACCTCAAACAACTAATCCACACCAATTTTCATTACACGGCATGGTTCTCGGCACGTCTACTAGGCCGAAAAACACCAATAAAGCAATAAAACAAATAATCATAAAGCACAATTAATCTTACTATATATTTCTGAAAGCGTCATATGTTTCCGTGTCTGTATGTGTCTCCCTGTGTCCCTCCCTGTGTCCCTAGTGGCAATCCCATTGGACCTTGGGCCAGGCCAAGGAGATTGCTCCCTTGGCCCGCCCCCGCACACCTCTCATTGGCCTGAGGCGGAGTGACGGGCCAAAGGAGAGACGGAGTGACACACACACACACACACACACACACACACACACAAACAAACCACCCCCCTCCCCCACGTTCTCTGCGGCTCTCCCCTCACATAGGCCGCTCCCCCAGCTGACCATCCACAAGAGCGCTCCCCACGGCTCTCACCACCCATAGGCCACTCCCTCACACGGCGCTCTCCCTCCCCCCCCCTCCCCCCCGCTTTCTCCACCCTCCCCCCCGCTCCGCTTATCCCCCCCCCCACCCACACACACAGAGCACGCTCTCTGCGGCTCTCCCCTCACACAGCCCGCTCCTCCGGCTGTCTCCGCATCTCCCTGCGAAAGGCACATCACCTCCTCACCGGAGCGTCTCAGCCTCTCCGCTGAGGAGCCCGAGGTGGAGGAGGAGGGCGGCCGGTACGCGTAGGAAGAGGAGCGCGGCCGTGTGCAAGGTCAGTAAACGCAGGGGAATGGGTTATTAAATGCGTCCCTGACTCCCCCTGGCCTTTGCCCCCTGCCCTCCCCTCCCCCTGCCCTTTGTCCCCTGCCACTCTCCACCTGCCCCTCCTCCCCCTGCCCCTCCTCCCCCTGCCCCTCAGCCCTTTGCCCCCCCCAGCCCTTTGCCCCCCCTGCCCTCCCTCCCCCTGCCCCCCCCCCAGCCCTTTGCCCCCTGCCCTCCCCTCCCCCTGCCCTTTGTCCCCTGCCACTCTCCACCTGCCCCTCCTCCCCCTAGCCCCTCCTCCCCCTGCCCCTCAGCCCTTTGCCCCCCCCAGCCCTTTGCCCCCCCTGCCCTCCCTCCCCCTGCCCCCCCCCAGCCCTTTGCCCCCTGCCCCCCCAGCCCCTGCCCCCCCTGCCCTCCCTCCCCCTGCCCATTGCCCCCTGCCCTCCCTCCCCCTGCCCCCCCCAGCCCTTTGTCCCTCCCTGCCCTTTGCCCTGCCCCTCCCTGACCATTGCCCCTCCCTGCCCTTTGCCCCGCCCCTCCCTGCCCTTTGCCCCCCGCCCCTCCCTGCCCTTTGCCCCCCCGCCCCTCCCTGCCCTTTGCCCCCCCCCGCCCCTCCCTGCCCTTTGCCCCCCCCCCGCCCCTCCCTGCCCTTTGCCCCCCCCGCCCCTCCCTGCCCTTTGCCCCCCCCGCCCTTCCCTGCCCTTTGCCCCCCCCCCCCGCCCCTCCCTGCCCTTTGCCCCCTGGCCTTTCCTGCCCTTTGCCCCCCCCCTGCCCTTTGCCCCCCCCCCGCCCCTCCCTGCCCTGCCCTTTGCCCTCCCCACCCTTCGACGCCCCTTGGCCGCCCCCGCCCTTGCACGCCCCTCCCCCCCACCCTTCCACTCCCCTCCCCCCCCCGCCCTTCCACTCCATGCCCCCTGCCCTTCCACGCCCGGGCAACGCCGGGTATATCAGCTAGTAAGAGATAAAAAGTAAATGGTTCTTAATTAGTCGTAGGACTTCTTTTCATATGGAAAATACATCAGACATGCATACTGGATAAGGATTATTCCCAGCAATTTCTACAATTTCTAAGCAAGGTTTAAGACACATATAGTGGCTTAAACACATATGGTGTATAAACAACGGTCGGGGTAAAAACCTTCGGGAACAACAAATGATAATACAATGGATTACAAACACGCAATGAAGTGGTTCAAAGTTCTATTGGTATGAATAACTAGAACCAGGACTTAAACTATAATGTATTTGTATTTTATTTCTTATTATTTCATTTTTTTTTATAACTTCCATTTTTATTGGGTTTTACATCATATACATTGTGTCAAAGACTATTATCAAGGACAAAACAATGACACCCTACGTTTTGCTCCTGGGAGACGGACAGACGTGAGACAACAGTAACAAACAACACCTAAGCATGGTACAAGACAGACAAGACCCACAAGACAAGGGATACACATTGGGGGGGGGGGGGGGGGGGGGGGCCGACCTTGGAGCCAATATTGGCCCCTTACTAGGCCTCGAGTTCCGGCTTATCTTTACTAGCACTACCGCTACCCACTGTCATCCTTCCCTAACTGACCTACCTGTCACGTTGCTATGTGGTCGTGGATCCCGCTTAGTTAATGGAGAGCGCATTTGTTACTATTAGTGCAATATTGTGGCGGCATCTACCCCCAGGATGTCTGTCTGGGCCAACCAAGGCGTCCAGACTTTTAGGAAGTTTGAGCCAGTGTCGTTGACCAGACTCGTCAACTGTTCCATCCGGCATACATGCCAAATCCTTTTTCTGATTTTGGGGATTACTGGTAAATCAGCTTGCTTCCACAATGCTGCGATCTCGCATCTCGTGGCGGTTGCAAAATGCGCAACCGATTTGTGTGTCGTATTTGACACTCCCTGGATCCGCCTGCCCAAGAGGAACAGCCACGGGTCCAGGGGGATCTCCAAGTTGAGTATCCTTTGTAGCCAGTCTCTAATCTGTTCCCAAATCGGAACCACTCTCGGGCAAGACCACAGCATGTGTCTTAAGTCAGCAATCTCCCATCACTGTTTTGGGCAGAGCGGGGAGTATCCTCTAACAAATTTAGATAATTTTAGTGGGGTGTGATACCATTGTATAAGGACCTTGTATGCGTTCTCCTTTAACGTTGTGCATATCGAGCTCTTGGCTGCAGCTTGCAGAATCTGGTCCCAGTCTTCGTCCTCTAGTGCAGCGGTGCGCAAACTGTGGGGCGCGACCCCCAGGGGGGGCGCGACACTGCCGACAGGGGGCGCGGGGTTTACAGAGGCCCCGCGCGCCTCCCGAAGGCACTTAAATTAAGTGCCGGGGGAGCTGCGGGGCCTCTGTAAACCTAACTTACCGTGGCTCCGGCGGCTTCCTCCCTGCGGCGCCATGGCAACGCGGCGTCAAAATGACGCTGCGAGGTCATGTGACGTCACGTTGCTATGGCAACGTGACGTCATTACGCCGGAGCGCGGGTAAGTTGGGGTTGGCGCGGGAGTGAGGGGACAGCCGTCAGGGGGGCGCAGGGAAAAAAGTTTGCGCCCCCCTGCTCTAGTGCCTCCCCTAAATCAGTCTCCCACTGTCGGATGTATTTAAGTCGAGGGTCGTTTGAAGTCTCCGGAAAGATCACTTCCCTGTACATCCTAGATGTTAGTCCCCTTGTGTCCGTTCCTCTGGAACACAGCTCATATTATTTTCTTTTGAATACTCCTCGAAATGTTTTATACAAAATGGGGAGCTTACACTACCACTAGCATGGTAACTAACTTCTGTGTGATTGCTGTAAGGAACAACCTTGAAAATGTACAACAAATGCAAGAAATGCTCATCTACTGTATGTAAGATTTCCAATATACAACTAAACAAGAAAAAAAAACAACAACATTGTGGTTTATGTACAGATACAAAGGCAATTTTGGAGAGAGAGTGTGTTTTTTGGTGCACCGTTGTGTCAAATGCACAAACTGTTTCTTACATCTGGTGCAGATTGTTGGAAGGTAAAAACATCCCCCAGGTTTAAAGAAGCAAAAACATGTGAAGTCTTATATGTTTTTTATTTTTTTAATAAAATCAGTTCTAAAGTATTAGATAATACTTACTGCATATTTTTTTTATTTTATTATTCAACTCTTAATGCGATTTTTGATTATTTAATTTTTTTTCCCCATTCAATATGTGCACCAATACAATCTGCACACTGACAAGTGATTAGCTAAATTACCGATCGATCCGTTCTCCAGTAATCTATTGCTGAAGATTTGGCTCGGAGGTCCTTTATATCAGCGGTGCGCAAACTGGGGGGCAGGAGAATTTCTAGGGGGGGTGCGAGCGGTTACAGTGCCCCGCAACTCACTTACCTGCTCTGTCGGGTCTTCAGTGACGCGTCGCCATGGCAACACGACGTTAAATGACGCCGCAACGTAATGGGACGTCACACGTCGCCAAGGCAACGCGCATCAAATTATGCGGCGGGGTCACGTGACATAACCCACAACGTCATTTGACTCCGAGTCATTGGGGGGAGGGGGTGGTGGAAATTGCGTGAACGTTGTTACTCACACAATCAGGATTTTGACAGATTTATATAAGGAGTAAACGATTGCCAGCTTAGGTAAGAATGTAGAATGATACAGCTTTACATATACAAATGAGAACAAAAACAGAGGGGGGCTGGGGGGGGAGATGTAGTATTTCTGCTTGAAGATGGTGTTCATTTTCTGACAGGGCCCACCGTTTGCTACATCTCATATTGTCATGTAACATTGTCACACCTTTCGACGCTCCCTAAATCACAATCACGCACATGGGTCATAACTTCGAGCACAGACATTGACACATTAACGCTTAGAAAGGCAGGAATTAGAATAGCGCTCGTCGTCTAATATGGCCTTAGTACCAGTGGAGATGTGTAGCACGGAGACGCCTATAAACATCAATGAATAACCCCCCATGTGTTGGAACACAAAAACACAAGCAGTGTTCCACCTCCACCAAAACAGATTGTTTACCTCTGGGACTTTGCCGAGGGCTGCAGAAGCGTAGTAATTAGCCACAATACAGGCACGTAGTTTATCCATCATACGTCTGGCCTCATTCAGACGCTGTAAAAACAGGAAAATGTTACAAAAAGCAATGAAAAAGGAACCCAAAATAAGTTTTGAGAAAAATCAGCATCTTTTGGCCGACCAAATCAGGGACAACCTCAGGCTGCGTCAGCGCACTTGTTGCTTCGACCTCACTACTCTGATGACATCATTACTTAACTGACTTAGCAGTTGAAATAAGAGGCTCTTAAATTTTCATGAGCAAAGTGAACACTGCTTCTATTAAAGAGGCCAAAAAGTTATGGTACTAGGCCGTATAGTACAGTACCACTACTTTTGATTTATAAAGCTATTATCACTGTATTTCTACACGGTTTTGAAAAGGAAGGCATATATTTTTTTTACAGCAAACATGTTATATGAACCTTAGAGAATTTCTCTCCCCTTCCCCCTAATGTAGTATCGCTGCTTTTTACTTTAGGCAGTTCGACCAGAACGTATAATTATAACAGTGATTCGGAGTGGTCTGCAGGTCCATGAGGCAAGTTCATACCTGATCTATTACTTCAATTTCATGTTCTTTATTCTTCATCTCAATGGAAAATTGCTCTTTTACAATGGACTCAATCTTCAGGATAGTAGCATCGCGAGCTGCACAAGAAGCACAAGGAGGAATGAATCATACTTCTTAACTAAAGTGTCCGAATACAAAGACGCAAGGCTCATCTTGGTTACACAATAGTTTACAATAATGAAAGCAGAAAATAAAGGATGTTCAGCGCTCGTGCTACAGGTGATTGATAATGGAGAATCCCTTTGCTGCACGTGCATGGAGCGTCTCCCCAACAGCTCCCACCTCAAGGTGATCCCCCCTAAAAACGGGGGAAAACACCCTGAAAAACAGAAGAAAATGCACAGATGCGCACCAGGGATTAAGTAATTGTCATTTATTAATAAAAGTACACAAATAGTACTGAGGGGATCCAACCCCACCTCAGCTTAAATGTAAAACAGCTCAGATCCAGTGACCATATACATGAACTCTGTGATAATTTGAATCCCTAAGCAGTAAAACACAAAAAAAGCAATAAAAACAAGTGTAATCAGATTAATTTCATCCTTGGTCACAATTATTTTTTGTTTGATTCCCTTTATTTTTTACAAATCTTGGGGACAGCGATGGGTACTACGTTTGCCCCATCGTTTGCCAATCTGTATATGGGACAGTGGGAGTCACTTGCAGTTCTTCGGTGTCCTCCTCCACAGCTCAAACTGTGGAGGAGATATATTGATGATATTATTATGGTGTGGGAAGGAAGTGAGGAGTCATATCTTGATTTTGTTGCTCTCCTAAATGTAAACGAATTTAATCTAAAATTTAGTGGTGAAAACAGTGCTGTCAGCATTCACTTTCTCGACTTATACATTGAAGCCAACACCATTCATACGAAAACACACTTTAAAGTTACCAATGTTAACTCTTACTTGGACCCATTCAGCTGCCACGATAAGAGATGGGTCCAAAATATTCCATTCAATCAATTTGTGAGATTGAAGAGAAACGACTCCAAGGCTGAGGAGTTTGGAGAACAATCTGTGTTTCTCAAAAAAAGATTTCTTGATAAAAACTATGATGAGGACCTAATAGATTCCTCGTTAAAGAGATTGGAAAAAATTCCAAGAAAATCTTTGATGAAATATAATCACAAAAAGACTGATAAGAGTAAAAATAATAAATTCCCTGCTTTTATAACCCAATTTAGTGATATGCATTATAGGGTTAGTAAAATACTGAAGAAACATTGGGGTATACTTAAAATGGACCCCATTTTAGGTCCCCAACTAAAGTCTCAGCTGGGTATAGTGTTTAAGCGTGCACCAAACTTGAAAAATATGTTGGCCCCCAGCCAAGTCATCAGTAACACTGCAACATCTGGTGATATTAAGAAACGCTTGGGGATCGTGGGCACATATCAATGCGGAAAGTGCAAAGCGTGTAAGCATATTAGCAAAGAGAAAACAGTCACGTCTTGTGTTACTAAATCTATTTATAACACGAAAAGTTTCATCAATTGTCAGACAATGCATGTGGTCTATGTCCTGCAGTGTAGCTGTAATTTACAGTACATTGGTAAGACTAAAAGACCACTCAAGATGCGTATGTTAGAACATTTAAGAAATGTAAAAAAACATACCAAAAATAATATCTAAAGGTATGCCACCTACTCCGCTATTAAAACACTTTAAAGAGGTGCACAATAATGATCCTAGCTGTATCACATTTAAGGGACTTGAAAGTGTATCACCAAACATCAGACAGGGAAATAGAGAAAATTATTTATTGAAACGGGAACAGTATTGGATTTATGAAATGCAAACTAGATATCCTACTGGCTTCAATGAACTTATCGAATTAACTCCATTTAAGGTGAAAAATGTTTTGGTGAATATTTTCTTTTATGATTGTTACTATAGAAGTTCTTTTAGTAGCCCTCTCTTTTTTCTTTTTTACTATTGTTATTTTATGGTATATGTATTAAAATCGTGTGTTTTTTATATATATATTCTATGCTATATGGCCATTTATGTACTAACTATGATCTGCCTTGCTCTGACTATATTATTTATCTATGCATGCTGCTGATGAGTATTGTACCGTATGGCATTGACATTGATTAAGAGCATTCATCGCTTTTGCCAAGGTATGGCATTTAAAGGGTGCTTTCCTTTGGGCCATCCCATTTGATTGGCGGCCGCCTACAAATACGCGTGGATGACGCTGTACGTGACCTCCTGACGAAGCACGTAGTGCGAAACGCGTAGAGGTCACGACAGGTCATCCTGTGCGTGTTTGCCGACAGGCTGAGACGGAGCCTGTGAGAGGCACAAGCGGCGTTTTTCATCTCTGCGGTGCCGTGATCCGGATCTCAAAACGGACACTGTGGACCCGCTTTCTGCCTCAGTGTGAGTTATCGTCTCCCCCTGCCAGCCCCTGATAGTCCTCTATGGCGGTTTTACTCTAAACCAGTTTGGACTGTTATTTTTACTGTTATGTATATTTTTTTACATCATCTGATTACACTTGTTTTTATTGCTTTTTTTGTGTTTTACTGGTTAGGGATTCAAATTATCACAGAGTTCATGTATATGGTCACTGGATCTGAGCTGTTTTACATTTAAGCTGAGGTGGGGTTGGATCCCCTCAGTACTATTTGTGTACTTTTATTAATAAATGACAATTACTTAATCCCTGGTGCGCATCTGTGCATTTTCTTTTTAGTTTACAATAATAGTAATAAAAAAATACCAGAATAAATTAAAATATATTATTAGCAGTAGCATATAACAGTCTGGTCTCATTTGTAATATCCTAAAATAGCGGTGCGCAAACTGGGGGGCTCCCCCTGACTTTATTGGGGGGGCACGGGCCGCGTGGCGGTTACAGAGGCCCCACACTAAGAGCGCGAGGCCGCTGTAAATTTACTTGCCTTCCCCACGCGTCTCCATGGCAACGCAGCAGCAAATGCCGCCCGTTACCATGAGATGTGACGTCACATGACCCTGCAGCGTAATTTGACGCATTATTAGAGGCGAGGGGGGCGCGACCGAGGAGGCAGAAGGTAAGGGGGGGCGCAGGGAGTTTGCGCACCGCTGTCCTAAAAGATATGTCATAATATCATGAGATATTATGTATTGTGGCAGGATGGCCGTGGTAAGTGAGGAGACAACACGACTTTTCTGGTGAACTAGTGCTGGTTGATTTATTTGTCCAAAAAGGGTAACTAAAACAATGGGTACTCTGTCCCTTTAGAAACGTAAACAAAAACCTAACCCCGGTCGGGGCACTAACTAAACAAAAGTGCAGGCTATCTACAGTACCTGGCTAGCTAGCTAACCTAGTTCAGTCCAACAATGTTCAACAATAGCAGATGGCTCCTTACCTGGGAGCTTTATTCCCCCTTGGGACAGGTTCAATCTGAGCAGCCTGTGTCTGTCTGTCAACACTCCTCTGTCTTCTTTCTGTGCCTGAGAGAGACTGCTGCCCCAGAGGCATTTCCTCTTCCTGTTTTAAAGCAGGTGAACTAGCTTAATTTGAATCACCTGTGGACTGCTTAACAAGCTGGGTTTACCCCTCGTCTACTGGAAAGCATGCATACTGCCATCTCCAACTAACATATAGAGAGTCAATGACCCTGTCACGGTATTTTAATCTATTCTGGGCTTCAAAAAGAACTTCATTGGAGGCCCTATCCTGGATTGCCCACTAAAAGTGACACGTGTTAGTTAGTCAGTTCTGCTTAGTATTTACGACCTCCTAACAGCCTCAAAGCAAACTCACAGTTTGTGAATAATTACCGGTACATTCCAGAGAAAGGTGACTCACAGGTTATGTCCTCATTGAAGGACTTCATTAAAAATGAGAATATCATGGGATGTCATCCACTGTACCTACGAAGTTACACATCTGTAATTGTGTGACAGAGTAGCATGTAACAAGACGGCATGGTTAAGAGGTAATAAGGGACAGATATCCATTTGTTGCATACATTTAGGGGCAAGACGGTCGTGATTAGTCTCGTTGCGTCCATAATGACCACCTAAATCTATTGATCAACTCACATGCGTGTAAGTATTACAGAAGGAAAGTTATGAGTACGGGGGATTAGTTTAAACGTTGTTTTGTAGGAGTATTTTTTACTCTATCATAAAACTGTCAATCCCGCAGCTGATTTACAACCGGGTGGTTTTATGTTGTTTAAATGGGGGAAAAATAGGATATGTCTTAGCACAGATTATGAAAATCAGATTTCAACTGAGGTGTCTTTGGACCAAACATGCGAATCTCACTTCTGCGCTAGTAACCTCTCTGGGAGAAAACCTATGACATATGGTAATGCATAGGGTTTTCTGTTTTATCCTTGTATTTTGAGAAACTGTCTTGTATTTATTGTAATTGTATTTATTGTAATGGTATGTTTTTGTAATCCTTTTTCTGTAATCTAAGCATTGTATTTTTATATATATATTAAAACATTTAATAATTGATGCTCTGAATGAACTGATTGCACGCTCTGGTGAGAGTATTTACATTTTCTGACACATTTTGCTATGTTAAGTGCATAGTTTTTCTAGAATAAAACAGGGACCTGAGAACCTGGCAGATTAATATGACATTTTTTTTTGCATTTCTCCGGTGGTTGCAGCATATTATTTTATTTATAAAATGTTTTACCAGGAAGTAATACATTGAGAGTTACCTATCGTTTTCAAGTATGTCCTGGGCATATAAATATGGTTGCAATTGAGTAAGGGGTTAATAATATTAACTCATTGGAGGTACCTTTGAGAGAAAGGGAAGTTGGCTAGAGTAGCCGTGTGTATTAACCCTGGTTGCATATCTAAGTCACGTGCTCACTTGTGTGCTGTTCGAGACAGGTGGACGGATTTAGGGGAGATATTATCCATTTGAGGGACCTTTGCGAAGGTGAAGAATGGGACAGCTTGTGAGCCGTGTATAAATCCTTGTCCCGAAGGGAAGATATTGTCCATTTAAGGGACCTTTATGGGTGCCTTAATGTGCGATAGCACCAGGTCAGTTCTATTCGCACTTCATAGAATAAAGGCCAAAGGCATTTATTATAGTCCCCCGGCTGCAAAACAACAACAACAAAAGCAGTGAGAATTTAGCTTTCAATTTTATAAATAACAGCATACTATTTTGAACTAGTTTTGCAATCGGGAGATTTGTGTCATTAGATCCCAAGAAACTATGAAAGCTTCGGAAAGGGACCAACGGTTTAAAATCTCAAATGAACAATGTATTACTTTATGGTAAAAAAACCTGACAAAACAAAAAGCACATTAAAAAATTCAAAGCGCGCTTACATATTTATTGCAGGAGGAGGTTAACCAGCGGTTTTACCTTCTCTTCAATACATATATAAGTTGTTACATTTTCTGTGTTTTGCTCATTTCTGCATGGGCGTTTTTTTGAAGTGAAACTTCTTTAGTGGCACCTCTGATGGGATAAAACTGGATAGATGGGGGGTGAAATGTGAAACGGAAGTGACGTCACGTAATGGACGCCGCTCCGCTCACACGTCCTGTCACATGCTCCTAATCGCCGCCGCACCACCCCCCCACCGCACACCCGGCTGCTGACCCGACGCTCCTAACGGTCCCACGGCCGCTGTAACGCTGTTCCCCGCCCGCTGCCATGCCGCGCATGCGCAGAAGCGGCTGGCAGCGGAGTCATTCCCCCCACACGCTCCTAGTCCTTCAGCCCTCCACTGGCACACGGCACAAATCCGGGCGCAACCCGCGCGGCACAGGGGCTCAGTCACTCATGCCCGTGCCGGGCGCATGTACCCCGCGGTGGGGGGTAGAATTTGCGTGGGAGGGGGGGGGCAGAATTTGCGTGCGAGGGGAGGGCAGAATTTGCGTGCTAGGGGAGGGGGGAGAGGGCAGAATTTGCGTGCGAGGGGAGGGGGGGAGGGCAGAATTTGCGTGCGAGGGGAGGGGGGGGAGGGCAGAATTTGTGTGCGAGGTGGGGGCAGAATTTGCGTGCGAGGGGAGGGGGGGGGCAGAATTTGCGTGCGAGGGGAGAAGGGGGCACAACACAACACAGAGAGACATTCAAACAACACAGGGAGAGAGAGACAAACTGACTGACACACACACTCACACTGACTGACTCATACTCACACACTGACACACACACACACGCACACACACTGACTGACACACACGCACACACTGACTGACTCATACTCACACACTGACACACACACACTGACCGACAGAGACATTCGCACAACACAGAGAGAGAGAGAGACATACACTGACTGACACACACACACACTCACACACACACACACTAACTGACACACATGCACACACTGACTGACACACATGCACACACTGACTGACTCAGACTCACACACTGACACACACACATGCACACACACACTGACTTACACACACGCACACACACACACACACACACTGACCGACAGAGACATTCGCACAACACAGAGAGAGAGAGACATACACTGACTGACACACACACACACATGCACACACTGACTGACACACATGCACACACTGACTGACACACATGCACACACTGACTGACACACATGCACACACTGACTGACACACATGCACACACTGACTGACACACATGCACACACTGACTGACACACACACAAACAAACACACACACACATACTCTCTGACACACATACACTGACTGACACGTGTGCCGAGCACGCGCGTTATAAGTCAATTTCTGTGACAAAAGTCAAAGAAGTTTCACTTACTATGCGCGTGCACAGCACACACAGCTTTTTTTTGCATGTTTTACTGTGCACGCAGGCAGAATATCTATGGGGTGGACCCTTTTTCGGGTTGGAACATAGAACTAAATAATTACTTCATAAACCAGCACATAAACAGTGGGAGGAAAACGTAAGAGGAAAGAAGGTGAACAAGATATTTAAAGTAAATACATTTTTTTTTTTTAAAGAAAACAAAAAGAGGATAGAGCTTTGAAGGTGATGAGAACATTATATACAAGAAAAGTGGAGTTCCCAGCACTCAAAGGAAGAAAATGGGAACAATACAGGATAAGCCAAATTGAATTTAATATAGCAAAAGTATATACGCAAGTACACTTAATGTAGAATGTACGTGAGGTATATATCGTGCAGACGCGAACAAATATGCACACAAAAAAAGTGCAACTTATACGGAATGCAACACGATAGAAGGGAAGGAAGATGGCGTAAGGGGAAGGACGGGGAGGAAAAAACCAGGAACACAGGGTACAAGGGAATAAGGGGGGCAAGCCCCTTGTTCAGGCCCGTTCCCACAGATCAAAGGTACTTTCCTTAACCCCTATGGTAAAAACCCTCCCGAGTGATAAAAACAGAAAAAAGGGGGCAGCCCAGAGTAGCACTATGAATATTTGATCATGGAAGTGAATAATTCCAACACAGCCCACAGGGACAATGTATTCATACCACCAGACCTCAATGCACTGGAGAAAATCACAGTTCCTACTGTCAAATGTATAATGTCACAATAGAGATCAGTCTGGTCGTCCCAGTGAATACCTGAGAAGGGAGCAGGCTCCTGTTACAGAAGGAATCCAAATGGATTAGGCGACTAGGCACTATGATACCTAAAGGGATAAATAAAGTGCTTGACTTAAGCGGTTTCTAATATATGGGTGGCGTTGGACCATGTTCACCACCTTTCCCTGGGGCCAGACCCTGTGCCTAGGTAGTCTTGTTTAGGTAACTTTTGTCCATGGCCCACACATATTGACGCAATGCTCCCACTTTTCCACAGACTGTCTGCTCCTCATGTTGAGCTGTTGCCCATTTCCGTCTGAAGTGTGTCCATAACCTGTTCCGGCCATATGTCCGTCATTGCCTACATGTGCTTAGTGATCGGTTCGTTGACTGCCATGGTGTTCACCCACCTTTACCTTCCCCTCTCACCTCCACAGGATTGATTGGGTCCCGCTGGTTTCAAGTGCCTCCTGTACTATATCATTTATTCCTGGGGTGATTTAACCTAGTGTCTCATTTTCCCGTGGGTGTTTAGTGGCACTTCCCTTTACACATATCACAACATTGCATTTGATATGATGAACTTTGTTTTATTAACCATACAGGCATACCCCGCATTAACGTACGCAATGGGACTGGAGCATGTATGTAAAGCGAAAATGTACTTAAAGTGAAGCACTACCTTTTCCCACTTATCGATGCATGTACTGTACTGCATTCGTTATATACGTGCATAACTCATGTAAATAGCACATGTGTAACAGGCTCTATAGTCTCCCCGCTTGCGCCCAGCTTCAGTACAGGTAGGGAGCCGGTATTGCTGTTCAGGATGTGATGACAGGCGCATGCGTGAGCTGCCGTTTGCCTATTGGGCGATATGTCCTTACTCGCGAGTGTACTTAAAGTGAGTGTACTTAAAGCGGGGTATGCCTGTATACCTTTATGTTTCATGTTTTCTGCTATATGGATCCACGGCCTCAGCAAGTGGCTGGTTACCAGGACAACCATTGTAACATTACTCTGGTACAGGCTTACGTCATCTGACTGGTCATCTTATGTCATCTGAGTTCACGGTTGCCTAGACAATCTCAATAGCTTCATTCTACTGCAGTTCCGGGTTCGCGCCGGCTGACGCACCACGTGACTTGTGACGTCAATAGCCAGGACCAATCAGCGATCTCGGCCTAACCATGGAGACCTGACACAAACATCTCCGGGTTCGCGTCGGCTGACGCCCTACAAGGTTAGTGATGTCAGTGGCCTGGACCAGTAAGTGCCCCCCCGGTTGCAGTCGATGTCCACTGATGTCATCACCGCCCGGTGGGGTTTTAAACTCCACAGTACAGCTGATCATAGAGGCACCCGGCACTCCAGCTGTAAACTGGGCACCAATTGCTGACCACCAGGGATACGGTGATCGCGCCAGAGACTTTCACCTTAAAGTAATGTTAGGCTTAGATTATAGTCCTTACTTACACGCGCGCGATGGACCGCATAGCCTTGCGCACGCCTGCAGCCCCAGCTATGTGTGAACTTGGCTGCAGGAGATTGGAGAGGCATCAGAGCTGGTTCACCCTCCTTCGCTGAACCGCACACATGACGCTGACGTCACACGGCTGCGCTTGAAAAGAGAAAAAATGTTTTCTTCAAAACGCGGTTGCGCCATCACGATCCGGCGACCGCATAGGGATTATGACATTTGTGTTTCTCGCTTGTGCACCATTGCGCCGAGTATAATCTCAGCCTTACTCCTACTGGGTATTTGGGGGACGACCACAGACTGATCTCTATTGTGACATTATACATTTGACAGTAGGAATTGTGATTTTCTCCAGTTGATTGTGGTCTGGTGGCATGAATACATTGCCCCTGTGGTCTGTCTTCGAATTATTCACTTCCATGATCAAATATTCATAGTGCTACTCTGGGCTGCCCCCTTTTTTGTATTTAGGATGTGTACCCAGTAGGGACTACACTTATATCATACCTCTCAGGGAGGGTTTTTACTATAGGGGTTAAGGGAAGTAACTTTGATCTTATTGATCTTTGGGAACGGGCCTGACGGGGCTCACCCCTGAAACATTGCCCCCCCTTACTCCCTGTGTTCCTTGTCTTTCCCTCCCCTCCTTCCCTCATCTTCCCTCCCTTCCATTCCGTATAAGTTATACACGATAAACACTTCACGTACATTCTGCATTAAGTGTACATTGCGTATAGACTTTTGCTATATTAAATTTAATTTGGCTTATCCTCTATTTTTCCTTCGAATGCTGGAAACTCCACTTTTGTTGTACATTTAGTCTGTGGAGGATATAGGGTTCTCCTTGTTCCCGCTGTACCACTCTCCAATATTTTTGCATATTGGTCCAATGTAGAGTGTAGCCTATCCATTATATTTTTTAATGAGAACTTTATGATCTATACCTAAATTAATGAAAATACTGTTTGCTCTGGGGTGGGAGTGAGATGAGTCTGTAGCTGCGACATTTTAAGTCAACAATAACCCCCAACTAAACTTTTAAAAAAAAAATGTTATTCACCTTCGTAGAACCGGGAACGCAGGTTGAGCTCAATCATGGTGCTCACAGCTCTGTGGAGCCCCTGGATGCTGGTAAGTTTAACGTCAACATTTTGACAGGTACTGCCAAAAACATAGAAATATGGCTACTGGAGAAACCAAGAGAAAGCAGTGACGTCAACACTGAATGGCATCATTGCTTTCTATTGACCACTGGGGCTATGGCTAACCACAGTAGCCATATTGTTCTTTCGAGGAAGTGTTTTTGCCTGGGAGGTTTAAAGGCAAATTTACTGGTAAACGGAGGGGCCTGGAAAACGGAGCAGCACAGTAGAACTCAGCGGGTAACTCCGGAACCACTTAGGTAATATTAAGCTCCACCCACAAAAAAAATAATCTTCCAGTAAAATACCTAAATAATTTGTTTGCGCAGCTAGATAGATGGCTGTGTGTGGACTGTGAAGAAGGGACAAGGGGACTTGGATTAGGTGTGTGTGTGAGGAATTCAGTCCATTAAGTCTGCTGCAAATATAACATGCTGCATGTACCTGATGTTTCAATCGCCTTGTGACGCTTATTCTGATGCACAACCGAGATCTCTTCATAATCTGGATCTTTATCTTCAATTATTCTTTTTACTCCCGACATGTTTCTTTGACAAAAGCGTTAACTAAAAATTAAAAGCGTGGTCAATACAAAAATCGCAGTGAACAAAACAATACAAACATAAAGGTTACATGGAGAGGATGCATGGCATAGAGAAGTTACAAAGAAAAAAACATATACACACACATCTATATTTTTGATTGGATGGTCTCCTGGAGCATGGCAGCATTAGTAACAGTGGAGACAGCAGTGTTCCAAAAATGTTACATTCATGCATTTCAAGTCGGATTAAATCCACAATACAACTGGAACTCCCTTGCTAGGAAATTGATAGCATCAGTAGCTGACCCAAGGTATAGATGTAGAGAGACTTACTCTCTCCACACCATGGACAGTGCCTGCTGCACTTGAGCTGCAGGGGAGCTCCATGCTTCTGAAGGGGACCCCATGCAGCATTAATCCTTTGGTGCCATGACCGCGCATGGCGGCACCGAAAACACTTAGCATTGCTACATCTCTATTCTTAATCACTTCAAAAGAGATGCAACATCTGCCCCCTGGCAGCGACAATGGTTAATGGATTTTAACAGTAAATTTTCCCAGATAATCTGGATGTACAAATTCCCCCTTACCTACAGCAGAACTGGGTCTGCTCCAGATAAATCACCGCAATTTAAAAATATCAGGACCGAGGTTGTCCCAGATACTCTAGATCCACAGGATGACTCAAAATCTAACCACACCGCAATTTTATTTTTGCCCTGACAATGTGGACCACTGTAATTTACATGTACCAGAACTGTCCAGCCAGTCTCAGGACCGTACCTACACGATCATCCCAAAATTAGACTGTATACCATGCCCAGATAATCTAGATCCACATGACCATACTAAATGGGATGTAACTCAAGGACTGACTGAGACATATAGACGCGATCTAAATGAACAACATTGCAAATCAGGGCTGTACATGAACACCTTAACCCATTCAGTGCCAGGATAGGGGTGGGGGAGCAAGGTCGCCTTAACCCATTCAGTGCCGGTCAGCTCACCCTAAACTCTTTAGTGACAACCAGATCACTTTAACCCCTTCACTGCTAGAGAGGTCAGCAACAAGTGCATCTAGCTAACACTAGGACTGCACTAGATGACCTGACTCTGCATGATCACCCTGCTGCTTCTCTCCAGGTGATGCTCACCCGGCACACACTTGAAGGGAGGGTGGTTTGCCCACTCTTGACGAGATCACGTGACCGCTTCGCCCCAGCAGATTTGGGGTTTGCTCTGATCCGGCTGCAGCCTTAAAAATCATAAAGAGCTCCCTGGCGCTCGGTGTGCAGCCGCAGCGGCGAGTACCTATCTGCTCGATAGCAACCAGGCCGCTCGCATTGGGTCACGTGCGTATGAGCTTGCGCCTCCATGTGGGTAAATGCGACAAGACCCAGAAGGGCGCTCACGTCACTCGGCGTAAAGCGTCCAGCGTCCAGCGTCCATCTTGGTATTGGGCAAATGAAAGGGCAACAGAGCTGAATGGCTGCGCGTGTTAAAGTTAAATCGTATTGCCCAAACCTCTTATTAGCCGCTATACACATACTGTGCCAGCTTAGGCTCCAGCCGAAATCAGCTTATTGTTTCTTACAGAAACAACCAAACATTAGTTGCTCCAACGACTTCATGGGATCTATATTCACCATCCTGAAAAGCCAGCACATTTTTTAGAAGGCCAAACTAGTACAGGTTTTACCAGACCGATACCAATATATTCACATGTAACCCTGTTTCCCTCCAATCGCAGATAGGGTCTATTACGGGGAACACTATGCTGGTTACTTGGAGTGGTGTGGTGCATACCTGTGTAACGGGTATTCCTGGAGAATACTAGCGCTACTGCCGTGCTGTGTAACCTGTGTGGCGCGCAGGAACCTAAGTCTCCGCTGTGGAGCCTGGGGGCCCAGACATATATCAATATCCCGTGGTGCAACGCCTCCACCTGGGAGGGCTCCCAACGGAGTGGGAGAAGGCCCTCACAGGAAATAATCACATGAACCGAACAGTGGCAAAACAGAACTGGCTTTACTGCATATAATTGGTTATTACCAAATAACAGGTGTCCCTCCCATGAGGGGGACACTACACATGGTGATTAACAATTCGACTTCCCCTTACACCGGGTGATTCCACCCTGTGTCCATTACCCCTACACAATCTGTCCACACCCTTTGAGGGGGGGGGGAATATATATATATATGACTGCGCAGTCACTAGTCCTGTAACATTATCAAACAGTAAAGTTGGTGCACTTGCTGAACGAGGTTACCTGCCGAGCACTCCAGGGCTCGGGCCTGCAATCGAGCTTCACAAAGGATCGATAGTCGGACCAACACCGCAACCACCATCCGGGGAGATTCCGCCGGTAAGGCCTCGGCAACGATAGCGACAGTCTAGGCCCAACTCCCTGGGCGTACGCGCAGCATTGGCTGGGTCTATTAAGAACTTGCTATCAACTAAGGGTAATGTCCCTAACTGGGGCCGGTCCCTACAATACTCCGCTGTAGTGACTCAGGGCTAGGTGGGGCCTAAGGGGCTGCTAGCCTAGTCCAGAGAGTCACTGACTCCTGCACGCTACCTCCTTGCCTTGCTGCTCCCAACACCGACTGAACTGCGTATGCAATCACACGCATACATCTATCCCTTGCGGGGAGATGCTCCAACTCTATTGGTCCCTGGGCGTCACATGGGGCGCCCCGGCTACTCATGGGAGATATAGTCCCTACTGTGAGGCCAGCTCCTTGTGCGCGTCTCCTGCGCATGCGCAACTCTGCTTAGCACTATTCACTCTGCCCAGCACTCTGAGCCACCCGACCTTAACAACCCAACTGCGGCCTTAGTAACGGCATGCCCACGTTCCCGGTAACAGCTGTATTGCGAGAAGGGGGGGGGGAACCCGGCTACATCCTCCCCCTGGCGAAAACCCCAACGCCCTCGCTTGAGACACAACTTCATATAACCATGTACAAGAGTTATATAATGAAAATAGCACAACGTAGTTATATAATAAAACTTCAATAACCAATGATGATATTGCTTATTCTCTTAGATCAAATTGCTCAACTCAGTGAACATATTTATAACGGAGGTTAGCTTGGCTTTAGCTTGCTGCTGAGATTCATAATGAGGTGCCCCTAATGAATCATACGCTACTCGAAGGGGAGGACGTCTCACTCGCTGGCTTTTGCGAGTCTCTACCTTCATATCTTCATCTTGAGAGATATCATTGGAGGCTTGAGGCCTAAACTCTTTGGTAGCAGGTGGATCAATTTGAGGAAAGTCTCTTTGAACTGGAACATTGTCTTTTTGTGACACCACACTCGGGGTGCTAGGATTTGACGAGTTATTAGGTGATAATATTTTCGCAGATGGCGAGTGAACCGTAGGCCCATTACTCATGCTTTCTTCAGGAGGTGCCCACCAATTTTGGTTGGAGGTTCCCTCCAAAGGGTCTTGAATTAATTCCTCTATGATCTCTGAATCCTCATTAAATTCTTTCCTGTCGTTATTATCCTCTATGGTTTCTGGCTCCACTTCTTCTAGTTGCAGTCTAGGTAACAGATGATTTCGATGCCAGACTTTAATTCTGCCATTCTCGTCTCGTATGCGATATACAGGGAGACCCGGCATTTGAGATTCCACATAGAAGGGCTCCTCTCTCCAGTGATCGGCTAATTTGTGCTTGCCAGGAATCCGTAAATTCCGCAGCAGAACGGCATCTCCCGTTTGAAGTTCTCGGTACCGTACTTTATGATCATACCTTCTTTTGTTATTGGCGTTCAATCTGGCGGTAGCTCTTTCCGCTAACTGATAAGCTTGATGGAGACTGTCCTGCAGTCTTTATATGCACTTATAATGCGCCATATTGGGTACCCCATCGGTAGATACCCGCATACGAATATCAATTGGCAATCTGGCCTCTCTCCCAAACATCATAAAGTATGGTGTATTCGTGCCGAGTGCAATTGTGGGCATGGGCCAAAGCTTCCACATGTTTGCTCCACTCTCCCTTTTGAGAATCCTTTAGTGTGCCTAGCATATCTAGCAGTGTCCAATTGAATCGTTCCGGGAGAGCATCTCCCTCAGGATGATAAGGGGTAGTCCTTGATTTTTGAATATTCAACAGAGCCAGTAACTCTTTGATCAATTTGCTCTCAAAGTCTCATCCCTGATCCGAATGCATTCGGTTGGGCAGGCCATAATGTACGAAATACTTCTCCCACAGCACTTTAGCTACCATGGTAGCTTTCTGATCTTTAGTGGGAAAAGCTTGGGCGTATCGCGTGTAATGATCGGTTACTACTAGTACATTCCCTATACCCTTTGAATCCGGCTCGATACATAGAAAGTCCATACAGACCACATCCATAGGGCCAGAGCTTTGGAGATGCCCCATTGGGGCAGCACGAGTGGGCAAAGCCTTTCGGTGAATGCATCTTAAACAATTTCGGCAATGCTGTTCAATGGACTCCCTCATTCTGGGCCAGAAGAACCTGTCTCGTACTAAGCCCAAGGTTTTACTCACCCCCAAATGTCCATTATCGTAGAACTAAGCCTTGCAGTTGCCGACGATCCGGATGATTATGAAACGGAATAACCCGATAAAGGAGCCCGTCATTAATTTCAAATTTGTCCCATTCTCTCATAAGCAGGCCCACATCAGGGGAAGGAGCTCGTTTTATTAATGAGGAATTATTGTACCGTAGTGATTGTCGAACAGCCGCAATCGTTGGATCACGTGTCTGTGCTTGTACCAACTCCTGCCAAGTGAGGATACTGTTTTGAGTTATGCCCATGCCATCCGGGTGACAGTAAGCTTTTGGAAGGCCTTGTGGTTGACACCCTAAAGAATCCACAACCCTCAACTGTGAGAAGGCTACTCTATTATTTACGATAGCTGCCGTAGAGCACATGGCTCTCATTCCTGGTCCCGGGATTTCTTCCCAAGGCCCATCCTCTGAAATCTCATCTAACCCCGGTCTTCTAGCGAGTGCATCGGCCCCCACATTGAGGTGTCCTGGTTTATATCGTAGAGAAAACCGGTACGTAGCAAGGGTGGCCAGCCATCTATGACCGGCCGCATCTAATTTAGCGGTCGTCTGTACATAGGTCATGGGATTGTTATCTGTTCTAACCTCGAAGGTAACTCCGTAGAGATAGTCATGTAACTTTTCAGATATAGCCCATTTAAGAGCCAGAAACTCCAATTTATGAACAGGATAATTCTTTTCACTGGGGGTCAAACTTCTACTGGCATAGGCCACAGGTCGCAATCCATTGGGATACTTCTGATGTAGTACCGCTCCCAGTCCATTAAAACTGGCATCTACATGTAGGATGTAAGGCTTCTCAGGATCAGCATAAGCCAGTACTGGAGCTTCCGTTAAGCGTTTTTTTAGTCCGGTAAATGCTTCTTCGCAGGCTGTTGTCCACCTGTCTCCAAAAGGTGTCCTCGGAGTATTCCTCTTCTGGCTGGGTTTTTCTGGATATACTTTCAGCAAGTTGTGTAACACGGCCTCTTGCTTTGAATATCCCTCTACAAACCGCCGATACTATCCACAAAACCCGAGAAAGGACCTTAGTTCCATTACATTCTCGGGTCTCGGCCAATTCACGACCGCTTCTACTTTGGCCGGGTCAGTGGCCACTCCATCTGCCGATACAATATGGCCCACATAAGTGACCGAAGTCCGACAGAACCGACATTTGTCTAGAGAGAGTTTCAATCCTTCTTGACTCAATCGATCCAATACCTTCATCAACCGTGTCTCGTGTTCTTCAAGGGTGGCCCCGAACACAATTATGTCGTCCAAGTATACCAGACATTCTCGAGGACACATGTCACCAATCGTCTTTTCCATAAGCCATTGAAAAGTAGCGGGGGCACCACAGATACCTTGGGGCATTCGGGTAAACTGATAGAACCCCAACGGGCAAAGAAACGCCGTCTTTTCCTGATCAGCGGGGCTCATAGGTACTTGGTAATACCCAGACCAAAGATCCAGCACGCTAAACCATTGACTCCCGGACAAGGCATTGAGGATCTCTTCTATGCGGGGTAATGTGTATTGGTCCGGCACTGTACCTTTATTCAGAGTTCTATAGTCCACACACAAACGTACAGACCCATTCTTCTTTCGGACTACCACAATTGGCGAGGCATAAGGGCTTCGAGATTCGATCACTATACCGGAGGCTTCCATTTCATGCAGGACACCTCGCACATCGTCTACATCCCGAGGTGCTATACGGCGAGACCTTTCTCGGAACGGAGTCTCATCATTTAGGCGGATGGTGTGCTGAGCGCTTTTGCTGCATCCCACATCCATATCGCTTGTAGAAAATACTCCTCGTCTTTCTCTCAACTGATCACACAGCCTTTTTTTCCATTTCTCTTCCAGGGGAGACTCTCCAAAATCAAAGTGTAAGTCTTCAGTCTCCTCCTTCACACCATTGGCATAGACAGGTGTGGTAGCGTCTACAGGATCCACCGGGTACACTCTACCCAATCGTTGCCCTCGTTCCAAGGACACCGTATGAAGTGACATATTCTGTATGGTCACCTCAATTTTCCTAGGAATTCTAGATGACCACTCCCGTACTTCTGGTACCATACGATATCCCCAATGGAGTTCTGCTTCCGGAAGAGTCTCTAGCGAGAAATATCGATCCTGCTTATACCGTTGGGGGTACGCGATCAGAGCCCACACACACTGTACTCCCCCTGGCGGAATCTTCAGTATCCCTGGTTCTAAATTAGAAATATCGCCATACTCTTCCTCATATGCCACATGATAACATTCTTCCCGTAGACCAGGGGCTATGTCCAAGGAGTCCAACGGTAGTTCACCAGCTTCTTTTAGGAAGGAGCGAATCACTGACCGTACTATGTCTGCATTGGTGCCCAGTATGATGGGTGCTCGGGGGTGTTCTCGTACTTCAGGCCAGACCAGAGCTTCCACCAACATAGGATGCGACTTATTAGTGTTCAACTGAAGGATGTCTAACTTAACCGCCACTATCCCATCAATAGGGTAATCGTCTTTGCTCAGTCCCCACAAAGTCATCTTTTCGGCGGACTGCAAGGGCAGGTGGCTAAGATGTTGATCATAAAATGGCCAATATATTATGGTCACCTGAGATCCCGTGTCGAGCAATGCTGAGGAATAGATCCCTTCCACAACAATCCTGATTAGGGCAGTGGGTCCTACTCGGCAATAACCGCCTGATGACAAATTGTTGGTTACAACAGTCTCTTTGGAGTCTTCTGCGGGCCACTTGGGTAAAGCCGAGGAAGAAGAGAGAGCTTGCTTCGCCCGTACCATGTAGGTTTGACCAACGGTATAGGGTTTCTGAGGATTGGGGCAGAATCTGGAGATATGTCCATCTTCTCCACAGTTGTAGCAACGCATGCCCTGATGAGATCTTGCTCGGCCGGAGAACCGCAAAGGCGATCGATACATATCAGGAACCTCTACGTATTTCTTGGCTCCCCAGTCTTTAGGTACAGTGGTTTCTTTGGTATCCTCCTTGTGACTATCCTTGCTTTTCGTACGGGTGTGAAAATGCAGTTTAACTTCATGCTTCTGGATATACCGCATTAAATCCACATAGTTAGGTGGGGTGACGGACTCGGGGGCACCCCTCATCAACATGGCAGTAGAATCCAGCGGAAGCGAACCCTTGAGTAACTGCTTGTATCTATGGCTGTCCACTTCCGCAGCCATCACAATCTTTTTAGACAGCAGAGTTCCTACCGACAGCTGGAGCTTGCGAGCGAACTCTGATAAGTCTCCTCCTTCCCTTTGCCGTAGAGCTTTGACTTTCGCCATCAACTCATCTTCGTCGTCTTCACACACATAGGATTGAGTGAGCATCTCTACAACATCTAAGGCCGTCACCTCTCCTTCCACTTCCCGCTGGGTCTGGACCAATAGCGTAGCTGGGGGTCGTAGACTCTCCACTAGCCGTTGCCGTTTTATAGCCTCGGTACACGACCATTCAGCTATTATTTGGACAGCATGATCCTTCCAGGTTTCAAATCCCTCTTCTCCGGTAGGTGTCGGCAGAGTCCCAGAAAAGAGCTTTAATTTCCTGCAATGCTGTGATTGAGAAGCGAGAGTCATAGTTTCCATAAATTGAGATACCGCTAGGTCCGGGGGAATTCCTCCAGAGAGGGGGCCACGGTCAGCCCCTACATTTCCAGTTGGAAGGGCTTGAGTATTTGTTGAGTATGCATTTAGGACAGGGGACGACGGTGATTGTCTCGGGGCCCAACTAGGGTCTCCTTCAATTGCACTTGGGGAAAATGTCATTCGAGAGGGGCGAGAAACATGGGCAGGAGTACTACTCGGGATAGGAGCTATCGTCTGCCATGTGCTACTATGAGGTTCATCTGCAACCATGTCAGTGGGGGAATAGCGATCAGCGGTGAATATCTCTCTTATTTCAGGTAGAACTGCAAATACAATTGAATAGCCTCCGGGCGGGGCCTCGGGGCCTTCTAAGGTTTGTGGCACATGGTCCTGATTTATCTCACGCCCAGCCGTAAATAATATGGTACACCAGTCACAGGTGGGGTCATATTCTCGTGACCCTACTCGCTCCAAAGGGTGAACCCCCAACAATATCTCTAGTGAGGCACGTATTTTACTCGCTGATGCTGTGATTGGAATGTTCCCTACAGCTACTACATGACTTGAGGGTTCTCTGAGCTTGAGGGCCCACGCATGGACTTCCGGGCTGGACGGGGAAAACATAATGAACGATTTGGGTAGTTCTACACAATTTTACTAGGCACCCCAAGTATCTATCTCAGCAGCGCCTCCAAATGTAACGGGTATTCCTGGAGAATACTAGCGCTACTGCCGTGCTGTGTAACCTGTGTGGCGCGCAGGAACCTAAGTCTCGCCTGTGGAGCCTGGGGGCCCAGACATATATCAATATCCCGTGGTGCAGCGCCTCCACCTGGGAGGGCTCCCAACGGAGTGGGAGAAGGCCCTCACAGGAAATAATCACATGAATCGAACAGTGGCAAAACAGAACTGGCTTTACTGCATATAATTGGTTATTACCAAATAACAGGTGTCCCTCCCATGAGGGGGACACTACACATGGTGATTAACAATTCAACTTCCCCTTACACCGGGTGATTCCACCCCGTGTCCATTACCCTTACACAATCAAAGGGTGTCTTTGATGGGGGGGAAATATTTATATATATGACTGCGCAGTCACTAGTCCAAGAGATAAAGCGTGGGGTTCCACGTGAAACGCGTCAGAGGTATTTTTTGCTGTTTTTAATGTGTCTTTAATACATTTTTGCACCTTGCTCTTGCAGTTTTTTGGTCCATTCTTCTTCACCAGCAGCAGATGCACCGCCACTTTTTCCACGTTGTTTGCAGATACTCCAAGGTAGGAGCACGCCGACAGGACCAGGAAATCCCACAAGGTCAGCAGTGAGTAACCCATATTTGTTACTTCATTTGTGTGATCAGTCCACTATTAACTACCCACATCACCACACAAGATATACCTACAGCAGGCTAGTGGTGTGTTTATGGGATTTATTGTGTTTATTATAAATGGACGTTTGGAATCCTGTGTCTTACAAACTGTCTTGGCTATGAAGATGTTAATGATTTAAAGACATAGTCTTCTCCTGGCAAGCATCACAAAGGGGGGGACCCCCATTTCCTTTGCACTGTAACATTATCAAACAGTAAAGTTGTTGCACTTGCTGAACGAGGTTACCTGCCGAGCACTCCAGGGCTCGGGCCTGCAATCGAGCTTCACAAAGGATCGATAGTCGGACGAACACCGCAACCACCATCCGGGGAGATTCCGCCGGAAAGGCCTTGGCAATGATAGCGACAGTCTAGGCCCAACTCCCTGGGCGTACGCGCAGCTTTGGCTGGGTCTATTAAGAACTTGCTATCAACTAAGGGTAATGTCCCTAACTGGGGCCGGTCCCTACAATACTCCACTGTAGTGACTCAGGGCTAGGTGGGGCCTAAGGGGCTGCTAGCCTAGTGCAGAGAGTCACTGACTCCTGCACGCTACCTCCTTGCCTTGCTGCTCCCAACACCGACTGAACTGCGTATGCAATCACGCATACATCTATCCCTTGCGGGGAGATGCTGCAACTATATTGGTCCCCGGGCGTCACATGGGGCACCCCGGCTACTCATGGGAGATATAGGGCCTCATGCAGTAAGCGACGATTATGTGAAATCGGCAAGCTTATCGATTAGTCATGTTATTGGCGTTTTTCCCTCTCCGTATGCAGTAAGTGCCGAATACATTCAAAATCAAGCCGAAAACAAATCCGACCACTCTCACGATGATGAGCCGATCACACACAGGTGTATCGGCGTGCGTGGCGGGGTGCTGTTAGGTTGCACAATCACAAATCTTGCTGAATCAGGCGAAACAAGCATGTTTTTGATTGCGCGCCATATTTAAAGGCAACGTGTACTGCTAATCATTCTCTGTGTTGTTGGGAGTGAGAGAGAGAGAGACGCACAGAGCTGGACGATTGAAGATTTGCATATTGACTGAGAGACTTGTTGTGTATTGGGTGAGCTTTGTCCTTTGTTGTTTTGTTTACATCTTTGTCTTGTTTTATATGTGGAAGTGGTTCGTGTGATTGCCTGTACATTTCTTGTCTGTTTTTTGTGAGTGCTGGAAGTATGCCCGCAAAGCGTGGGAAGAGTGATGCTGGTGGGAGTGGGACTGCTACTCGTGCGAGTACGCGTCGGAGTGAACGTTCTGTTCAGGGGAGTGATGTTGCTGGTGCACCGAGTGGTGTTGCTGAGAGTGGGAGTGCTGTTGCTGGGAGTGGGAGTGCTGGTGCTGGGAGTGGGAGTGCTGTTGTTGGGAGTGGGAGTGCTGGTGCTGCGAGTGGTGTTGCTGGGAGTGGGAGTGCTGTTGTTGGGAGTGGGAGTGCTGTTGCTGTGAGTGG
Organism: Ascaphus truei; assembly: GCF_040206685.1. Taxonomy (NCBI): domain Eukaryota; kingdom Metazoa; phylum Chordata; class Amphibia; order Anura; family Ascaphidae; genus Ascaphus; species Ascaphus truei. The sequence goes on along the minus strand of NC_134496.1, from coordinate 1,717,818 downwards.
GAGTGCTGGTGCTGGGAGTGCTGGTGCTAGGAGTGGGAGTGCTGGTGCTGGGAGTGCTGCTGGTGGCGCAGTTGCTGATGGGGTGGATGGTGGTGGCGTGCTTGCTGGTGGCCAGCTTTTGGAGGCTCTTCCATTGGAAGAAGGAGAGTCCAGTCAGCACCAGCCAAGCTCTGACCCTAAACCTGCTCGGAAGAAACGTGTGGAGAAGCCACGTAATCCTCGCTTCAATGACCAGGAAAATACAGCTCTTGTCACTGGCATTCTGGAGCACTATGACAGTATCTATGGACATTTAGTAGGTAAGTGTACCTTTACATTTATTATTCAAATACATGTGATCCTAGGTCATCTGAGTTTTGTTCATATGCAAATATGGGTACACAATATCTTTCTATGTTCATTAGTGTGGAAACACAGCTTTTTATCATGCCTTACAAGGACAAATAAACACAGCCGGTCAATTTGCCAGAACTGCATACAATATGAATGCAACCTTGCTTACATGTATAGGTTTAGTAGTGAATGCTCATGTGCTTCACATATTACACATAAAACAGCATGTTTGCTATCTCTTGGAACAGCTAGCAGTGTAGGAAACTGGTGCTTATATTATTATTAATTCACCTCATATCTTTTATATGTTTTTCAAGGGCGGACAAGTGCAGCAAGCAAAAAAGAAATGTGGGACACAATAGTCATTGGTGTCAATGCCTGTGGGAATCGTGTCAGGGACAAGTATCATTGTCGGAAAAGATTTGATGATATTAGGTCCAAATTGAAAAAGAAAATACAAGACCAACGCGTGCATGCTACTGGCACTGGAGGTGGGCCCACACCACAACGTCTCATATTGACTCCATTGGAGGAGCTGCTTCGGCCAAAATTACTTACCGTCGTCGTGGAAGGCTTGGCTGGTGACCGTGACATTGGAATTTATCCGTCACAATTTCCAGCAGGTGATAAATATTACTGTACTAGGCGTGTCGTTGCTTACAGTTATTTTGCATATTTACACTGCTTTTTATACTGTCTTCACAATATAAGCATACCTGCATCTATATATGTATATGTCTGATTCTGTATATATATATATCTCAAAATAGACATATATGTAGTAGTCCTACTAAAAGCAGTAACTAATATAGCACGTGCCATTGCGTGCTCATTTACATGTGAATTCCCAAAATGCATAGCTGCAGTGGAAGCAATTGATGGTGGGCGAAGATGGGGAACAACAGGGTAGTACACATGTGTAACACATGTTAATCAGAAATTATTACTAGCTACAGGTACAGAACAGAAATATGTAGAATATTATTGTGTATTTTATTTATTTTACTCCGACAAACATGACATTACTGCCTATTTTAAGCATGCATCAAATATATTGCATGCAACGGCCTACAAACATCACTTGCACTAACACATCTATAGTTGTTTATGAAAAGGTCCATTTTTGCTTTAACTCATATACAGACAGCATAATGAGGCACACGTATCATATTTTATGTCATTGTTTTCATAACTTAAAAACTGCACACGACTATTTAGCTCATCTACCATTGTGTTAAAGCAGCTGCAATTAATATCTCATCACAGCATACACTTCAACAGAGGGGATGGGGTTCAGCACACACACTAATTGCAGCCTCATTTTAGGGTCAACTTAGTTCACACCATTTTCACCTGTTTCAAGTAATTGAAAGGTGTGGCTGATCAGGCTTTTTGGGGAAGGGAATACCGTTATTACAACCTGACTAGCACAACTGAAGTTAATCACACTCATTTGAAAGCTTCACTTTAGCTACTAAATGCCCCAACAACTCATTACTTATCAAAGCGTACGTCACACATTAGTTCACTCATATCTATAGTTGAACTACTATCAAAGACACATTATCACACACTGCATGTGTTGTCTTGTTGAGTCACAGCCACATTCAGGTGTGCCACATCTTCGATTAATGTACCACACATATCCTCTACCAAAAACAACACTTTTTGCAATATGACCACCTTCATGATAACCATTGTGAATGGTCATCTCATGATAGTTATGTACATTATGATACTGATATCACTACACAACATATGATTTTAAGGTACAAATTTAATCTATTTATCCTCACGCATTACTGCAGAAACATAGTATGTTGTATGTTAGGGAACTCAAAACTTCTAAGTACACAGGCATGTACAGTGTTATTACAACTATTTATGTTCACTTTCACACACATTTTCGGTTAAGCAACTGATGTTGTTAGTTAATCATAAATACAGAACATACAATAAGTGTTTGTTCAATATTTACACATGTAAATGTCAAACTTATGTTATTGTTATATATAGTTGCCCCTGGAGGACATGTGTCACCTGAGATGGAACAAGTGTCTTCACCTGGGTCAGCCAGCTCAACACAACTACAAGGTGAGTGTATCAGTTGGTGGCCATATAATATGTGCTCTTCTATATGTTATGTTGTCATGTTCATTATTTGTTTTGCACATCTTCTTTAAATAGGATTACTTAGTGTCAGTGAAAATTAAGTGTAAGGCAACATGTATTGTGTTAGTGATGTGAACTATCATGTAGGACTTCTGAGTTTAGAGCAACTTTTCATTCATTCATATTTCATACTGAGTCCAAACATTATTCGTAAGTCAAGGTAGTTTTTAATGTGAGGTTATAAAACGTATGCTAACATGTTAGGTGTTACTTAGGACACAGTACAATTACATAGTAACACAGCATACATTAACATGCCATTTAATAATGTGTACATTTCTTTTTAGAACATCATGGTGATGAGGATGATGAGGATGATGAGGATGACGCCGCAGAAGAGACTGAAATACAATCAAGTGACCATGAAGAGGTGCCAATAGAAACTGTTGTACCGCCAAATCGTCCATCAACTTCCACATACGATGCAATTGTAGCTTCAGAGGGAAAAATAGTGGACGCAGAAAATCGTCGCCATTCAGACATGATGACAGTGCTGGAAAGGATGATTGGACTGCAGGAAGAAACAGTATCACAATTGGCACATCTCCACAGAGTCTTCATTGAAGTGCCTAAACAGTTGCAAAAAATCAACACCTCATTCGAAGCATTAGTTGTTCAGCAAACCCAAGCTAATTACTGGAGAATGACTAATGTACCCCAATTCAACACCTCACAGGCTGGATCATTACATGCTGGCCACTTCTCACCACATTCATCTGATCTTCAGTCACCAGGTCCCAATGTTACCGGTCAAGTAGCACACATTGGTGTGCAGGTTCCTGACGACATCCTACCGCTGCCATCTGTACTACATCACCAGCTGACACCTACAAAGGAGGCCACAAAAACACAACAGCACAAGCAGTTAGTACTGACCAGGAAAGATGAAACGGACCAACCATGTGTTGTGCACGGTGTACCAACTTGCTCACATGTGTCACTGCCCACAAGCCCTGTTGGTGAACAGTCACTGCCCAAAAGCCCTGTAGGTGAGTCACTGCCCACAAGCCCTGTAGGTGAGTCACTGCCCACAAGCCCTGTAGGTGAGTCACTGCCCAAAAGCCCTGTAGGTGAGTCACTGCCCATAAGCCCTGCCCGTGAAGTGCCAGAGGCCACTCAAAGTGGCTCTGTTGTGGCGAAAGTTGGTGGCAAACGGAAAAAAAAAATGCAAGAGACAACAAGCAGGCCTGTTACTCGCTCACAAAAGGAACAAAAAAAATAAATGTTATAATTCACTCAATATGTCTCTGCCCTTGTTTTGTTGACTTCACATTATCTAATTAATATTGTATGTATGCTGAAGACTGTGTTGTTTCCAAACTTTCAACTATGTTCTTGTACACGTGAAGTTTTGGAAATGTTAACACTCAATTAATGAATAGTGTTATAAATATTTATGTATTAATCGTCTGTTCAGTAATGGTCCACCTGGAACCAGTTGCAAAGTTTAGAGAAGCTGCCATTGACTTTGCAGCAAAACATTGCATTTGGGTGTGTTAATTGATGTAAGAATTGCATATGCATATTAGTCACATGCAATTATAAAAACACCTAAGTAACTGCAAACATCTTTCTTGTACGTGTACAGCAGGATTATGTGTAAATTATTACTTACCTTTGCCTTGCTTGGGCATTCTAATTTTGTCCTTTAATCATTTGTGTGTTCTTGTTTCAATAACATCTCAGAATGTATAATAATATATATACACACACACACACACAGTGTGTGTGTGTGTGTGTGTGTGTGTGTGTGTGTGTGTGTGTGTGTGTGTGTGTGTGTGTGTGTGTGTGTGTGTGTGTGTGTGTGTGTGTGTGTGTGTGTGTGTGTGTGTGTGTGTATGTGTATATATATATATATATATATATATATATATTGTGACAGAAACCAGGGGTTGGTAATAAACTCCATATACAGGGCTCCCAGGATACTGAACAGTTTCTGTCCTGTCTAAGCTGAACAGGGCAGCCTCGTGGTACAGGCACTCCATTCCACAGTTTGTCTGCTGCCTGTTTTCTGTCACCTGTCATGCTGATTAGAGTTCAGGTATATAAGACCTGTTTCCTGTTTCCTCTGAGCCCCGCCCAAGAGCCTGGAAGGCTGCTGAACTGCAGAGGGGTGAGAAAGCCTCTTTCCCAAATCGCTTCATTCATTCTGTTAGTTTGTCTAAAGACTGCAAAGGTACTTATTTTGTTGGTGGAAGTGGACAAGCCACTTCCAACTCTGAGTCAGGGACATCTAAGTTTAAGTTATCGCTCAGACGAGCAGCTTTTTGTTTGGCTTTGTTTTCTGTTTAAACTGTGGCAGTCTCAGTGCCTGGGACTGAATAAACCAGGCATAGCCTGTTTAAAGGAACAGTACGTGACGTCTCATCATTTAACCTACCCTAAAAGACCGTGTTCTAACAGTCCCGGACAGACGGCGGAGCCCCGGAGTAAGCCGTTTGTCACATATGGTGGAGAATGCGGGCAGAACACTGAAAGGTCTGGGGGTTAAAGAACTTTAAAAAAAAAAAAAAAAAAAGAAGGTTTTTTTTTTCTCTCTCTCCAAACAAGATGGAAGACGTGGTGAGTGCGCTGGTACGCAATGTCGCTGTCCAGAAAGACGCGAATGAAGCCCAGCAACAGGCGAGTGAAACCCAGCGACAGCTATTAATAGCCCAGCAAGAGACTAATGCAAACCAGCAAGAGACAAACCGCCTGCTGAGAGAGGAGCAAAAGCGGTTCGCTCAGGGCTTACAGCAGGAACTCGAGATCCTGAGGGGGACTATCAGTAACCTTCCACTGGCAGAGGCAGCCCCAGTTCCGAAAATGACCAGGGCAAGCCACTACCTTCAGAAGATGGGACCCTCGGATGATGTGGAAGCCTATCTTCTCACGTTTGAACGCACGGCACAGAGAGAGGGATGGCCAGAAGCTGAGTGGGCTGGTCTAATCGCACCCTTCCTAAGCGGCGAACCCCAGAAGGCTTACTTTGATCTAGAGCCCGCCGAAGCTAACGTCTATGCAAAATTGAAGTTCGAGATCCTCGCCCGCCTCGGCGTAACCACGGCTGTTCATGCCCAAAGGTTTCACGCATGGTCCTTCACGATGGATAAAGCCACCCGAAGCCAGATGTATGACCTCATCCACCTCGCCCGGAAGTGGCTACAACCCGAGATCAACTCAGCAAGCCACATCGTGGAACGGTTGGTCATGGACCAGTTCTTGAGGAAACTTCCCTCTGCCTTACGCCGTTGGGTCAGTCGGAGTGACCCCCACAATGCGGATGAGCTTGTGGCCCTTGTAGAAAGGTACATTGCAGCAGAAGAGCACCCGCAACCCACAGTCGTGGAGCAACCCCACTATCCGAGGTTCCAGGACTCTTCCAGAGACGGTAAAAGGGTACCGGGGTTAAGGGGCGCTGAAGAGCGGCGACCACCTTCACGCCGCTCCAGCAACAGTGGTTCGCACACTAAGGGCAATAGCCAACATGGGGAGCCGGGAAAAGGCTCTAAGTGGGACACAGACTATGTACCTAAATGTGTAAATTGTCATGAGAGGGGCCACACAGCAAAAATCTGCCCACTAAATGATGAGCCCATGCAATGCAACAGCGTGGAACCTTATTCGCTGTTGTCCCAATGTATGGGCCCTAGCCCAGAGGACCCCTTGAATAACCATCTGTGGGCATTTGTAAAGGTTAATGGTAAGAGGGTTCGGGCACTTCTTGACTCTGGGAGTATGGTCACACTAGTGTCCGAATACCTATTGCCCATTAAGAAGAAACAGGTAAACAGTTCACAAAGAGTGGCAATTTGTTGTATACATGGGGATAATCATGAATATTCCACTGTTGATGTTTTTTTTGAAACAGAATTTGGTTCTTTAGATTTCAAGGTGGGTGTTGTACCCAAACTGGCACATGATGTGTTAATAGGGACCGACTTTCCCCATTTTCTAAAAATGTGGTCCCCAGCTCAGAATAGCGCCCAGAGTTCAATAGCAGACCATAACGAAGTGTTAGAAGAAACAAATCCTTTCCCTTTTTCAGAAATGGAGGTTGACGAGGGCCCAAATAAGAAGGGGGGAAAGGAGGAGTGCTGTGAAATTCCCTTCCCCATCACTACTTTGGTAGGGAATACCCCAAATCAAGATGTTGATCAGGCACTTACCACCCCAGTACAGGATAAGACCCTCGCTGACCTAGAGGTCAGTCCTGGGAGTTTTAAGAAGGCCCAGTGGGAGGACCCCACATTAGCGGTAGCAAGGGGAAATATACGGGACCAGAATAGTACTCATGGCCAACCAGATAGGTCACTTGCTTACCCCTACTTCGAGGTAGAGAACGACCTAGTATATCGGGTTGATAAAAGAAAATCAGTTACAACTAAACAATTGTTGGTACCACGGACATTCCGTAACGTAGTATTACACCTCGCACATAGTCATCCATTGGGGGGACACCTAGGGGTGGAAAAGACAAAAGAAAAGGTTCTCCGAAGCTTTTATTGGCCTGGGGTTCTGGCAGAAATTACAAACTATTGTTCCTCATGCCCAGAATGTCAGATCACCGCCCCGTTCAAAGCATACCGCAGCCCATTGGTACCCCTTCCCATAATAGAGGTACCATTTGACCGGATTGCTATGGATCTAGTAGGACCCCTAATAAAGTCTGCTAGGGGACATCAGCATATATTGGTAATATTAGATTATGCTACCCGATATCCGGAGGCAGTTCCCCTACGTAGCACCTCTGCTAAAAACATAGCAAAAGAGTTAGTACTTCTGTTTTCCCGGGTCGGAATTCCTAAAGAGATCTTATCTGACCAGGGAACACCATTTATGTCCCAAGTAACAAAAGAGCTATGTAAACTCCTAAAAATCAAGCATCTCAGAACCTCAGTCTATCATCCACAAACAGATGGTTTAGTGGAAAGGTTCAATAAAACCTTAAAGAGCATGTTACGCCGGGCGGTCGATAAGGATGGGAAAAACTGGGACTGTTTGTTACCATACCTGTTATTTGCCATTAGGGAAGTTCCCCAGTCATCCACAGGCTTCTCCCCGTTTGAACTATTGTATGGCCGACATCCAAGGGGCTTACTGGATATAGCCAAAGAAACTTGGGAACACGAGGTTACCCCTTACAGAAGTGTAATAGAGCATGTTGCCCAAATGCAGGACCGCATTGCTGCAGTCCTACCCATAGTGAGGGAACACATGGAGAAAGCTCAAGAAGCACAAAGGAATACGTATAATAAGGGTGCTAGGGTCAGAATTTTTTTTCCAGGTGATAGGGTACTAGTTCTGGTTCCCACCGTGGAGAGTAAATTCCTTGCTAAATGGCATGGGCCATATGAGGTCTTGGAAAGAGTGGGAGAAGTAAATTATAGGGTAAGGCAGCCAGGTAGGAGGAAACCTGAGCAAATTTACCATATAAACCTACTCAAGCCCTGGAAAGATAGAGAGGTCTTGTTAACCCTAGTACCCCCAGGTCCGTCAGAGAATCAAGAAACTGACCCAGAGGTTAGCATAGCTGAAACACTGTCCGTGCATCAGAAACGAGAGGTCCAGAGTTTAGTGAGAAGGAACAAAGAAATCTTCTCTACACAGCCAGGTAAAACTAACGTAATTAAACATGACATAGTCTCTGAACCGGGGGTCCGAGTTAACCTTAAACCGTACCGAATCCCAGAGGCCAAGAGAGAGGCTATAAGTTTAGAGGTTAAAAAAATGCTAAAACTAGGCGTAATTGAGGAATCCCAAAGTGGGTGGAACAGCCCTATAGTTTTAGTCCCAAAGCCAGACGGTACAACAAGGTTTTGTAATGACTACCGGAAACTAAACGCGGTGTCAAAATTTGATACTTATCCTATGCCCAGGGTGGATGAACTTGTAGAGAGACTGGGCAAAGCCCGATATCTCACAACCCTAGACCTAACAAAAGGGTACTGGCAGGTTCCCCTCACAGAAAGGGCAAAAGAAAAAACAGCCTTCTCAACCCCAGACGGCCTCTTTCAATATAAGGTGCTGCCTTTTGGCTTACATGGAGCTCCCGCCACATTCCAAAGAATGATGGATAAAATTTTAAAACCACATGTTCGGTACGCTGCCGCCTACCTGGATGATGTGGTAATCCATAGTGAAGATTGGCAGTCCCACCTTCCAAAGGTCCAAGCTGTGCTCGACGCAGTTCGGTCTGCTGGACTAACTGCTAACCCCGCTAAATGCACTATTGGTCTGGAGGAGGCCAAGTATCTGGGGTATTCTATTGGTAGAGGGTTACTCAAACCACAAACACTCAAAGTAGAGGCGATACAAAATTGGCCAAGGCCAGTCACAAAAAAACAAGTAAGGACCTTTTTGGGGTTAATTGGCTACTATAGGAGGTTTATTCCCAATTTTGCAACTAAGGCAACCCCACTAACCGACCTCACAAAAGCAAGAGGACCGCTAATGGTAAAGTGGTCCCCCGAAGCCGAACAGGCCTTTAGAAGCCTGAAAGAAGCTCTCTGTGCCCAACCAGTGTTGGTCACACCTGACTTCTCCAAAGAATTCGTAGTCCAAACCGACGCATCTGAGGTAGGGCTGGGGGCGGTACTCTCCCAGGAGTCTCAAGGGGAGGAGCACCCCATCCTTTATTTAAGTAGGAAACTAAATCCCCAGGAGAAAAATTACTCCATAGTCGAGAAAGAGTGTCTCGCAATAAAGTGGGCTGTAGAGACACTCAAGTATTATCTGTTGGGGAGAAAGTTCCGATTGGTCACAGATCATGCACCCCTTACCTGGATGTGTCAAAATAGGGAGAAGAACGCTAGGGTGACCAGGTGGTTCCTAAGCCTACAGCCCTTTAAATTTTCTGTGGAACACAGGTCGGGGCACAAACATGGCAATGCCGACGGGTTGTCAAGGATGCACTCCCTAATATCCATGGTCGCTCACACCTCGAGGTCTGAGCTGGGGGGGAGGATATGTGACAGAAACCAGGGGTTGGTAATAAACTCCATATACAGGGCTCCCAGGATACTGAACAGTTTCTGTCCTGTCTAAGCTGAACAGGGCAGCCTCGTGGTACAGGCACTCCATTCCACAGTTTGTCTGCTGCCTGTTTTCTGTCACCTGTCATGCTGATTAGAGTTCAGGTATATAAGACCTGTTTCCTGTTTCCTCTGAGCCCCGCCCAAGAGCCTGGAAGGCTGCTGAACTGCAGAGGGGTGAGAAAGCCTCTTTCCCAAATCGCTTCATTCATTCTGTTAGTTTGTCTAAAGACTGCAAAGGTACTTATTTTGTTGGTGGAAGTGGACAAGCCACTTCCAACTCTGAGTCAGGGACATCTAAGTTTAAGTTATCGCTCAGACGAGCAGCTTTTTGTTTGGCTTTGTTTTCTGTTTAAACTGTGGCAGTCTCAGTGCCTGGGACTGAATAAACCAGGCATAGCCTGTTTAAAGGAACAGTACGTGACGTCTCATCATTTAACCTACCCTAAAAGACCGTGTTCTAACAGTCCCGGACAGACGGCGGAGCCCCGGAGTAAGCCGTTTGTCACAATATATATAGTACTATATAAACTGGTATACATGTATTTTACAAACTAATACACTTCATGCTTCCTTGTGAAAGCACACTATTTTAATAATACAGGCATAATGTGAGAAATATCCTAAGTATGAGACTCTAACAGTATTGTGCTTAAACAAATGTTTATTACTTCATTCAATCATGTTTCTCACCATTTAAATAGGTTTCATACAAGGTATACTTACTGCCATCAATGTTGTGTGTACTCCTGCAATATTAAAAAAAATAAAATATAATATATAAATATATATATATTTTTATAAGAGAGATATATTTAGATATATATATATACACACGTATTTAAACTCATGCAGACAGGGAGTTAACCAGACTTTCACATACACACAGAAATGTAAGCGGGGAAAAAACATTTCTTTTTGCAGGTGTGTGTTTTTACTGATATGCCTGGCTAAGAACTATTTTCACACAGTGGTCTTTGTTAGTTTTCAAAAAAACACTATGTGAACGAATTCAAAGTCTAGGGATGTTTTTCAGAAACGAGATAAAAGAAGGAGAAATGTTTCTCCCACAGTCCCATATCACTAACCACAACTGTTAACCCAATTAGATTTACAAAGCCAATTGGCGTTTGAAATAAGGAGTCAAAGTAGTTAGTTTTGATGACCTTGAGAAGGAAAAACAGGAGTTTGTTAGCCATTCAGCACATTCATTTTGATGAGCAAATAACACAGACCTGCACACAGCTTTTGTGCTACTCAGACATGGCTGATGAATTCGTTACCAATATTAATCCCCTTTTAGGGTATAAGTACATGATCTGTGAAGCCATCTTGAACAGTCGCGGACAGAAAGCAAGCACACGCCAAATCGATGATTTCATTCGAGCAAAATATCCTTATTACCAAGACCGTAAGCATGCACGGAATTTTAATTCCTCAATAAGATTCACTTTATCAAGTAATGACTTTTTTGAACGTGACCAGGATAAGCTACAACACACCTATGGTTTCTGGAAGATTGCCCAGGAAAAACAATTTCTCCTGAAAGACGGCACTTATATTGTCGTGAAAGGCATATTTATTCCTAATGGCAATAGAAATGTATCCGCTACTACTGATCCGTTTGAATCGATACGTGCTGCAATATCTGCAGCCTCCATTCCTGAAACCCACATTGTACAAGAACAAAAGTACTATGATTATGTACCAAGCCTTTCAGCTGAAAATGCATTGGAATGGGAACCCGAAGAAATGAACCTACCTCCCGAACAATTATTTGAAGAAAGCAGTGGCGATTCCTATGAGCGCTTCCTGGAGGAGATATGTGTCATACTGGATTCAGCGGTTGGGTCAAGCGTGGATGAAAATGCCTTGCATTTCTGGAGCGACCAGTTGCAGCCAGGCGAAGAGTTAATTGTAGAAGAATGGTAAATATAACAATCGTTATGCGTTGACTCTGCGTTTAATTTTTTTTTTTTTTTGTAACCACCATTTTCACTTTCAATGCGTGGATACAGTGTAACATTGCAGACTGCATAACATGTAGCGATCACAAACAAATTGTTTCCTAATACAATATAGTAGAACCTGAAAGAGTAGTACACATTGCTGACGGTATACATATACGTACTTTCCTATCCCTTTAAACATATTAGCAACATTTTTCCATAACTCTAACACATACCTGTTTTGTTATCATGCAACATCTACAACATTGAAAACCGGGTCCACCACGTATGACGTGGGACCCTTGTCATGGGCCAAGGCGTCCTTAAAAAGGATTACGGATGTAAGTCCCGCCCCCAAGCGACGTGCGCGCCTCAAAGCCTATTGGCTGTCATGTTTTGTTATAGTAACGGTAACTGCAGTGTGTGATGCGTGCGGCTCAGTGTTTGTAGGCGTACCCTGGGCGTTAGCCGAATGTTAATTGAGTGGGAGGAGTGTTAGCGTGCGTTTCACGCTGGCTTAACATGACGTCACACGTATTGCATTTGCGCATTGTGTTATCGGCCGTCCTTTCTGTCCAAACACGTCTGGTTTAAAAGAATACAGATGTACTCGTTTAGAATGATTTTAGTTTCATCTTCATTGTATTTGAAATAAAGATGTGATGTTTACTGGTATTTTCTACATGTATTGAACGCACAACGTTCGCTTTGTTTTGCGCATGCGCTAACAGTTAGTGGAGCCAAGCGTGAAGTGCGTGCGCACACTAAGATGTGCGCGCACATTTTTCAGTATACAGGCAACGTTCACTTCATATACATAGTTATGGCTGCTACAAATGATAATAAAAATTACATACTGATGTACACTTGTAGTTGTAACATATAAATGAGTGACGTGTGTATGTACACAATCATATAGAGCTGTGTAACGCGTTGTCACGGATACATATATAGTAAGGTGCCATATTTGACCATCATGTGTTTGCTGTATTTCAGAGATGTCGGGGAAGATACAATCGGATCAATGTATGATTTCAGAAGAGTCTACCTTTATATGAGATGATTGTGAGGAGGAGCCACCGACTACTATACTACATATGGAACTAATTTTATATTGCTTGCAGCGCTTATTAACAAACAATTAAAAAAGTGATACCCTTATGCCTATATTGCATAAGCACTTAATTAACATAATGATGTTGCAAAATAGTGCCTCTTGAATTTTTCTTGAGTGTTCTTTAATGACTACTAACATTTTATGACATGGTGTGTTTTTTATATAACAACCATTCCCACTCTGCTAACACATTTGTGTATTCTATTGTGTAATGGAACGTATGACTGTCGAAACTATGTAACAATAATAATAATAATAATATGAGCATGTTCATGTATAGGGCTGCTAGTTGTACGCAGCGATTTACAGACACATGTTTCAGCCTGAGGTCCCTGGCCCGTGGAACGTACAAATGTTTTTTTGCCGCATGAGGCACAGGGAGATAAAGTGACTTGGCCAAGGTCACAAGGAGCCCACACCGGGAATTGAACCAGACTCCCCTGCTTCAAACTATCAGTGCCAGTGTGTGTCTTTACTCACTGAGCCACTCCTTCTCCCAATGTAAAGGACACTTACAACCAAGTAGCCATTTAAATTTAAAATCTCTTGTTACATGGGTATGTAGATAAAATGGTTTGGGACTGTAGCAAATAATGTTACTGGCCAGATGTTATGGTCCCCTCCAATGCATGATGTTCTGAATATGACATCACCATCATGTTATGAAGTACGTTTCTGTGTATATTTCATTAACCTAACTAACTATAGTTTACGGTGTTTATTAATCGTTTAAAAATACATAGTATAGTCAATATGATGATATAAGCTACCATAATAAAGCTGGTGTTATCATTTGTCGGTGTTATACATGGATCCTACACCAATTGATAGAGACACAAACAGTTGTCTTAAAAAGTGTGTCTATGCTAGTGATGAATGTGCTCCCGTAAGTAAACAAATAAGTACAGTTATCCCCTTTTCTCCAAACACCTCTATATTACATTAATGGAAATTATAAGGAAACATACATAAAATGTGATGAAATGTGAGTAATCATTTTGTAATACAATGCACATGAAACCTCAAGAGTAGCTACATGCATATACATGATACAGAAAGTACATATATGTAACATTTGTGTTTAAACCAATATGTTGTGTTTTTAGTTCAAATAATTATAGGAAGATTGAGGTAGCCACATCTTATGAGAGATGTCAGCAAATATACATACCATGATCAGTCATACTGCAAATATACCTATAATGCAAAGGAACAATATATAAATTGCAAACATTGACATGCCATCTTCAGTACCGTAAACAACACATCAAAGTGTGTATTTGGTGTTAAATGTGCAACACCATTTATATTTAATGACATTCAAAATGTAAATCAGCCTGGTGTACACATCATCTGGATGTACATGTTACACTGCACCAATAACATTGTATGTAAGCATACTAGAAGCATGAATGAGTATGGGCATAATATGTGTTTTGTCTTAGCATAAGGAATAACACAATGCTAAAATATTATTGCTTTGTTACCCAAGTTGTATTGACATACACACAACTAAAGTACAATTGAAGAGGGATTCTATAACCTGTGCAACAATAACATACCGGTGCAAAATCCCTTTGTGCACACAGCAGAGAAAAGAAAGGTGTGCAACCCATATTCATCTGTGTCCTACCAGAAGGGTATATAAAAAAACATTGTTGTTAAGATAACATAATGTAAGTATAAAAGTATAACTTGGAACATATCTGTTTGTACTTACAAGAAAAAAATGAATTGATGAGATTCTGGCGTGTCTGGCCACCACTGGCTGTTTGTTCATTTTCAGCAGCTACATGGGTGGGATGCTCGTCTACCAAAGCCTCAGCTAGGTCTGACTGTACATTGTGCCTGAGTGCAACATTGTGCAAAATGCAACAGGCAAGGATAATATCAGACACTTTTTGAGGCTTGTATAGAAGAGCCCCACCAGTTCTGTCCAGACACCTAAACCTGGTCTTGAGTAGGCCAAATGTCCTCTCTATAACAGATCTTGTAGATATATGGGCTGCATTGTACCTCTCCTCTGCTTCAGTTTGAGGGTTTAGCACCGGAGTCAAGAGCCACGGCCTAATTCCGTATCCTGAGTCACCTATAATGAATGGAGCACACATAAGCTGACATTAGTGATGAAATTGTACAATGCCAACATTCCTAAATACAAATGTGTTTTGTGTTAGAACATGTAAATGTGAACTCACCCAGCAGCCAACCAGGTTCAAAATGTCCCTCTTCGAACGCATGGAAGACTGAAGAGCTCCTCAGGATAGAGGAATCGTGACTGGAACCAGGGAACTTGGGTACCACATGCATTATCCTCATCGTGGCATCACATACCACCTGTACATTGAGTGAATGGTAGTGCTTACGATTGCGGTACACATGCTCACTCTGACTAGGTGCAATCAAAGCAACATGTGTGCAATCGATTGCACCCAGCACAGATGGTATCCCTGCTATATTATAAAAGCCAGTCCTGACTTCCAGCCACTCTGTTGCCTCTGTAGGAAAATGAATATAATTCCTAGCGCGTCTATTGAGTGCATAGAGAAACTGGGTTAAGGCCCGCGAGAATGTAGATTGCGAGACCCCGCCCACTATGCCCACAGTTGTCTGGTATGACGCGGAAGCAAGATAATGTAATGAGCACAGCATTTTAACAAGCCCAGGGACTGCACGACCTCTGGCTGTGAAAAAATCTAAATCTCCCCTTATCTCCTGATAAAGAGATAAGATTGCTGCTGAACTCAAACGATAGCGACTAACAATCTCCTCCTCACTCATCCCATCTAACAGGGTTCTCTCCCTGTACAGACGCGGACGAGGCACAACTTGTCTCCTCTGTCTTCTCCTCTGATCTCCTGTCCCTCTACCTGTCCCTCGGCCTGTCCCTCTCCCTGTCCCTGTCGTATCCGCGTCACTGTCCCTGTCACTGTCCCTCGGTGTGTCCCTTCCTTGCCCTATATCATTCTCTTGATCATCAAGCATGTCATAGAAAAGAATGTTCCTGCGTCTCCTAAACATTCGCAACATTTTGAAATGAGTAGCTGTGAATGAGCAGGTAATGGGCGTCCTTTAAATAGGTATGTGATGATGTCAGGTGACATAGTAAAATGCAAGGTGTTACATTAACATAATAAAGTACTTGTGTGGCAAGCTGTGTGTAGTTGTTGTTATAAGTATTTGTTGTGTGTATTCTGCAGGGAATGATGATATTTGGCAATGATGTGACGTGAAGCTTTGTACAAAGATTGCTTGCAAATAAATAGTTGCATGTGCAATGCATGTAAAACTTCTGAACGCAAGAGTCAGTCATGTAATGAGACAAAAAGGCTGAGATTGACGTGGGAAAAGTTTTGTGTAACATGTGTAATTATCCATGTTATTGTCACATGTTGGCAACAATGAATTGCTTGCATGCATTTCTGTAATGAGGATAGTTGGTATAGAATGAGTTTACAAGGTGTCCAAATGATGAATTACTGTACATGTGTGTATAAGTTAGGTTGAAGTGCTTGTAATGCTACGGTTACAATGTAAACATGCAATGTGATTGAGCATCCAATAAGTGACGTCATAAAAATAGGGAGGACCCAAACCTAGATGTAAACATGAGAAGACAGATGTACATGAAGGTTTAAAGATGCGTGACACATTACAAGCATTGTGTAATGTAAAGGAACATGAATATACGGTGAATGTGTGACATGTGTGACATGTGTAACATCATGTAAATAATTGTCGCTCAGTTCAGTAAAATGTGTGATATGATGTGAGGTTCTCCTTTAAGAGTGTAGTATAGTATTTTCCCTTGACACATCATCACATGATGAGTAATGTGACCCGCAAATGCTGAAAACATGTAAAAGTCGAATGTTATGCAAATAAGACACGTCAGCTGTGACACAATGCAGGGAATGCCCCCACACTGTAATGCAAATCCCCTTTGTATTGTGAGCAATGAAACGTAAACAGTACTATACTGTTATACGTCCCCGCTCCATTGACTTCCATTGATGTACAGAAGATGTTTTTTTTCTAAGTGCCGTTCCGGCAGCCTTAGCGATCGTTCTCCCGTCCAAACTGCCAACTTTAGTTGGCGGGAGAAATCGGCCATAACATCTCAATTTCGTAGTGCCGATCAGCCCCGATAAGCTGTTTTTTTTTGTTGAATCCAGCCGATTTAAAAAAGTGGCGATCAGTGTCGAAAACAGGCTTATCGGCAGCCGACTGGCCATAACCAAATTATCGGCTCCGAAACCTGGCGATATGAAACACTTATCGGCGCTTACTGAATCTCAAACCCAATTTTGGCAATAAAATGGCCATATTTCCCTTATCAACGCTTACTGCATGAGGCCCATAGTCCCTACTGTGAGGCCAGCTCCTTGCGCACGTCTCCTGCGCATGCGCAACTCTGCTGAGCACTATTCACTGTGCCCGGCACTCTGAGCCACCTGACCTTAACAACCCAACTGCGGCCTTAGTAACGGCATGCCCACGTTCCCGGTAACAGCTGTATTGCGAGAAGGGGAGGAGAGCCCGGCTACACCTGCTAATAAACAGTAGTCCTGAGTCTCCCGCATGATGTTAGGGGATAGCAACAGGACAGGCTTCTGGGGTATAACCGGACTCGTACTCACGGTGACAGCGCCTCCATCTCTTGCAGTCACCAGGATAAGGGAAGAAATCCCTGCTTGAGTATCTTTCTCCTTCTTCCTGCTAGATTTCAGTCTCAGGCAAGAAGTATATTAAACAGGATCTTTTTATTCTTTATGCACACGGCACAGCAGTCAATCAGCAGCTTGTAGGGCCTACATCCTAAGGATGTCCTTGGACCTATATTCCCAGCCAGCAGGCACCAGGAGCAGTCCTAGCTCTTCCCTTACTCTCTGGTAGAGTAAGGGGAACAGTCTCCCACCGCTCCCCTAAGGGAGGGCACACAGTATGCAGGGCCCTGCACACTGCTTAAGGGTAGACTTTGCCTCTCTCAAGGTAGAGACAGAACTGAATAAATTGAGGAATGTGACGATCAAGGTTAATCTGGCCTGTAATAAAGGGGTTATATCCGGCTAGTTACCCCTAATTCATGTGGGAAGAGAAAGGGTTAATGTATAATGTACTATGTATGTGCATTCCAAAGCACTTTTATTCCCCGTGAATTCAATTCCCAAGTCTAGTTAATTAGGCAAATGAGGTAAAGTGTTTTGTGATCTATGGTAAGCACTGTGATGTAATTTGTGACTGTATGTACTAATTTCTCAGATAGCAGACTTGTAATGGGATTTGCATGTGAGTTACATTTGTATGGAGAGGCCTCTGAATTAATCAGGTGAGGTTCCTGCAGATAAATGTGCATTGGCTACCTTCCAACGCCTGGTCAATAGGTTGCTGGAAGGGATGCAAATTTTTGCAAGGGCATACCTGGATGACATTGCTGTGTTTAGTAATTCATGGGATTCACATCAAGTGCATGTAGCAGCGATGCTAGCAAGAATTAGGGAAGCGGGCTTACATTGAAACCCGCTAAGTGCTTAGTCGGTATGGCAGAAGTATTTTACCTAGGGCACATGGTGGGTGGTGGGCATCTTAAACCTGAGCCAGCTAAGGTTGAGGCAATAGTGCAGTGGCCCGTCCCCAAGACTAAGAAGCAGGTTATGGCTTTCTTAGGCACCGCTGGCTATTATAGAAAGTTTGTCCCACAGTACAGCGCCGTGGCTAAACCCCTGACTGACTTGACAAAGAAGCGACTCTCAGTTCTGGTTGTCTGGTCTCCTGCCTGTGAAGTCGCATTCCAGGCATTAAAGACAGCACTGGCCAGTGCTCCTATACTAGCTACACCGGACTACTCGAAACAATTTTTGGTGCAGACTGATGCATCGGACTATGACTTCGGTGCTGTGCTCAGCCAAGTGGGAGAGGAGGGAAGAGAGCGTCCTGTGTTGTACCTGAGTAGGAAACTGCTGTCCAGTGAAGTGACTTATGCCACTATTGAGAAGGAGTGTTTGGCGATTGTAAGGGCACTGCGTAAACTACAGCCCTATCTATACGGGTGCCCATTCACAGTGATCACTGATCACAATCCCCTAAGTTGACTACAACGGGTGTCTGGTGAAAATGCCAAACTGCTGCGCTGGAGTCTTGACCTGCAAAAATTTGATTTCACCATCCAGCACAAGAAGGGCAGCGAGCATGGCAATGCGGATGGACTATCCCGCCAGGACAGTCCAAGTGAGCCTGTAACCTCAAGAGGTGTCCGGCCCGTCAAACCGCCGGACGAGGCGGTTGTAACAGCGCCTACACACTGAGCTGGGGAGGTGTGACTGTGAGGGGTTACGCAGGCCAATAATAAAGGTATTATGCCCGGCTGGGTGCCCCTGAGCCATATTGGGAATTTGTGAAGTGTCAGCTCTGCAGCCCAGTTATGGCATGTAAACCGTATCGCAATAAAAATGTTTGTTTGTCTTACTATTCCAGGCGTGTCAACCAGCGAGGATTTCCCTGCTTCAGCACAGACCAGAATAGTAAGACCGGGCAGGAGAATAATTCACATTCAAAGGTTCCCCGGTATATGCCTAAAACCCCCAGAACCCAAGTTGGGGTTCAAACTATCTCCCATCAGGTATAAGGTGGCGAGATAAAAGTAGTCACTAAGTTTAGAGTGTATAATGTAGAGATATTTTCCTGTGAAAGTGTAAAGAAAATGTTTTTAAAGTCCAGCAGTTGGCAGCATAGAAAGCGGCTTTTCGCTACCTTTTGCTAGGAAGCTCCTAGAGCGCTGTGAGCATCGTTCAGGTAAAAACATGAAAACTCAAATAGCGCAATTTTTAGAAGTTTATATAAACATTTGTGAATGAAAGTCCCCCTATTTTAATTGTCCCAACATGTTAGGCACATTTGGACTTTAATTCAAAACACCAGAGACCGTGAAAAACTCATTTTACTGCGAGACAGTGAGCGTGCTTTGGGGGTGGGGCAGAGCCGGGGCGAAGACGTCGCGGAGGCGGAACGGAGGCGTGGTGGGAGATGGGGCTAGCCCCATGCTCCCACTGGATATTTGCGGTCACGTGACCGCTCCCCTGAGCGCCAAATTGTAAACTTGCCTGTCTCCAGAAAATTTCTGAGCCTCAGCACGCATGCGGAAGCGGCTGCTAAAGCCGCGCTGATCACAGATGAAGAGGGTAAGTTCATCTGCTCAGCGTGGCTCAGCACCGCTCAGAGGGGTCTGTTGGACTATGTCCCAGGCCTAAGGCTCGCTCTTTAGTAATCGTGAAATGTAAAATAAAGTGTAGACGTCTTTACCTAGTCATGTAGACTTACTACGATCCACTTTGAGGAAGAAAGAACGTTTCCTTCTTGATAGTCTGTGGTGGTACTGGGGGGAACACCTGGGGGGGGGGGGGATGAAAGATTAGGAAAACAAACACAGAAAACAACAAGAAAAAATATATAGGGGGGGGGGGTGGACATATTGTTCATCCTAACACTTTTTAACTGTTGGTCTTTGTATAGACCAAAATAAAGGGCTACATAAAGCCTAAATAGGGGTGGGGGGGAGGGGCACGATCCTCGAAGGTTCCGGAGCATCCCGAACTCCGCCGAAGGACTCCGCCATCTTATTATCTCTAAACCTCCTTTGCCTCCAAACTCCACACCATTTTATAAAAACAGAATGAAAGATAACGAAAGAATATCTTTGGGATCTATCGTATCCTAATCCTTTTACCTTAGACCTTTCCACTTATTCTGTGTGACGGTTCAGGGGATTCCTTCCCCTTCTTTCACCCCCTCTGTCTCTTCCCTTGCCAATCTCCCTGCGCTGACCCACTCCTGTCCCGCTCCGGCTACCTCTCATTCTGCCCCTTTGCCCAGCGCGGTCTTGGAGCCCCTGCGGCAATGCTCCCCACTCCCAGACTCCCTCAGTGCCCACTGCCAATCCCTCACCTCCGGTGGCGATCTCCTCCATCCCTCCGTTTCCCTCCACTGGTGTGCTCCCGGCGATCCGCGCATCTGGTGACGCAGCCTGTGCGCGCGCACTCTCAGCTTACAGAGGGCGCACGCACACGCTCCTCTTCTAAGCCCTGTCACTCTCCTGACTCCTCCCATCCCCTGCAGGCTATCTCTCTGTCTGACCCCTCTGTCTCCTCCTCTCCTCCTGACCTATCCCTGTTGTCTCCCACTTCTCTCTCTGCTCCTCCCCTCTCTTCCATTGGTGTGCCTTCCTTTATAATCCCTGTCTGTCCTCTCTATCATTGCTCTGCATAGTTCCTGTTATCCCTGTGTGTGCAGTCCTATGATTTGCTCCCTCTGTGTTCCTGGTTGTACCTGCTCCTGTGTTCTTTGGATTTCCCTGGCTTTGACCCCTGCTCGGTCTGGAGTACCCTGCTCTCTGTACCCCTTGAACCTTGCTACGAACTCTAGCTTGTTGACCTGTGGAACCCTTGGACTTGGCTTATGAACTTTGACTACTCTGCTCTCTGTACCCCTGGACTTTGGCGCACGGACATGACTATTCTTACGTTAACCCTTCAAGGACGTTGCAAGTATAACAACTCCCTTTCTACAGGCCCAGCAACGCCATACCACACTCCAGGCTTGCCCCCACTGCTGTGGGTGTGTGGTAATACCATTCCCACCTCAGTATTGCGGTCTTGCCAGGTCTGCGGGCATACGGGCGTGACATTATGCAGAGCCCAACAAACGCAGACCACCCTGAGATGGGTACAGGTATTTCCATAGAGGCCTTACAATCTGTAAGTAACCAGTTGTCTACTGTCTCCCAGCAATTGGCCAAATTCTCCCCTCAGGAGAGTCCCATGGCTCCTACACCACCGGTTGCTACAACCTATGCCAGCACTGGGCCCCGTATTCCTTCACCTAATCGCTTTGATGGGGACCCCCTCGCCTGCCGCGGTTTCTTAAACCAATGCGAGGTGCAATTTGAGATGTCCCCCTCGCTGTTTCCCACTAGTCGTGCTAAGGTAGCGTATATCTACGCCTTGCTCACCGGAGACGCACTCGCCTGGGCCTCTCCCCTGTGGGAGCGTAAAAGCGAATTAACTCACGATTACCCTCTCTTCAGATGCGAGTTTCAACCAGTGTTTGATACTCCTGCATGGCGCGAGACAGCCGCTTTCTCTCTTTTCCATATTTTGCAGGGCCGAAAATCTGCTGCCAAATACGCCATTGAGTTCCGTACGCTGGCCGCTGAAATCCAATGGAATGATGAGGCACTCGCCGCCGCGTACTGGCACGGACTCTCAGATACCCTGAAAGACGATCTAGCTACTCATGCCCGGCCTTCATCCCTGGAGGAGTTGATTACCCTGAGCATACGCATGGATCAGCGTACTCAGGAGCGACGGCATGAGGGGCACTGTTCTCGCTCTCCTTCTTCTGTTGTCTCTCACAGGTTGCCTACAACACCCCTCCTGGCACTGGAGGCTCCGGAGCCGATACAGGTCGGCAGTCAGCAACTTCGGGCCACGGAGAGAGCGCAACGTCGTCTGAATAGACTTTGCTTCTACTGTGCTTCTTCAGAACATCGTCTCCAGAATTGTCCCCTGAAACCGGGAAACGGGCACACCCAGCAAAGGTAGAGGGGCTTCTACTGGGTACTGTCTCTCCTTGCCCCTCTCTCCCCGAAGCTTCCCCAAAGAAGTTTCTGCTTCCAGCCACTTTGGCGGGTCCGAACCTTTTCCTGCAGGTAGAAGCTTTCATCGATTCGGGATCTGGTGGTAACTTCCTGGACCAGAAGTTCGCTTCGGAGAACCAAATTCCCATGGTCAGAAGGAAGACTCCTATTGGCCTCGAGGCCATCGACGGCAGACCACTCCAGCCTGCATTTATCATTTGGGAGTCTATTCCTCTCACACTGACCTTGGCCGACGGTCATAAGGAGGTAATAATCTTCGATATTTTTCAATCTCCTACTGTCCAAATTATTTTAGGATTGCCTTGGTTTCAACTCCACAATCTGCGCATTGACTGGACCGGTACTCTGCCTCTCCAGTGGCCTTCGTCTGCAGATTCTGTTCCTGCGGAGTCTCCTGTTGCAGTGATTGCCGGCCTTGATTCCGCTCCTTCCAATCTATCGATCCTGCCTACCGTGTATCATGAGTACTTGGATGTGTTCAACAAGGTACAAGCGGAGGTTCTGCCTCCTCATCGCCCGTACGATTGTCCTATCGATCTGATTCCTGGAACCATCCTGCCTAAGTCTAAGTCATACTCCCTCTCCATCCCAGAGACTGAGGCCATGACGTCCTACATTCAAGAAAATTTGGAGAAGGGATTCATCCGCAACTCTACCTCCCCTGCCGGGGCTGGCTTTTTCTTTGTGAAGAAGAAGGAGGGATCACTTAGGCCATTCATTGACTTTCGCGGACTCAATAAGATCACGGTAAAGAACCGGTACACCCTTCCGCTTATCTCGGAACTGTTCGATCGTCTCCAGGGGGCCTCTATCTTCTCAAAGCTCGACTTTAGAGGTGCCTAAAATCTCATTCGCATAAGGGAGGGGGACGAGTGGAAAACAGCATTTAATACACGATCAGGACACTATGAGTATCTTGTTATGCCCTTTGGTTTATGCAACGCTCCTGCCGTCTTTCAAGAGTTCATGAACGACATCTTCCGCGATGTATTGGGAACATTTGTCATAGTCTATCTGGATGACATTCTTATTTTCTCTAAAAACCTGGAGGAACACATTCAACATACCAAACTAGTACTTTCTAGGCTCCGTTCTAATCGCCTGTATGCCAAGATGGAGAAGTGTTTGTTCCACCAGACCTCTACTGCCTTCTTAGGTTATATCATCTCCAGCCAAGGCTTCTCCACTAAAAGCTGTTCTCGTTTGGCCGCTGCCTAATTCACTCAAGGTTGTGCAGCGTTTTCTCGGCTTTGCCAACTATTACAGGAAATTCATCAAAATTTTTTATTCTATTGCTCTTCCCATCACCGCATTGACCAAGAAGGGCGCCGATACCACTTCCTGGTCCCCAGAGGCTATTCTTGCTTTTGAGGTACTCAAGAAAGCTTTTGTTTCCGCACCCATCGTACGCCATCCGGACACCTCCCTCCCCTTCACTTTGGAGGTTGACGCCTCGGACGTGGCAGCTGGCGCAGTTCTTTCCCAGAGTACTTCCCCCCAAGAGAAACTCCACCCCTGTGGGTTTTTTTCGCGGAAAATTTCATCTGCTGAAAGGAATTATGATGTTGGTAATCGGGATCTTTTGGCCATAAAACTGGCTCTCCAAGAATGGAGGCACGTTTTGGAGGGTACTAAGAAACCAGTTGCTATTCTCACGGACCACAAAAATTTGCTGTATATCGAGGGGACCCGACGTCTGGGATCCCGCCAAGCTCGGTGGTCGCTTTTCTTTTCCCGCTTTAACTATACCATTTCATACATTCCTGGTACCAAAAATGTCAAAGCGGACGCTCTCTCTCGTCAGTTCGCCACGGAAACCGAAGCTAATGAAAGCACGGAATCTATTCTTCCTGCCAAATGTATAATTTCCGCTAACAACTTCGATGTGTTGGACGAAATCAACAAAGCTCAAGCTCACATTCCCAGCAGGTCCAGGGTACCAGAAGGGCGCTTATACGCAGCTCCATGCTTTTACCATAAAATTTTACTTTGGGGTCACTCTTCTAGAGCAGCCGGTCATCCAGGCTTCAAAAGGACAGCAGATCTCATTAAACGGACATTTTGATGGCCAAAGATGAACAAAGATATTCTCGACTTTACTAGTGCCTGTCCTGTATGTGCCCAGAGTAAAACAATCCATCACAAACCGTTGGGACTTCTCCTACCTCTTCCTTTCCCTGAACAACCCTGGAAGCATATCTCGATGGATTTCATTGTCGAATTGCCCAATTCCAAAGGAATGAACACCATTCTGGTCGTAGTGGACAGATTCTCTAAACATTCACACTTTATTCCCCTCAAGGGTCATTATGGCGTTCCCATTTCTATTGTCTCTGACCGTGGATTGCAATTCATCTCTAAATTCTGGCGGGCATTTTCCCAGAGACTCGGAATCTCTCTCTTGTTCTCCTCAGGATACCATGCTCAAACCAATGGTCAAACCGAAAGGATGAATCAAACTCTAGAACAATATCTAAGATGCTTCGTATCTGACTCACAGGACAACTGGGTGGATCTTTTGCCATGGGCCGAATTTGCTATCAATTCTCTCAAAAACGAGTCTACACAAGAATCTCCCTTTTTTATTAACTCCGGTTTCCACCTGTTACGCCGATGCTCGCCACAAACCGGGACCGGACCGCGGGGCTGAGGTGGGGTTATATAATCACCGACCTCCACGCAGACTGATCCGGAGTGCGCAGTTCATAGTCGTACATCGCAGGGTCAGGATTGGAGAAGGCAGCATCGTCGTTAATGAAGCAGGAGTTCGGCAACAGGAAATCAGGAGTGCCCCGCTTCAGCTTAGGAGCGTGAGCGCGGGGATGGCTTCTGCGCGAGGAGCGGCCTCGGCCCATGACGCCGATCTCAGCAGGAGGAGACAGCAGGCTGGCCGAAGTTCACCGCAGGGCAGCGTCGGGAAGAACCAACGCTTCAGCGCAGAAGTCCAAGGCAAGCCACTGCAAGAGGATCGCAGCAGGCCGCAGGAAAGAAAGGGTAGCCACTGCTAGGAGGGAATGCAGCAGTTACCAGTGCTGGCATCAACGCTTCAGCACAGGCGTCCAGGGTAGGCCACTGCAGGAGAATAGCAGCAGGCCGCAGGACAGGAAGGGTAGCCACTGCTAGGAGGGAATGCAGCAGTTACCAGTGCTGGCATCAACGCTTCAGCACAGGCGTCCAGGATAGGCCACTACAGGAGAATAGCGGCAGGCCACAGGACAGGAAGGGTAGCTACTGCTAGGAGGGAATGCAGCAGTTACCAGTGCTGGCATCAACGCTTCAGCACAGACGTCCAGGGTAGGCCACTGCAAGGAGATAGCAGCAGGCCAGTGCTGGCAACAACGCTTCAGCACAGACGTCCAGGACCAGGCCTCTGGATACTCAGGAACTTGGAAGGTAAGAACGCTAGGAGAGAGGTCTGGGGTGGTTTGTGGCAGAGTCAGTAACATAGAGATATGAATAGTTATGCTCGGCGCTGGTTCAGAGCCAACGCCTAGAATATAAAGGGCGGAGATCCAATCACAGGAGGAGGGTGTGTGAGAACTCCTCCAATGAAGCAGCACAGGGCAGAAGCTGCAATGAGAGGCAGCACCTGTGCCATAGATTGCCAGAGGAAGCCTGCAACTGCACAGGTCTGCAAGGCAATAGTCAAAGCCAGTAGTGGATTCCTTACACCACCCCAGTAGTCTTCCTCTCTTTTCTTCTCCTTCAGGCGTTCCTGCGGCCGACTCTCATGTTACTACTCTACAGGAATCTTGGAAAAAAATCCTCAAAACCCTACAATCTGCGGTTGCCAAACAAAAGACCAAAGCAGATCGTCATCGTCAACCTTGGGCCTTCTTTCAAACCTGGTGACAGGGTGTGGTTATCATCAAGGAATATCAGGCTTAAGACGCCATCACCTAAACTATCTCCGAGATTCCTGGGCCCATTCAAGATCTTAGAGAAAATTAACTCAGTCGCTTATCGCCTTGATCTACCTCCCACCATGAGGATTCCTTACGTGTTTCACACCTTCCTCCTTAAACCCTTCATTCGAAGTCCTCATTTTTCTGTTCCCTCTCGGAAACCCAACCCAGTCTCCACTCTAGGACAACAGGAATACGAAGTCCAATCTCTTATTGATTCCCGCTGGTCAAAAAACAAACTCCAGTTCCTGGTCCATTGGAAGGGCTATGGTCCGGAAGAACGTTCATGGGTACCAGCACGTTATATCCATGCCCCAAGACTACTCCAACAATTCCACCAAAAGTTCCCGCAAAAGCCTTGGTTGGATCGCTCGGAGATCGATCCTCAAGGGGGGGGGATACTGTGACGGTTCAGGGGATTCCTTCCCCTTCTTTCACCCCCTCTATCCCTTCCCTTGCCAATCTCCCTGCGCTGACCCACACCTGTCTCACTCCATCTACCTCTCATGCTGCCCCTTTGCCTCAGCGCATGCCCCGCAAGTCGTGCGGTCCCGGAGCCCCTGCGGCAACGCTCCCCGCTCCCAGACTCCCTCAGTGCCCACTGCCAGTCCCTCACCTCCGGTGGCGATCTCCTCCATCCCTCCGTTTCCCTCCGCTGGTGTGCCTGTGGCGCGGCGCTCGGCGCTCTGCGCGTCTGGTGACGCAGCCTGTGCGTGCGCACTCTCAGCTTAAAGAGGGCATGTGCACACGCTCCTCTTCTAAGCCCTGTCACTCTCCTGACTCCTCCTCCCATTCCCTGCAGGCTATCTCTCTGTCTGACCCCTCTGTCTCCTCCTCCTCTCCTCCTGACCTATTCCTGTTGTCCTGTTGTCTCCCACTTCTCTCTCTGCTCCTCCCCTCTCTTCCATTGGTGTGCCTTCCTTTATAATCCCTGTCTGTCCTCTCTATCATCGCTCTGCATAGTTCCTGTTATCCCTGTGTGTGCAGTCCTATGCTTTGCTCCCTCTGTGTTCCTGCTTGTACCTGCTCCTGTGTTCTTTGGATTTCCCTGGCTTTGACCCCTGCTCGTCCTGGACTACCCTGCTCTCTCTACCCCTTGAACCTTGCTACGAACTCTACCTTGTTGACCTCTGGAAACCAGAATCCTATTCCAGGACACCGCTCTTTGGTAAAAAAAAAGAGAAAAGACAACGTATAACACACTTAAATGAGGATATAGTATAAACCTTAGAAAATTCGTAGTCGCCCGAAAAAAGTGTCTTTAAAATCGAAAACAAGTCATCTTAGTCTTAGATTTTATGTACCCCGTACGGGACCATTAAAACCTGGCAGGGGCAGGAAAAGAATCAAACCCCGCCGAGGAGGAAAGTTCGCCGCGGGCCATCATTTCTTGACCACCAACCTCCTCCATCAGCTAGACTGATAGATGTAAAAACAGGGCCCTCAGCTCAGTCAAGTTGGGTGTCACGGTTGTGCTCGCCACAAACCTGGGTCGGACCGCGAGGCTGAGGTGGGGTTGTAAAAGCACCGACCTTAGACCGCGCAGGCTGATCCGGATTGCGCAGTTCGTTGTCATATATCGCAGGATCAGGATAGGAGAAGACAGCGTCGTCGTTGTACAAGCCAGGGTCAGGACAGGAGACATCAGGATAAACATTGTTCAAGCAATAGGGTAAAAGGGGACGATAGACAGCACTCTGATGGTGTTAAATATATGCAATTGCAGGGTGCACGGAACAAAAGGGGACCCTTATTCCCCTGTATAGTACTAACAAATCTACGTAAGTACCAGCACTCACTGTCTAATAGCTAAATTATGAAAACAGTTGTAATGCAGAATAAACATTTAATAATAAAATGAACCAGAAATAAATCAAATGTGTTTGCAGAAACCAGTATCACAAATGGGCATGTCACAAAGTGAGGGATGGGGGGGGGAAAGAAGGAAAAGGGGAAAAAACATGAAACATAAGGAATATACACAAAAAAAACGGAGAACGGAAAGTATGCTAGGGGGGCTAGTAGATTTGATTGTTCAAGATTTGATTGTTCAAGCAATAGTTCGGCAACATGTAGTCAGGAGAGCCCCGCTTCAGCTTAGGAGCGCGGGGTTGGCCTCTGCGCGTGCGGCGACCATGGCCCATGGTACTGGTCTCAGGAGGTGGAAGACAGACCAGATTTACACACCGCCTAGCTGCACGGTTAAACCTGAGCGGGCTAGGGAATCCTCTGTAGCAGCGCAGGAACCAGGACACGGCCTCTCTAGATTAGGGAAAGAGTAGGCCCCAGGAACCAGGAAGCTGTAGATACACAGGGAAACCTCCGCTTCAGTGCAGGAATCCAGGAGACTGAAGGACGCAGGGGCGAAACCTCCGCTTCAGTGCAGGAATCCAAGAGGCTGAAGGACGCAGGGACGAAACCTCTGCTTCAGCACAGGAGAACAGGAAGCTGAAGGACGTAGGACGGAACCTCCGCTTCAGCACAGAAGAACAAGCGGGAGCTTGAAGGAAGCTGAAGGACGCAGGGCGGAACCTCCGTATCAGCATAGGAGAACAAGCGGGCTTGAAGGGAGCTGAAGGACGCAGGGCGGAACCTGGTATCAGCATAGGAGAACAAGCGGCTTGAAGGAAGCTGAAGGACGCAGGGCGGAACCTGGTATCAGCATAGGAGAACAAGCAAGGGCTTGTGGCAGAACGATGGTGACATCCAGTAAGGACTATGCTCGGCAAGGAGCATTGTGGGAAAGCAGTACTTAAAGGCCAGCGGGCCAATCCCCAGCGGGGGTGTGAAGGTACTGCTCCAATGAGTGAATGCAAGTCTAGGTTGCAGTGATAGGCTGCACAGCTGCAGTAGATACCAGAGGGAGTGTGTATAGCTTTGGTGAGTGAATCCAGGCTGCAGCAAACATCAGGAGAGCTGTTCCAGAACTGCACCGGTCTGCAAGGTAAGGCAACCAGTAAACCGCGGAGCGGATTCCTTACAGTACCCCCCCCCCTTCACGCGAGACCTCCGGGCGAACATGAGCACTCATAGAGTTGGAGGACCGGGAATTGTTGCTGAACCGTCTAGGATTGGGGTTAGAGTCGTGGTCCAGATACTCGTGGTTAGTCCTTAGTGTACCCCCACACCCCGGTGAGAACTGCGGCCCGACAGGACCATCCATGGGTCTTGGGGACATTGAGTTGTTCCTAAAATTCTTTAGGTGGAAAGGGCATCCGTAAACGAGCAGTTCTTTGGTGAGTACAGTTCTAGGATATGAGATTGATGGAAGAAACATCTTTGGTACATGGCTCGCCTCGCAAAATGTCTTGGAAATCCAGGGCTGTGAAGAACCAGAGAGTTCCAGAGCAGAAACGGCAGAAGAACCCCCACTGAAAGCCCAGTCTTTAATAAAGGAACCGGAATCTAGGATCAGCGGCCCTGATAGTTGATCGAATACACCAGGAGGAACTTTGTAACAGAAAAAGTCTTGGCTGACCACTGCATGTTGGAATTTGCGAGGAATTTTTCCTCTAGAAGGCTCCCAGGTAATGGTTAGTAAGGGTATAGGCTGGTTGGAAGCATCTCCCGGTATTGGTATGGAAGGTGACAAGGCAAGCAGTAAACCAGGCATAGGGACCGAAATCTTGGGATACGTACAGAGTATTTCCAACTGAGAGGAAATAACAGGGGCAACCGAAAATTCCGAGGGACAAAACCATGGTTTAGCAGTAGCAGAGAAGCAAACAACAGTAGAGCTCTCCAATACTGGGAAATCTTCATTGGAAGATAGTATTGTCAGTGAATCAGGAATAGACCTTGGAATTTTCATATCAGTAGCTTGAGAAAAAGTCAGAGCCAGGGTAGTGGTGGAAGGGAAGCTAACATCAGAAGCTGAAGTCTGTACCTCAGTGACAGGGACCTGAAAATCAACAAGCAGCAAGTATGAACTATGAAAACTCTTAATGACAGGCACCTTAGGAGTACAAGGAGTCTTTTCCGAAACTGCAATGGCCCTAACCACAGGGGTACCTAACCTGACAAAAACATGAATAGGTGTGTTTTCTAGTGCAAAATCTCTGATCACAGGACTCCTAACCGATAGTGAGGGTGTCTGGGTTTGATTAGAGAAAAAATCACATGTATTGATAAGTGACTTGGAAAGAATTACTGAGGTTCTAGATTTGCTGGACATGTGAGAAAAAATACCCCTTAAGACAGGAGCTTTAATTTCTTCCCAGAGTAACCCCATGTCTGCTGGGGCATATTTAGACACAGTACTGAGGGACTGGGTTTCAGCAAAGGCAGGACAGCTAAATAGCTCAGATTTAAACCCCAAGACTTGTAATATATGCATGGTGACCTCAGACAGTACTAAGGGAGTGACCACAGATATGCTGATCCCTGGAGAATTAGCCTGGACAGAGAAATCAGGGGGACCCCCAGTCAGGATACTCATTGTAGGAAGAGCTTCAGAATCAGAAGGAGAATCATTACCTCTCAGAGTCTCAAAACTAGAAAGACACAATTCAGCGAAAAGGGAAACAGTGTGCAGGCTTTTTACTAATCTATATGAAAAAGCGTCACTTTTGGGAGAAAACCGTGCGTCAGCAAACATTCCTGGGAACACAATATGAACCCCAGGAGGGACATACAGACTACTGTATGCTTTTAACCCTAAGCTTAAAGAGGAGGAGAACTTACACAGTACACGGGGATTAATCATAACTGTACTGGTCTCTGAAGTAGGTATTTGGTAAGGAATGTCTGGAAAACCAGAAATTACTGCAGACTCCATAATGTGGGAACTATGCGCTGAAGCAGGGATCACCGCTATGTGGGCGACAGGCTGGTTCAGTGAAATACCCGGGAGAAGGAACTCTGCGAACAAGCTTAGGGAAAAACCTGACTCCTGACTACATTTATCAGGAACCAGAACTTTAGCCGAAGTCTCCAGAGGCGAAACTGTGGAAACTTGAGCTGAAGCAGGGGATTTATAGCAAAGAATATCTAAGGACTCCGTATGGTTAATCGAATCCCTCAATGCAACCTCTGCTGTCTGACTTGTGGACTCATTCTCTGAGGCAAAAACGAAGGCATTAACTTGGAGGCAGCAAGAATTTACAGGGGTTAATGCAGACAATGCTTGAGAGTAAAACATAGGTAATCTTCTCTCTGTATTAGGAGAGACAAGGAATCTCTCCTCTGGAGCTAGGGGCGTGACCATGGCTGACAGAGAACAGGGATTTACCAAAGGAAACTCAGAGAGCTGCCCCACAGGGTTTAATACAGAAATGACCCTGGGAACAGAACTTAGGGATTCTTTCTCTGAAGGGGAAAGCGCACAGGACTGCCTAGCAGAGGTTAAAGCTGGAAAACCCTCAAGACCTAAAGAGAGGGATTCAGAGCTAGAAATAGGGGGACTAAGGGACTTATTCTCTGATACTAGAACCTTAGTGTTAGTTAGTGAAACATATGTATTCTCCAGGGGAACCTCACAGGACTGATCGGCAGAGGTTAAAGCTGGAAAACCCTCAAGACCTAGAGAAAGGGCTTCTGAGCTAGAAATAGGAGAACTAAGGAACTTAGGGGCTTATGCAGAGAGGAACGTTATTTAATGTGAAAACGGCAAGAAAATAGCCACAGAATTGGAGCAAGTTATGGTCGTATGCTGAAAGCTCCGTTACCTCATTTTTCTGATGAGATTCAAAATTGCCAAGTTTTTCTGGCTAGATTGAACTCGCTATAATATAGGGCAGAATGGCGAGTTGCAGTGCATCTATGCTACCTGCATACCACCCTATTTTAACATGGCGAATTTACCAATCTCTCCACGTGTTTGGCAATTTTTAAAGTAAAGAAACCTGCTGTGGCGAATTTTATGAATCTCTCCATGTTCTCTGCAGGACAAGCTTTTCTGGTACGTATTTTTGCCAAAAGATGGAGCTATTTCCCTTCTCTATCCTCTCTGCATAAGCCCCTTATTCTCTGATACTAGAACCTTAGTGTTGGGTAGAGAAACATATGTATCCTCCAGGGGGACCTCACAGGACTGATCGGCAGGGGTTAACGTAGACATATCATTGGTGTCAGGGAACCCGGGCATACAATCAGAGCTAGGGACTGTGGCAGTTACTACGTTAGGAGATATTGCTAATGGGTTCGTTTGGTCATCTCCCGGAGAGGGAGATACGTCCCCCGGTTTAGCGACAGGACTGGCAGCAGAGAAAAACCGCCAGTTGACGGCGTTAGCGGCCAGGGGGCGATCCTGTTTTAACAAGCAATCATCCAATACCACATGCAGCGTGTCGTGAGCGAGAGCCACCATGACGGAAGGGTCCGGGAGTACTAAAGGAATGTCCAATGATAAAGCCAGGGCATTGAGTGTACTACAGGCGTTGACCAGTTCCACAGGACTCACCTTATCCCCAGTTAAAGGGGAATCAGGGGAGAAAACACTGTTTTCACTGGCCAGAACACTGGCCAGATACTGTTTTAAGTCTCTGAGGCAGTAAGCCTTACAAACCAGATCATTACGGCATTTCTTTTGCAAGGGAGTTAAGCCCTCCGACATAAACGGATCTTTCATCAGGGGTATTATATCGCACAAATAATCATTCTCAAACTGGGACTGGTCTACAGACCGGGACAGGTTTTTAGGAAAAAACTTACCAACCCGCACCTCAGCGGGGTCCGAGTTTGTGGGGCCGAGCATACTGTCACGGTTGTGCTCGCCACAAACCTGGGTCGGACCGCGAGGCTGAGGTGGGGTTGTAAAAGCACCGACCTTAGACCGCGCAGGCTGATCCGGATTGCGCAGTTCGTTGTCATATATCGCAGGATCAGGATAGGAGAAGACAGCGTCGTCGTTGTACAAGCCAGGGTCAGGACAGGAGACATCAGGATAAACATTGTTCAAGCAATAGTTCGGCAACATGTAGTCAGGAGAGCCCCACTTCAGCTTAGGAGCGCGGGGTTGGCCTCTGCGCGTGCGGCGACCATGGCCCATGGTACTGGTCTCAGGAGGTGGAAGACAGACCAGATTTACACACCGCCTAGCTGCACGGTTAAACCAGTGCTACAGCGCAAGAGTCCTGAGCGGGCTAGGGAATCCTCTGTAGCAGCGCAGGAACCAGGACATGGCCTCTCTAGATTAGGGAAAGAGTAGGCCCCAGGAACCAGGAAGCTGTAGATACACAGGGAAACCTCCGCTTCAGTGCAGGAATCCAGGAGACTGAAGGACGCAGGGGCGAAACCTCCACTTCAGTGCAGGAATCCAGGAGGCTGAAGGACGCAGGGACGAAACCTCTGCTTCAGCACAGGAGAACAGGAAGCTGAAGGACGTAGGACGGAACCTCCGCTTCAGCACAGAAGAACAAGCGGGAGCTTGAAGGAAGCTGAAGGACGCAGGGCGGAACCTCCGTATCAGCATAGGAGAACAAGCGGGCTTGAAGGGAGCTGAAGGACGCAGGGCGGAACCTGGTATCAGCATAGGAGAACAAGCGGCTTGAAGGAAGCTGAAGGACGCAGGGCGGAACCTGGTATCAGCATAGGAGAACAAGCGAGGGCTTGTGGCAGAACGATGGTGACATCCAGTAAGGACTATGCTCGGCAAGCATTGTGGGAAAGCAGTACTTAA
The DNA here is from genome assembly GCF_040206685.1 of Ascaphus truei. Taxonomy (NCBI): domain Eukaryota; kingdom Metazoa; phylum Chordata; class Amphibia; order Anura; family Ascaphidae; genus Ascaphus; species Ascaphus truei. The sequence continues at coordinate 1,684,056 of NC_134496.1, read as the reverse complement.
AGGCCAGCGGGCCAATCCCCAGCGGGGGTGTGAAGGTACTGCTCCAATGAGTGAATGCAAGTCTAGGTTGCAGTGATAGGCTGCACAGCTGCAGTAGATACCAGAGGGAGTGTGTATAGCTTTGGTGAGTGAATCCAGGCTGCAGCAAACATCAGGAGAGCTGTTCCAGAACTGCAACGGTCTGCAAGGTAAGGCAACCAGTAAACCGCGGAGCGGATTCCTTACATTGGGAGAGCGAGATCCAGTAATTCTTAACGGTCTTCCCTTTCACTCCACGCTGAAGCCTCTGGTGGTCTCTTAGGTCTCGGAGAGCGTTGTGGTTTCGCGGGTTGCTGGCCGTGCACTCCAAGGGCTCCTAGGAAATTCTCCTCCCTCTTCTGGGTATCGTAATGAAAATTACTTCCCATCTTTGTTTACGACCAGATGGAACCGGAAGATCAATCTATAACGGATGTCTTTGTCTTTAAGGACCGTTGTAACTGGGCGGAGGCCTCTTCGTCTTGAAATTGTGGATCTAGAAAGATCCTGGAATATCTGGATCCAGGAGTCTTCGAAGTCCACGAAATCTTGGTTCCTACAGCCTCTCATTATTTTCTCCTTGGTGGTGTAATAGTGTAACTTGATTATTACATCCCTGCATTTCCGAGGGCCTGAAAATCTTGGACCCAGGGCATGATGGGCTCTGTGCATGTGAATGTCGCTTGTTTGGGGTGATGGGACTAGTAAATAGGTTTGTTAGGTAAGGTTGCAGGTCATCCTGAACGACTGTTTTTGGGATATTTCTTATTCTGATATTTTGTCTCCTCTCCCGATTTTCCAAGTCGTCGACTGTGTCGTTGAGATTCCTGACTTCGTCGTTGATCCTGAATATTTTGTCTTCCATTGATCCGTGACTCTGCAGGAATTCTTCAAGTTTATTTTCCAGCTGGACTGTTCGTGCGGTCAGAGAATTCAGACCTGCCTTAAATTCAGCAACAGCCTTGTCAAGAGACAGTTGGAACACACTATGCATCTCTTTAAATAAATCTTTAAAAACTTTTGTGGTGATTTGAGTGTTTTCTTCTGAATCTTCTGAATTATTCTTGTTCTTGATCACTGTCCGTAAAGTTTCCTCCTTGTTGTTGTGAAAGCTCCTGTGCCTGTGGATGCGTGTGCCAGAAAGGCGCCATCTTGAATTTTGGGCAGAGGAGAAGCAGCTTTCTAGAGGTAACGGGTGACAGAGGGGGTGCCTGGCTTACTATACTTCTTGGGTGGAGGCATCCCCGCAGGTTCTGACACCGGGGGAGGATGTTTTTGCAGTGATTTTGGAGGGTAATTATGCCATGATCTCGGTTAGCTAGCACTTTTAACCCCCCCCCTGTACACCTTATTTACTGCAGCCTCTCCCAACACTGACTGCACACAACTGCCTCCCACCCCTCAACCCCCAAACAACTCCCTCTGCAAACCTTGAATAAGCCCTTGAATAAGCCCTAGCATTGCAAACATTTTGGCAACGAAAAGGCATACTTCTGCTGTTTACTCTGCACACACTCACTTGGCTCACAACAGTTACATACTGTAGTAGATGAGGTTGAAAAAAGACGTACGTCCATCATGTTCAACCTATGATAAATTTAGACAACAGATACTTTATCCTATATCTATACTTATTGATCCAGTGGAAGGCAAACAAAAAACCCCAGAGTCATATCATCCAATGATATCTCATAAGGGGAAAAATAAATTCCTTCCTGACTCCAAGAATTGGCAATTGTAAGGAATCGGAGAACACGTCCTTTGCGGCATGTTCTCTCCTTACCTGCTTCTTCACAGCCCTCTGCGCTGGTTGCTGATCGTGCGCGCGCACGTGCAGCTCTTCAACCCATGCCACGGAGCCTAGCTCCGCCCCCTGGACATGCCGCACGCGCTCACGTGACGCCATGCACCGCTCCCCAGTTGCGTGACAAGTATCCTGAGTGCCCCTTGTCTACTGCAGCCTATCCTGAACTCCGTGGAGGCCATGCCTCCATTCCGCCCCTATCTCATTGGTTCCTGTGTGCTACTTAAGACTTTCACTTTCACTTCCTGATTGCTGAGCATAACTCTTGTGACCTTGTATTTCTGCGTTTGTTTTGCCTTGCCTTGCTTTGCTTGTGCCTTGCTGTGTTCTCTGTTGCTTTCCTGTGTACCGACCTGGCTTGACTATAGGACCCCCTCTGGATAAAGACCCCGGCTTGACTATTGGACCTCCTCTGGAAAAAGACCCCGACTTGTACATGACTACCCGCACCTCTCCATCCCAGACCTCGGCTTACGGACAATCTACCACTCTCCTGGCTCCTACCCTAGACCACAGCACAACGGACACTGACCACCCCACTGGCTTCGCCTCCAGACTTTGGCAAGTACTCATACTAACCCACTCTCTCCAACCCAGACCCGGCTACGCTTACTATCCACTCTCCAGGCGTGCTCTCGCTGCTGTGGGTGCGCATTCTTGTACTTCTCCACCTCAGTATCAAGGTCCCTCCTTGTTCGTGGTGAGCGCAAGCGTTACAGGAATCGGATTAATCCCTAGATCAACATTCATCTCATGTATACTTATTTGGTATATCCCTGTATAAGGTCCTTTCTAAAAAGATGTCCAACTTTTTTTTGGAACAAATCGATTTTATCAGCAATCACAGTGTCCATGGGTAATGAATTCCACATTTTAACTACCCTTACTGTAAAGAACCATTTCCTTTGTTGGTGGTGAAATCGCCTTTCCTCCAACCTAAAGGGATGCCCCAGAGTCCTTTGTACTGCCCTTAGGATGAATAGTTCATTTGAAAGCTCCTTCTACTGTCCCCGAATATATTTGTATATAGTTATCATATACCCTCTTAGACGCTTCTTTTCTAATGTAAATAAATCTAATTTAGCTAGCCTCTCATCATAATGTAGCTCTGTGTAATTTTAGGGTTACATGTCTTTCTCCTCCTGTGCAATAATCCCTGTTAAAGGGCAGGTTTGCCAGGAGTAATCATGGTGTTTGCCCTCACTTCATATGCTGTGTATTATTCAGTGAAGGAAGTGACATCAGGCTCTGTGTCCACTAACAGTGACACAGGGGTGGTGCCTACTGAAGCTATATAATATGCAGCACTTCCTCTATTTAGGGTGTGTGCCTCACCATCTGAGTGAGGTGAGTCTATCCAGCAACCTGTCAGGGCTCTGGCAGTGTTTGTGGCCCTCCCTTTAAGGAGTGGTGTGGAAGACTATACCTCTTACTTCCTTAGGGAGTAAGGGAAGAGCTAGACCTGCTTTCAGTACCCTTGACTGGGAGTGTACGGTCAGGTACTTCCTTTTGGTTGGCAACTTGAGATGAGTGGCTAGACGACCAGCTACTATGATGGGCGGCTGCCCATGTCTGCTATTAATAAAGGATGCCAAAGCAAAAGAATGCTTCTGTCCTGATTGTGGAGTCAGTTGCGAAGAATGTGCACATAGAGGTCCTCTTTCAGAGACTCCTCCCTACTACGCTGGGGGTCTGGAAGAGATGGAGGCACTGTACCATGAGTGAGTATAACTCAGCATTACCTCATAAACCGGTCTTGATGCCATTCCCCATAATACAATCAAGCGGGAGACTCAGGAGTCCTGTAAGCCAGCAGGTGCACCACACTATAGCCATGTGTAACCAGAGTAGTATTTCCCTAGGGGACCCTATCTGCGATTGGGGGGGGGGGGGAAACCCGTTACAATAAGATTGTCCATCCCCTTTATTAATTGGTGGCTCTTCTCTGCACTCTCTCTAGTTCCAGATTGTCTTTTCTAAGGAGTGGTGCCCCAAATTGTACTCCATATTCAACGTGTGGTCTTACTAATGCTTTGTAAAGAGGCATAATTATGTTTACTTCCCTTCCAGCCATTGCCCATTTAAGGCAAGATAAGATCTTGTTTGCCGTTGCAGTTACTGCATGACTTCGGGCACTATTGCTAAGCCTGCTGTCTACAAGCACTCCTAAATCCTTCTCCATCAAGAATTCCCCCAATTTATCCCCATTTAATTTGTATGTCGCCTGTTTATTCTTTCTTCCCAAATGCATAACCTTACATTTATCTGTATTAAACCTCATCTGCCTTTTACCTGCCAAATTTCCAGTCTCTCCAAATCCTTACGATGAGAAATTACATCCTGCTCTGATTCTACTACCTTACACAATTTAGTATCATCAGCAAAAATGGAGACTTTGCTCTCGATGCCAACATCAAGGTCATTAATAAATAAGTTAAAAAGCAGGGGTCCCAGTACCTTAGCCCAACCTGAAAAAATTTAATTTTTGACAACTCTCTGTTGTCTATCCTTCAACCAGTTTTCAATCCTGGTACATTTATTTTTACTGAGTCCAATTTGCTTTATTTTGTACACCAACCTTTTGTGCGGAACCGTATCAAAAGCCTTTGCAAAATCTAAGTTGACCACATCAACTGCATTACCCTGGTCTAAATTCCTACTTACCTCCTCAAAGAAACAAATAAGGTTAGTTTGGCATGATCTGTCCTTCATAAATCCATGCTGACTATTACTAATAATTTTGTTTTCCTTTAGGTATTCCTGAATATTATTCCGTATTAAACCTTCAAGTAGTTTCCCCACTATTGAAGCCAGGCTTACAGGTCTGTAATTCCCCGGTTGTGATCTAGCTTCCTTTTTAAAATAGGCACCACATCTGCTTTACATCAATCTTGTAGTACTAAGCCTTACAAACATTGTGTGTTAAGGGACATACTTATGCACAGTATATGTGCTGGGGACTTCTAGGTCCGTGGTTCTGAGAGACCATTTGGCTACCAAGCTTGGTGCCATCAAGTCTGCTCGGCTCCTGGACATGAAAACCTCAGAAGTTGCCAAGGTGTGAAAGCCATTTGGGCACCGGAGTTAGGCTCAAATACACACGTCCTGGACTGAATGGGAGTCCCCGGACAACCATTTGCCCAACCCAGACTTTGAGGAGCCTAACTCAGCGGATGGCCTCTGCATAGTAAGCGACAGACATGCCCTTGTACGATGTAGAAGAACCGCTTGCCCGGCTTCACTAGCTCTGATTGACTGGTAGGATTCTTCCCACGCGTGGATTGGCTTTAGTATTTCATGAATGAACTCAGAAATACTATAAGAATGTCTCAGCCAATCCAGACATCCGATTCTAAGCGCCAGAATAGTAGCGGCAAATTCGAAACGTCCAAAAGATGCTCTGACAGAAATAGCAAAGGCACCGGCTTCAGATATCTGAGGCAAAATATTTTCTAAGTCCCACTTTTTGTGGTCAAGTTCTGAGAATTGAACGTAGCGGTCGCAGCTGGATTGCAAGCCAAATTAAGTTCCAGGACGTTCGGAGCCAACTCCCTGTGAATTTATTTCAGCACCTCCGGAGCAGTTACAGAGATGGAGTCAGGAACTTCATGCAGATTTGAGTTCCAGGACAACTCGGGCTAAGTCCCGGTCAACTAAAGACTCTTGTATTTCTTTCTGTTTTAATTAGGAAAGTGTATTTTTTTGCCCAGGTCCCAAGTAAGTGTGTCTCTTCTTATGTAGTTTGTGTCCCATTGTGTGTATGCCTTTGTATGCGAATACATTTTCAATTTATTTCACTTGTCTTGTTTTGCTCAATGTATGATCCAGAAAAAGATTTGCAAATGCCTGGTCCCCCGTGACACTATTTAAAACTCAGAGCCTTATGCTCCAGCCCGGGACACTCACATGGCATCCGGCACAAGCTAGAATTGGAGAAATATTACCCTGAAGGATTTGGAGAGATTCTCTAATAATATCAAGATATCCTTCCAAACAGCAATAAACAAGGTGGTGGCAGAATTAAAATCGGACATCGCGGCGCTGTCTAAATGGACCCTGGACTTGGAACAAAAGGTGGATGAAGTCCTTCAACTGCAGTTGAGTACAGATGACGAGGTCTTTAAACTTAAAGAATAAATAAACCTCCTACAAGATAACTTCGAAGAGCTTGAAAACAGGAAGAGGAAACAAAATCTCTATATCAGGAACGTGTCTGAGGCTTTTTCCCAGGACTCCGTTCAGATCTCAAGAGGCTCTTTTTACAATTGGATCCAGCTCTGGAAAATACTTGCACTTATTGCAAAAAGATAAAACGATTTCACATCTTTTTAAACTTGAACCAGTATTTTCCTAAAAATGGACACAAAACATATGACGTTAATAAAAGCAGATTTAGGAATTATATTTTATAATCAAAAATTTTTGGTATAAAGAAAAAGAGTACACACCCCTGTCTACACTGTGGCCATGGCAACAGTATAGCCGGGGGACAAACATTCGATCATCACCTAAATGGAAAGATTATTGAATGTAGGGAGTTATACACTTCTGACTGTAGTTGGGCAATCTATGCCTTTAAATGCCCGTTTGGTATGATTTATGTTGGACAAACTTCCAGAAGGATTAAATGACATATATACAATTGTAACACAGTTTCCCCACCCCCAATCGCAGATAGAGTGCATGTGAGGGGAATCTATATGTATTACCAGGTGTGTGTGGTGCTTTTACCTGTCAGGTTCACAGGAGGCCTGAACCTCCGCCAGTGAGAGCCTGGGGTGTGTCCTCTGGAACGATCTTACATAAACAGCGCCTCCACCTGTGTAGGATTCTAAGGGTAGAATGACCCCTAACACAGGACCCACATATATTAACCACATACACCAAAGGTATATATAAAACAGGTTTACTATATGGGCAGATAAATACAAAACAGCATACATCAACAATAAGACAGTGTCCCTCAGGTCACCTCGCAGGGCTTTAACACACACACCCTGTGTACTCAGGAGTCCCCAAAAGTCACCAATAATCCCGCGCCGTATATCAAAATCCCAAGTGTCCCCAGAGTCCCCCTCCCACCCAAGTGTGAGACAGCGCTGCCCACTAGGATGAGATGAGGTTGGTGCACTTGGTGACTTGACTGTTACCTGCCAGGAGTGTCCACAACTGGGCACGCAGATGCTCTGTACTTGAGATCCCTTTCCAGAAGGATGCTTTCCACGTTGCTTCTGCCTCTGTGATGGATGGCTCCCGCACGGAGTGATCAACCTTGAAATGTCTCTGCCTCTGACACTGCAGAGGATGATTCACCTTTAGACAGTCTCTGCCTCTGCTACGGCAGAGGATAATTCACTACACAGCAGAGGCCAGGAATTCCACGCTTCCTGGCTGTGACCCTCACTGAAGCTGGCTGTACAGGACCCTGTCCCTATCCTAGGAGCGTCCCTGTAGCAGCCACAAGCTGAAGGTGAGTAGGGCTTAGCTGGGGCCTAAGAGGAGACTTCTGGCCTAGTACAGGAGGCTACTTTCCTCCTTGCACAAACACACTCTCCCCTCTGTTTCCCAGCTCCTACTGACTCGCATGGTCTGTGCACAACAATGTATATCTCCAGCAGGAGAAGCTGCAAGCCCTATTGGCTCCCTGGCATCAGGTGGCCTGCCTGCCTCTATGCATTCTGGGGGCTGTAGTCCTTGGCCAAGCCCTTTAACATTAGGGCCGCATGCGCCTGCGCAACCCTGTAATGGCCACCACTAGCTCTAGCTGCTCCTGCTCACCTGTAATGGCCACCGCTAGCTTTTCCAACCTCTGTGCATGGCCCTGCGCATGCGCGAACTCCCATGCCAACCCTAACATGGCCGCCGCTAATCCGTGGGCTACACTGCGTGAACTCCCACGCATGCGCGAACGCACACAAGATGGTGGCGCCCTGTTGCTGATGTCGCCAGGGAGCTCCCGGCGACGCACTTGCCCCGCAGCATCCCCTAACTGAATGAGGGTGAGTGAGGGAGAAAAAGGGGAAACCTGGGAGCCAGAGGGGACCTGGCTACACAAACATGAATCAGACAGAGTGAAAAAAGAAGAATCTCCAGTCGCCCGACACTTCTCTGAAGATACCCTAGGTAAGCCCATTGAAGTGGCACTGAGCACGTAGTGAGCTAGGATTCCCCCTTGTAATCCCTGTTTTGGGGAGTTTGTGCTGTCATTGTGTATTGTATTGTGCCTGTTGACTTCAGTCAAAATAAACCTGCTTTCTTAACTCCTTTGTTTTTTTTGGCAAGTGCGATCCCATGTAAAGTATCCTGGTCTCCTGTGACGGGCTCTTCTCTGGTGGGATCGCTAGACTCTGCGTTGACATCCTTGCAGGTATTTCAGGACTGATTCAGTCTCGCTTTTGAAACTGCAGAACGAGGAGTCACAGGCACACCATACTCGGTTGCGGTTCGCCACACCCCCAGCAGTTTATCTAGTCAACCCGGGGATAAAACTAGAATATGGTGTCCCACATCATGTACATAAAAAAGTAAATGATATATCTATACATTTAAATCATTTAACAAAAGTGAAAATTTATCAATCTAGAATATAATATTAATATCATGAAAGTCACAAGATGCAATTGAAAAACTGTTACATTGCTTCATTTCTTAACAAGAAAATAGTAGAATACCGAGTTAACTGTAACAGTAAGGGGCTCCAACTCAGGTTTCTATCATTAGATAGTCAGAAACGTATGTAAGGGACATTTAATTAATCGTTATCCAGCTATTATTGATTTAATTACTTTGCTATTTAATCACATTGTTTTTATGTATAACATTTTACTATAAATCGGTATGGTAGTCTCATCGTCCTTAGAAAGCATCTGTCCGTCCTCTCCCTGTCGATGGATTTCTACTAGGGAACAAAGTGTTAGTTAGTTGGTGCTTGTAACTTTTGGGTGGGGTTGCGGAGGTACTGTATTCATTATAGGGTTTCCCTAAATCAATAACAAAACGGCAGCAACTGGGCTGTGAACTTACCTGTGCATATACCACCACACATCACCTCCTGGAAATCACACTTAGAATGCTTTAATAACACTTACAGTACTATTATTACTCATTTGCTTCCTGTGTAAACATGAATGTTTCTTTTATTATATTTCATATTTTTTTGTGTTAAAACAACCGAATACTCTATCTCCATTTAATTAAAGACTCACGAAGACCTGTCACAGTTGAACATTTGCAAAATAGAAGGGTAAAGGGAAGGGCATATGCGAGAGCTTGTAATGCCCTGTGTTAAAGTGATCTGTGGATACAGTAGAGGCAACGCTTATTCTAACATTTGCCTTAAACTAGCCGGGTTACATTCAGGGTATGTGCTGGGTATGTTCTGGGCTAGTTTGAGGCACGTTTAAGGCATTTCTGCATTGACTAACGACCCATAGAATTAACACAGCAGGGATCCCTGGCATTCCAATTCAGTTTGAATGGGACTGCCAGGGACCCCCGCTGTTAATCTGATAGGCCATTAATCAATGCAAAAATGCTGGGGCTAGTTTAAGGAAATGTATTCAGAATGTACCTGGGTCTTTTGGGGAATTGCCACTGGTTTTTGTTAGAATAATCGCTGCCTCTACTGTAAGTGACATGGAGTTACTCAAGTTGAACTGAGTTGGAAAGGAGGACATCTATCAACTACAGGCATACCCCGTTTTACGTACACTCACAAGTATGTACATTTATTTTTAGTTGCACCATACCCCTGTGTACGTACGCGTGCTTCGCGAGTACGGACACCAGGGGGCGGTGTGCGCACCTCAACACTCCTGCAACCTCCTTCATGCTTGTCTTCATTATGGTGCGCTCGATCTCCCTGTTCCCTCTGCCCTCCCATCTGTCTCCGTTCCCCCTGCACTCACGCTCCATAAAGCAGCAGCTAAACCAGTGATTCCGCCCGTGACTCTGCTTCCTCCGCTCTCCTCCTTCTCCCCCATCCTCCCTCCTCCCTCCTCAGAGCTCTGCGAAGCTTTGCATGTGATGTGAATTACGGAGCAACAGTGAGGGGAAGGAGAAGATCTTCTGCTGCAATCTTTGCTTGTGTGTGTGTGTGTGTGTGTAGACGGACGCTCAGAGAGGTACACAATTGGAGACTTTTGTAAGGTGAAATTATAACAAGGCTTTTTTGTGCCTTTTCCTTAACATCAGGAAACCATCCAAACACGGGGGAAACAAAGCTTCTATTCACTTGGGAGTATTTCTATGCAATTCACAACTCCCTTAGATAAGCATGTCTCCCAGCCCCAAACACATAGCATGAAATGAACAGATATAAAAATTCTTGTTAATAAAAGTCTTATCTGTTAGCTGGCTGCTGTAGGGGAAGCTTCTCTGCTCTCCTGGAACCGCACCCGTGTGTGCACAGAAAATGTCAGCATCCAGGTTTAGAAGTCTTATTTGTCAGCTCCAGAGATCTGTGTTCTCTTGGTCAGTCTCTCCTGGGAGACTCAAGAACCTCTGCTCTGTCTCCAAAGTTCAGCTCACACGTGAGCTAAGGAGTCTCTCTTCCTGTCTCAAAAGACAGGCTTTTGTAAGCAATCTAATCAGGCAGGTGGTGTTTGTTAATTGACTACCAGCAGTTAACCACCACACTGCTGGATTAGAGGCATATTTCCTGAACAGGGATAACTCCCCTGTTACATACCTCCCCTGTTTGTGGGAAGCTCGGGCTTGCCACGGCTAAAGCCCATCCTTCCACTCTCATCCTAGATATCTCTGTGACTTGAATGAGAGTGGATGGAGGAAGAGAACCCTCAGTCCCGCTGGGATCGGAGCCCTTTTTCCAGTTCATTCGTATCTCCTCCCGAAGGTGCTTGAGATCAGCACTCCTCAGTCGCTCAAGGAGGACTTTTTCTAAGTACAGTCTTTTTTCTACATGCGCGGTCATGAGATTTCCCTCGCGTCGGGTGCTTGCCTTATTGTAGGCAGACTGTATAGCAGCAGTTGCAGAGCCCTTTAAAAACAGCCCTTTGAGTTTTCTGCTCTTGAAGCTGTCTCTCTGCCCTTTTCTCACTCAATGGGGTTGCTAGTTCAGCCTCTTTGAGATTAAGTTGCAATTCCACACCCACTTCCAGAGAATGTCCCATCTTTTCAGCTTCATCAGCTAAGGATTCTTCTGGTTTTGATTCAGCACGTGTACCTTCTTTTGTTGCCTGTTGGGTGGCTGAAGGTTTTGCTAGTGCTTGTTTAGGTGGTTCAAATTTTGCAACCTTGTCTTTCAGACGAGCGGTATTCCCAGCTCTCACTGTACTTCATGGGTTTTTGTGGCCGTGGGATACTGACGCTTAGTCAGGGTCAATACTTGTCCTTGTAGGACTGTAATCTCATCCGCGAGAGATCCCTGTTTTTTGAGTGCGTCTTGCAAGTCTCTTCTCAGGGAATTTATCTGCGCACTTTGCTTTCTCTGAGTCTGTATCAGTGTCTCCTTCATAGTCTGGAGCGCTGTAATTTTTGTCGTTAAGGTTGCCGCTGCGTCTGTTTTCTCCTTGGTGTACTAACTGAAGGGAATGGAACAGTCTCTCTGTCTCTCCAGCTCTTGCTCCAGTTTCTGAGCCTTCTCATGCTCCCTCTCATACAGAGTCACCTGGTATCAAAGCTCCGCCTCCAATGATGCTCTGAAGACATGCAGCGTGGCCTTTAGCTCCTCATACTGCTCTGTGGGGACGTACTGGGTATTCAGACGTTCCTGCAGCGCTTGTACCTCTTCCTGCAGCGTTTGCTGCTTCTCCTCAGCATACTGGAGGTGTGTACGCAGACCTTGCAGTTGGTTCTGCAGTCGGTGCTCTGCTTCAAACTTTTCCTTGACTTCTTCTGTCAACTGAAAATTTTCTTCTTTCAGTTTTAAATTTTCTCTTTTTAATCTTGAATTTTCTCCTTTTTCAGTCTCTGTATTATTCAGGGCCTCTTTGCAGTCCTCCTTCCATTTACGCACATCGGCTTTGAGAATGACAGTCTCCTGGCGTGAGACTTCCTTCTCTAAGTTGAGGGTCTGAGGTTCCTTCTGAGAGACTTGGAGGAGATCTGTATTAAGATAGTTTTCCTTGAAATGTCCAGCTCCTCAGTGAGACTGTGTAATTCCTTTCTGGAAACTTCCAGGTCTGTGCGACAGCTGTTGGTCTCATGATGTGAGGCATCCAGTGCTCTGCGGAGTGTCTGAACCTCTTTCTGAGATACGTCCACCTCTATCCGTACACTGTTGACCTCCTGTTGTAAGGCATTCAGCTCTATGCGAAGAGTGTGAACCTCTTGCTGGAAGACTGTCATCTGCTTCATTGCCTCCTCATACTTCCGCTTTAGCGTAGCCACCATTTTATCAGATTGGCTTTGCTTTTCATCCATGGCGGAAATAGTAGCATTTGCAGTATCTAGCTCAGTCTTGAGATCGTCCAATTCTGTCCTAGCTAAAGAGTAAATTGTGAGCACATCTTTTTGTAGCCTCACGTTATTTTTCTGTAGCTCTGTGTAACCATCTTCCTTTTCTTTCAATTGTTCACGGAGCATATCACAGTCATGCCTGGCATTTTTCAGGGCATCTTCAGGGCTGGTCAAGGATCGTCACTCACTGGTTCCGGCTCCACTTCCCTGGGATGGTTGGTTGAGGGTTCCTCATTGTTGGCACCGGACAGACACTTCTTTGGGGTACACGACTTCTGCCTTGGGCCCTCTGGATATTTGGTTAACCGCGGGACGAATTCTCCATTTTCTCTAGCCTGCAGAGCAACTCGGTCCCCCTTTTCCTCCACAGGATCTGCGGACGTATATGTTCCTTCCACGGTAAGTGAAGAACCGCTTTTCTTTTTCTTTTTACGCTTTTTTGTTTTGGATGACTCCGTCCCATCCGGAATACTGGGGTCTCCTTCTTTATTTGATACTTTAGCAGCTTTATTATATACGCCAGGCTTTTCTTGCAGTTGCTTTAGCTGACAGAAATATTGGGTGATCTGCTGCTCCCGCTCTTTCTCTTGTCGACCATATTCGTCATCATAGAGGGCGGTCTTTTCTGTTCGTGCCGAGTTCAGGCACCCCCACCATTCTTGGGGTGTTTTGTGGATGTGACTCGGTTTGGGTTCCCCGTAAGAGATGTCTTCCTCTTTATTGGACTGGAAGGGCCACTCTTCCGTGGGGTAGGGTTCATTACAGGAATGCTGCATCTTGTCCTCCATTTTTAGGCTATCAGGTGTAATTTTCTTCCTGACCTCAGGAGGCGCTATTGCAGCTGTTGCCACTGTATTTGCTAGAACCCCCAATTGTGGTAGTCCTACAGGTGGGCATATTTTGCTTGTAGAGGTCGTAGCTCTCACAGGCATCTCTGTAGACTTTTCTTTCTTGGGTAAGTTCCACAATATCAGCAGTACTGTGCAGTTGCTAGGTAAAACGTCTATTTGCTTTACACCATTTACTTGCTAGATATAATCTCTCATTAGGTATAAAACAAAAAGAGATACCGGCGCCTAGTGAGTCCAAGTGATGGAATCCTGGATATCCAGTAGAAATAGTTCAAGTCCCAAGATGATCAACAGTCTCTAAATCTTTGGGTGATCAGATAGGACTTCATTCATGGGAAGTGGAACATAAAATGAAAAAAGAGATATTTAGTGCAACACAGCTAAAACAAATTATACAGACATAGATTTGCAAACTGGCTGACAATAGTGACAAGACAAACAGACACACCAAGACAGATAACACAAAGCAAAGCTAATGATAAAAGTTAATTTAATAAAACTAATGAGTAAAATTGTTGGACAAAATTCTGGAACGCCGCTCCGGTCGGTTAAAACCTGAATAACACTCACAGGACGGCAGATGGTATATAGCAGTAAACTGGTGTGGGCTGTTTTCCACGTGTAGAGGGTCCGCAAAGTGTCCTGGAAGCTGTGCGATCCTTCTATGTCTCCTGGCTGGCAAAAACCGGAAATGGCGTCTCCGTCGTGTGCCGGCAAGGCCTGGCAATCTCCAACGAAGCCAAAGGAAACGGCAATCCGCGCCTCCTTGCCCCTCTATCACTAAGCCACAGCACTCAGCGCTTGTACTGCTTATCCACTTTTCTGCTCCCGGGGTCACAAGACATCTCTTACGGGGAACCCGAACCGAGTCACATCCACAAAACACCCCAAGAATGGTGAGTGTTATTCAGGTTTTAACCGACCGGAGCGGCGTTCCAGAATTTTGTCCAACAATTTTACTCATTAGTTTTATTAAATTAACTTTTATCATTAGCTTTGCTTTGTGTTATCTGTCTTGGTGTGTCTGTTTGTCTTGTCACTATTGTCAGCCAGTTTGCAATTTTATGTCTGTATAATTTGTTTAGCTGTGTTGCACTAAATATCTCTTTTCTGATTACATGTTCCACTTCCCCTGCATGAAGTCCTATCTGATCACCCAAAGATTTAGAGACTGTTGATCATCTTGGGCCTTGAACTATTTCTACTGGATATATAGGATTCCATCACTTGGACTCACTAGGCGCTGGTATCTCTTTTTGTTTTATGCTGTTTATTCTGATTGTACCATCAGTTTATCATCAGGCTGCCTTTTCCACCACTAGGGCTCACCCTCCAAGTAGGGTATATTGTCTATTTCCCATTAGCGCTACTATACATCACCTTTTCTTTCTCTCATTAGGTATGCTGAATGTGTAGTTGCTAGGTAAAAATTTCCGTTTGCTTTACACCATTTACTTGATAGGTGCAGTCCCTCCTCTTCAGCAACAGAATTTGGTTTACTGCTTGAGTTCAGTAATTTTCAGTCTCATCTTTGGGTATTATGGCATTCACACTTCACCCTTCACCCTTTGGGTGTCTGTTTTGCTCCCAAGATATATAGGCAGACTTTTTTTACTTGTAGAAAAAAAAACATTCTTTGCAGTGGAATATTTCTTTCACTCCCGGCAGGGTGACTCAACACTCAGCTATTGGCTTTGGAAATACCTTTTACACAGTTCAGCAATCCCTTTTTCCCCTGTAGGGCAATTTTACACTCAGCATTTGTTTGCTAAAAAATTCCCCTGCTTCAGCACAGTCTTACATCAATTTTCACACTTTTCTGCATATACTCCATTCACAGCTGGTAGTCCTATGCGGTGTGGCAACCTTTATTAGCAAAATCAGTACCGCTCGTGGGTCACCATCTGTATTCACTGCTTCAGTGAAACTTTTGAAAACAACAAACACCTATCCCTTTTTAAGGGCTGACTCACTTCTTGAACCCTGACTATGGCTGGAAGGCAAAACCCCTATTTCAATGACCATATTACACTTTGTGATAGGCAAATAAGGTTTAGCTGCTTCAGCAGTCTCTCGCCTCTTGGGATTGGGGAAAAGAGTCAATCTGTGGTTTTGTAGGTTTCAGTGCTGTGGTGTGTATCACTTTAACTCTGGTCTCTGCTGCCTGAGGTTTTTTTTTTTTTTTTTTAAGTTGCTCAGACTGTTTGTAGGCAAAAAGCATTAAAAAAAATTCACAGAAAAAATCTCCGGTCCTTTCTAACTTCAAAGACGACCTCTCGTCCCACTTCGGACACCATATGTAGACGGACGCTCACAGAGGTACACAATTGGAGACTTTTGTAAGGTGAAATTATAACAAGGCTTTTTTGTGCCTTTTCCTTAACATCAGGAAACCATCCAAACATGGGGGAAACAAAGCTTCTATCCACTTGGGAGTATTTCTAGTTAAATACTATGCAATTCACAACTCCCTTAGATAAGCATGTCTCCCAGCCCCAAACACATAGCATGAAATGAACAGATATAAAAAGTCTTGTTAATAAAAGTCTTATCTGTTAGCTGGCTGCTGTAGGGGAAGCTTCTCTGCTCTCCTGGAACCGCACCCGTGTGTGCACAGAAAATGTCAGCATCCAGGTTTAGAAGTCTTATTTGTCAGCTCCAGAGATCTGTGTTCTCTTGGTCAGTCTCTCCTGGGAGACTCAAGAACCTCTGCTCTGTCTCCAAAGTTCAGCTCACACGTGAGCTAATGAGTCTCTCTTCCTGTCTCAAAAGACAGGCTTTTGAAAGCAATCAGGCAGGTGGTGTTTGTTAATTGACTACCAGCAGTTAACCACCACACTGCTGGATTAGAGGCATATTTCCTGAACAGGGATAACTCCCCTGTTACAGTGTGTGTGTGTAACTGAGTGACTGTGTGTGTGTGTGACTGAGTGACTGTGTGTGTGTGTGTGTGTGTGTGACTGAGTGACTGTGTGTGTGTGACTGAGTGACTGTGTGTGTGTGTGTGTGTGTGTGTGTATGTGACTGAGTGACTGTGTGTGTGTGTGTGTGTGTGTGTGTGACTGTGTGTGTGTGTGTGTGTGTGTGTGTGTGTGTGTGTGTGTGTGTGTGTGTGTGTGTGACTGAGTGACTGTGTGTGTGTGTGTGTGTGTGTGTGTGTGTGTGTGTGTGTGTGTGTGTGTGTGTGTGTGTGTGTGTGTAAGAGTGACAGTGTGTGTGTAAGAGTGACAGTGTGTGTGTGTGTGTGTGACTGAGTGAGTGTGTGAGTGACTGTGTGTGACTGAGTGAGTGTGTGAGTGACTGTGTGTGACTGAGTGAGTGTGTTAGTGACTGTGTGACTGAGCGACAGTGTGTGACTGAGTGACAGTGTGTGACTGAGTGACTGTGTGTGACTGAGTGTGTGACTGAGTGTGACTGAGTGACTGTGTGTGACTGAGTGACTGTGTGTGACTGAGTGACTGTGTGTGACTGAGTGACAGTGTGTGACTGAGTGACAGTATGTGACTGAGTGACAGTGTGTGACTGAGTGACAGTGTGTGACTGAGTGACAGTGTGTGACAGTGTGTGACTGAGTGACAGTGTGTGACTGAGTGAGCGAGTGTGTGACTGTGTGTGACTGAGTGACTGTGTGTGACTGAGTGACTGTGTGAGACAGTGTGTGACTTAGTGACAGTGTGTGACTGAGTGACAGTGTGTGACTGAGTGACAGTGTGTGACTGAGTGACTGTGTGTGTGACTGTGCGTGTGTGTGTGTGTGACTGAGTGCATGTGTGTGACTGAATGCTTGTGTATGTGACTGAGTGCGTGTGTGTGTGACTGAGTGCGTGACTGACTGAGAGAGAGACTGAGTGAGTGAGAGAGACTGAGTGAGTGAGAGACTGAGTGAGAGAGAGAGAGACTGACTGAGTGAGAGACTGAGTGAGAGAGAGAGAGACTGACTGAGTGAGAGAGACTGCGAGAAGGAGAGAGCTGCTGTACAGTACTGTCCCGCTTGTAGCTGCTTTGCCCAGGAATTCTAAGAGACTCTCAGTATACCTCTTTATGATGCGCATGTGCCGGGAATTTACATGATGACGTCATGACGCGATCTGGCACAAAACGGAGGCGAATCAGCTGGGTATTTAGAGGGGTGTATCTGCAGTAGTTATTCACTCCTTGACAAAGAACTACTGTTCAAACTGCGTAGGAGGTGTTTTCCTGTGCTTATTTTACTCCAATAAAGAATTTTTTTATTATTTGGATCCCCTCCTGACTCCAGTTCTTGATGGTGCTCTACTCTTCTCGCATATATCAGTGATTCCGCCTGCCCTGCAGCTCCTGGCTCTCCTCCCTCCTCAGAGCTCGCTATAACCTGCTGCTGCAGAGCGAAACTAAACTCTGCCTGTGAGCTACGGGGCTACGGGGGAGGAGGTGCTCTTCTACTGAATTCTTTGCTTGTGTGTGTGTGTGATCGTGTGAGAGAGAGAGTGTGAGTGTGTGTGAGAGAGTGTGACAGTGTGTGTGTGACTGAGTGTGTGTGTGTGACTGTGTGTGTGTGTGTGTGTGTGTGTGTGTGTGTGTGTGTGTGTGTGTGTGTGAGAGAGAGAGAGAGAGTGTGTGAGAGAGAGTGTGAGAGAGAGAGTGTGTGAGAGAGTGTGTGAGAGAGTGTGTGTGAGAGTGTGAGAGAGAGTGTGAGTGTGTGTGTGAGAGAGAGAGTGTGATAGTGTGTGTGTGACTGAGTGTGTGTGTGTGTGACTGAGTGTGCGTGTGTGTGTGTGTGTGTGACTGAGTGTGTGTGTGTGTGTGTGTGTGTGTGTGAGAGTGTGTGAGTTTGTGAGAGAGTGTGTGAGAGATAGAGTGTAGAGAGAGAGTGTGAGTGTGTGTGTGTGTATGTGTGTGTGAGAGTGTGTGTGTGAGAGTGTGAGAGTGTGTGTGAGTGTGTGTGTGAGAGAGAGTGTGAGGAGAGAGAGTGTGAGAAGGAGAGATAGGGTGTCAGAAGCAGAGAGTGTGAGAAGGGGAAAGAGTGTGAGAAGGGGAGAGTGTGAGAAGGGGAGAGAGGGTGTGAGAAGGGGAGAGAGCATGAGAAGGAGAGAGAGGGTGTGAGAAGGGGAGAGAGCGTGAGAAGGGGAGAGAGAGTGTGAGAAAGGGAGAGAGAGTATGAGAAGGGAGAGAGAGTATGAGAAGGGAGAGAGAGTATGAGAAGGGGAGAGAGCGTGAGAAAGGGAGAGAGTATGAGAAGGGAAAGAGAGTGTGAGGAGAGAAGTAGAGAGCGAGCTGCTATACAGTACTGACCCGCGTGCGCGCCTCTCACCTCCTTGCTTGCTCCCATTCATTTTATTTCAATAAAGCCTACAGTATTTATTTTGGTTACGAATGCGTTATTTACATCAGTTATGCACGTATATGATGTTTGCAGTACAGTACATGCATTGTAAAGTGGAAAAAGGCAGTGCTTCACTTTAAGTACATTTTCACTTTACATACATGCTCCGGTCCCATTGCGTATGTTAAAGCGGGGTATGTCTGTGTTACATAGTTACATACATGCTCCGGTCCCATTGCGTATGTTAAAGCGGGGTATGTCTGTGTTACATAGTTACATACATGCTCCGGTCCCATTGCGTATGTTAAAGCGGGGTATGTCTGTGTTACATAGTTACATACATGCTCCGGTCCCATTGCGTATGTAAAAGCGGGGTATGTCTGTGTTACATAGTTACATACATGCTCCGGTCCCATTGCGTATGTTAAAGCGGGGTATGTCTGTGTTACATAGTTACATACATGCTCCGGTCCCATTGCGTATGTTAAAGCGGGGTATGTCTGTGTTACATAGTTACATACATGCTCCGGTCCCATTGCGTATGTTAAAGCGGGGTATGTCTGTGTTACATAGTTACATACATGCTCCGGTCCCATTGCGTATGTTAAAGCGGGGTATGCCTGTACTCAAGATGACACTGGGCTTTTCTATCAACATTCTAGAGCACAAACACTAATATATTGTTTATTTTCCCATCTTGTTATTTACTTTTATCCTAACTTCCTTGTCAGTGCCCAGCCCTCATCCAGCTCTTAACTTTTACTTAACTGTTTTCTTATTGTAATACGAAAAAAAAACATTACCATAATCCGTTTATTTTTATATTTTCAACAAAAGACAGGTGACTGCCTACCTGGGTGGGTGGGTGACTGACTGCCTGGGTGGTTGACTGCCTGAGTGGGTGACTGACTGAGTGGTTGGTGGATGGGTGTGTGACTGGGTGAGTGAGTGACTGGGTGGGGTACTGAGTGACTGGGTGGGTGGGTGACTGACCTTGACCGGGTGGGTGCTGCTTCCTTGCCCACCAGATGCTTCCCCCACTACCCCTGATATCCCTGTGGCAGGAGGTGGGCACATGGGGGAAGCTGGGTTGGCGCGCGCAGGGAAAGCTGGGTTGGCACGCATGCAGGGGAAGCTCAATTGGTGCGTGCGGGCTCGCAATGGCGCTTCCCCTCCATCCCACGTTGGGAGCAGGGGGGGGGAGCGGGCCCACAGGCTGCAGGCCGGACACCTTGCTTGATCCTTTGCAGACGCACTTACTAGAACACCCTCCTACTGTCTCTGTAAGTTCTCTCTACTTACCAGTTAGATTGTATGCTCTTCAGGATAGGAACACCTTTAACTAACGTTACTTTTATGTCTGAAGTGCTTATTCCCATTATATTATGTTACATGATATGAATTGCTATGTACATGGATGGCGCTATATAAATATATACATACATACATACATAGTGTGACTAGGGGAATGGGATTCAAAACAGTTATAGAGATGAGGACGGGTCTGTCAGAGTAGGGTAATATGGACAATTGGGGACATAAGGAGAGACCTGAAGTAACAGAGCAGTGTGAAACCTTTCAACATATTAATTTAAATGGTCAATGCTTTATTTAAGAAAAAAAAAGTTAAAGACCAATACTGTGTATTCTATATTTTAAAATGTTTATTGGTATAATATATATATATTTTTAAAAACCTTACAAAATCGTTCAATAGAACAAAAACATAAATATGACAGTATATCAGAAAGTTACAAACAAACCCTTATGTATTGTGCAAGTACACCAATAAAACTTTGTTCTGCAAAAAAAATCCTATTGAAAGGTGCACGGTCAGTGACCCAACATGTATAGAAACTCATAGAAATAGATTAGAACTCTTGACCCACCTAGTCCACCTATCAATCGTGAAACCTCAGACTCCATTAGATCCTGACCTTTCTTTCAGATTTGGCAAGCCCTTGTGTTCATCTCACGACAGTGTTGAATTTACTCCCTGTGTTGACTCTACCATCCCTGCTGGGAGGCTATGCCACAAATCCAACACCCTTTCCATGAAGAAGTGCTTCCTCACATTTCCCCTGAGCATCCCCACCCTCCGGCTTCAGGGCCTGTCCTGTTCCAGTGCTTCTCTTTCTCCGGAATATGCTTCCATTCTGTACCTTGTTTATATGCTTGATGTATTTTGCAGTTTTTCATACACACAACCCCCCCTCCCCCCCCCCATCTCCCTTATTTTTTTTCCCATTCTGCACATGTGATCTTTTATTTGTATGGCACCACATATTCTGCAGCACAGTACAATGTGGGAGGGAGGACAATAAGATTATATATCAGTACATATAATGTTAAGACAAATGGAAACAATAAGTTGACCCCTTCCCTGAGAAACTTTGATATGTTCACTGTTTAATAAAAAGGGTTGATTTGAAAGTATTGCCTCTGCCCTATAAACAAACAATCTGTAGCACAATTTCCCCATTTATAAAGATAGGTCCATATACTAGTCACCAAGAGAAAGAAATGTATCAGTATAATTGGTTTCCTTAGAAAAGATTTTAACACCCTCCGTTAAATGAATGTACAGTACTGTATCACTGATTTGTTCCTGTAGAAATGGACACTTATTTATCTTGCACAAGTCCTCTTTTATTCTGGTCTTAACAAATACTAACTGTTCTACAGTGTTATGCCTTTGACTAATTTTGAAATCATATTCCCTTTACAAAGGAAGGAAGTGGGAATTGAATATGTAACTATAGATTCCAGGGCTCCTATTCAATACAATATGAAGACTGTGCTGGAGAATTCATCTGACATTATCTGAACTTCTCTCCAGTTCGCCGCATACTAAGTAGAGGCCAGTTACTCAGCCTAGTCACGAAAGAGATTAGATAAAGGAGGTGAAGCCCTCTTAAACCATCTGGAGGCATTAAAGCTGCAGTTCAGTCAATATCCTGCATGTGTGTTTTTTTTAATAAATCAGTTCTGTATTAATACTTTTAGCATTTTCTGTTTTTAAAAAAACAACTTTGAAAGACCAATTTTCTTGTATTCTATTTTAACAACCATTTGCTAAGGCACTGCCCCTTCATGTCCTGTCACAAGCCCTGGCACACCCCTTTGTCAGCCCTGCCCTCCCTCTAGCACATGTCAGTGCAGGAGTGCTCATGAATATTCATGAGCTTCCACTGAGTGACAGAAGCAGAGGAAAAACATATGCCATATCTAAAAATTTCGCCGATCAATACATGGAGAATGAATTGACTGGCAGCTATACAGTTTTTTAGGTAATTAGAGATTGCCCACATGAAACTATTGAATGAAAAAAAAAATAATAAAAAATAAAAAAAAGACCGAACTGCAGCTTTAAAGATCTTTTGCTATTTCATTTGTTTTAACATGATATTTTAAGGAAGAAATATGCTGGTCACATATATAAAGATGGATTGTCCTGTGAATGTTTCCTTCCATCCATATTTAAGTATCTACTTGTTGAATGTTTGGAAGACTGATCCCTCAAGAATCTTGTGTTAGGCTGCGTCCCCGCTGGCACGGAGTGCGCGGTGCTTGCCGCTTTTAGTTACATAAATGTATATGGGCAAGTCCCCGCGGGCACTCGTGCGCGGGCACGCACGCTCACTCAATCTTGGCGCTTGAGTAAACCAAAAAAAATGTATTTTCCAGAGCGCTCAATTGCCTGCAACGCCCCCCGCGCATGCTTGCGAAATAGCAAGGACACCCAGCGCTCATGCTTGGAGAGCTGGTTACGTCACCACCGGCGGGGACGCAGCCCTAAAGAGGGAAGTAGATATTAGGCCAGCACTGGCGGTAGCCATGGAAACACCTTAATTTGGACGCGTCCCTACTGTTTAAATACATTTAACTCTGCCTCAAATTAAAATATACTGTTGCCATTATAATGCCAATAAACATGGTTTTCAACACGTCTCAGTGTAATTTGGGGAGCGACTATAAAAACGTTAATAACCCACATTTATACGAGGGTTTTGTTTCCCTGGGGTCCTGCTGTTTAAAGTACAAATCATTTATGCTACATATTATCTGGAAGTAAAACATGCAGTCTGGTAGTGAATTAAATGGTCTCTAATGCGGGAGAACAGGACAGAATGATGTAGCCAAGAAACCTGCCATCAATCTCCCAGTGCCGGTGGCATCAAATTAGACTAATGTATTCTTGGCTCAAGTCTATTGGTACAGTACCTGTAACTTCACCGTATAACACCACATCATAAAAAGTAATTAGAACCTGTAGGTGGCGCTGATGCTTTAACGTGTTAAATGGTATATTGTGCTTAAACAGGAACAGTTTATCTGAATTTAATAAGACTAATCGGTCATTGCAGTGCAGCAAGGGATTCTCAGCTAGTGACCTGTGGGCTAACACTGGCCCACAAAGGGCAGTTGAGTGGCCCGGTCTGCTCTGGCTATTGTCATTGCACTTGCCAAGTACTACTGTACTTTTAACACTGAAACTCACTTTTATAATGTAAATACATATGGAATGAATGTTATAAGTGCTGACAATTTTTAAGTGTAATGGTTTTAAATCTTTTTAAATACAACTACAATGGCAGTATTCTTGTGGCCCTTCGACTCCGAAATTGTTACTGCTCTAGGCCCCTGGGAAACAGAGCGGATTTGCACCTGCCACCACAGGAAAGCCATAGTAGTATTTTGGAGAGGTATCCATTCAAAAAACACAACGCCATCTAAAAGTCAAGGTGGAAAATAACATTAACCTTGATCTTTGAACACGTTAACTGGGACAATAAGAGCCGCTACCTGTCTCTATGTTCCTTTCACCTGAATACATTACAGTTTGTTACTTTACAATCTACGTGATTAGATTAAAACACTTTTAAAATTTCATAAACTACATTGTAGCCTGTTCCATGATACATCCAGGATCCATCAGACTGGCTTCAGCTGAAAGGTTTCAGGAATAATGTTATCAAAATATGAACATATGCACTACCGTCAAATATAAGAAAGTTGTTTTAATTTCCCAAATGCTTTTCTTTTGGGTGCTATGGTTAATGATCTATATATCTATATCTATATATATCTATATATATCTATATATATCTATATCATCAAAAAATAAATAGATGATACCGTTCTGTGGCTAACGAAATGCTTTTATTTGTGCGAGCTTTCGAGATACACTGATCTCTTCTTCCGGCGATGTTACAATGAATGAAGCAAAAGCTATACCATCGCCGGAAGAAGAGATCAGTGTATCTCGAAAGCTCGCACAAATAAAAGCATTTCGTTAGCCACAGAACGGTATCATCTATTTATTTTTTGATTATTGAAGCTCGGCTAACACGGTACTGATACCTCTACATGTGTATATATATACACATATACATATACATACACATACATATATATATATATATATATATAATATTGACTTGTATAGCAGTGAATCACCCCCCAAAGCTCCTTCATAAGTTGACACCAATTCTATCTGCAACATAATGGCAAACAGCTTGGTTTTTGCATGTTTGTTTGATTGACCATTCCTAGGCTGTTTATTTTCTTAATATATGTATATTACTAACTTTGTTCATATTACAAATCATACCCTTCAGTTCTGGAGGAGTTTGTTGCCAATACTTAGAACATGTTGAATTGCAGACATGTTTAACATTGATAGACATGCATGGCACACGGAAAATCCCTTTACAGGTTAGTTAGTAGTTATTAAAGCAGCAATCCCAGCTGTTTATTTCTTCTCTTTTAACTTGCTTTTATATTTTTTACAGGATATGAGCAGTCCTCTGGAGCGAAATGCACTTATTGTGAAGTTACTGGTTTTAAATCATGTCAAATAACAAATAAACAAAATGACCACCATATCTTGCGGATCCAGTCTGCTGATAGGAAGCCACAATGTAATTGGCTGTGGCTCCCTATTGGACAGACATTTAAAGCCCCTTTCAAAGCAAGGAAGAAACACTGGTAACTGTACTGGTAACTGTACTACTAAGTATCTCAGGAACCAGACGCATTTTTTTTTTGTATTTTAAACAATTTATCAGTTGTCCACTTCATTAAATTCCAACTACTCAAAGAGAAACGTTACTTGTTTCCAATTAACTATGATTCCCCCCTCTTTCTTTGGGTCCTTTGTACTTAATGGTTATTAGCAGATACATATTGTTCTACAAAGAACAGAAGAACAATATGGATGCACAACTTACCTACAGACACAAACACAAACTTATCACATAGGAGATTAGGTAAAAATCACACAAAGTCTGCAAAACATTTGGATACTATGGGAAATTGAAAGTTAAATAAAGGTTATAAACAATTTAATATACCTACTGTTTAGTTTTTTTTTAAGGGTTAAATCTCCTATAGTTCAACCACTGATCATCACCAACGAAGGGGTGGTGTGGGGGGGGGGGAACCAGCCATGGCCCGGTGGAGTAAGGGGCAACGCAAACCGTGAATGTCATTGCTAGGTGTCCCCCGCACCGTGCTGAAGCACAGGGCCTGCCGGTCGATCAGGATCAGGTGCAGATATAATAAGAGTTACCAAGGTCCCCAGAGCAGCAGAAGAACAAGCAAAGGTCTGCGGTACTGGGGACCGTGTCGGCGTTAATCCTCCGGTGCCGTGACCATCGTGTGAGCGTGACACCAAAGACATTAAATCTCACTACATCTGCATTCCACCCCCCTCCCCACCCCAGCTCATAACCTTAGCTGATTCCCCTTCCACACACTGGTAACTGGGACCAGTGCGCCAGGCTTGTCGTGGGCCCTGATAACCTGTTGGCGGTCCGGTCAATGCGATTTGTTCACTTTGGTCCTAGAAGGTTCTTCATCTTTAAAAGTCATAAGTATACATGGCACTACAAATCCCCAAAGTATTAGATGACACAAACAAAACATTCAACTTAATTGAAGTATCTGTAGAAGTCAAGTATTTTTCCATTGATAAAAATGTGTTTTATACATTTACAAATACCTTTGGTAGGTGCATGTATTAACAAGGAGCTGTTCTAATTGCCCTCAGGATCCTAATAAAGTGAAATGGTGTCAATAATTAAAAATAATTATAATTCAAATATAAACATATAATATACTTGTAAGATACACAACATGGACAAACTTACTAAGATAAAACCTGGTAAGCAGGCAACAGCTAAAGGCAAGAACCTAGAGCTCCCCAGTTTCAGCAGTGAGTTTTCAAGTGAACACACTAATAATAACGCATGGTAGCCTATACTTTTACTAATAATTAGGCCGATAGGAGGGTTAACATCAAAGAGAAAAGCACTTTTAAGTGCAGTATGGCAGAGGTGCGCACACTGGGTTGCGCGGCGCTTACAGAGACCATGCGGTCTTCACCAAAGTATTTAAATAAAATACTGGGGGAGCGCACGCGAGGCCACTAAGTCCCTTACTTGGTCTAAGGCGGCTTTGGCGACGCGTCGCCATGGTGTCAAATGATGCCGCGACATCACATTGGCAGGGTGAGTTCAGAAGACGTCAGAGAACAAGCGGGGGGGGGGGGTGGGAGAGAAGGGGGGAGAACAGGCAGTGGTGCGTGACGGAAACGTTTGCGCACCCCTGCAGTATGGTATGGTCCCGCTGTGCATACAGTAGGTATAGCAACAGGGAATATATCTTTCCTGACGAAAGTATCAAATACTAAACACTTACCACTGACATGGGCAATATGGCGATGAGCAGCGTCCCATATTACCCAGGCAACTGACTGTTTAACACTTCAGTCTGGCGTTGCTCTAGTCACCCAGGAAGAAGCATCTGTCATGACAAGAAACGTCGCTGCGTAGGCGTCTGACATCACAAGCAAGACGCCACCTGGTCGAGTAACAGTGTCTCAGAGACGTCGGCAGATCCTTTCACTCTGCCGGTCTCTGATAGGAAGGTGATTCCCTACAGTGCCAGTAACGCACGGGGGTGGTGGATTTGGAGGGATCCGTCAATTATTAATTCCTTGTACTTCACCTCTCCACTTACCCTTTATAATCTTTTGCTTTCACTCCTGCAAACCACTTTAGCAGGAGATACTTTTTGATTGCAACTAAACTGATACAGTTACTGGGACTTGTTAGAAATTGATACAAGCCCACTCCAGATTTTGTATCTGTAATCACATGAGTTCCCTGTTCCTACACCTATGCACAGGGGGACCATACCATACTGCACAAAAAGTGATTTTCTCTATGATGCTAACCCTCCGATCGGCCTAATTATTATCTCTCAGTAAAAGTAGAGGCTACCATGCCTTATTAGTGAGTTCACTTTAAAACTCACTGCTGAAACTGGCGAGCTCTACGCTCGTACATTCAAATGTTGCTTGTTTACCAGGTTTTATCTTAGTAAGTTTGTTCGTGTATCTCATAATTATATGTTTATATTTTAATTAAATATTTTTTAATTATTGACACCATTTCACTTTATTAGGATCCTGTGCAATCCTAACAGTGATCTTTCCGCTCTCCCTGTGACATTTAATACCTGCTGTGCACCATCCTATACATGCAGATGTGTATTGTTATAAGTTTACATCCGTTCACTATAGTATTTAAGCTGTAGCAAGTGAGTTTCCTTATCTTATTAACAAGGAGCGCTACATGTATGTAGGAAAATATACCATCGTTATAAATATGCTTTTTTCTCTACATAAATCTTAGTTTTTTTTACTTTGTATTATTCTACACCTGGCACATTTGGATACATGGGCGCCCTATTAGATTGTAATCGCTTTAGGAAAAAGGCTCCCTTTTCCTATGTGTATTTGCTAAACCACCACTTTGTCCTCCTTCACTCCTGAAGGGGTTAAATCACTGTATTGTGCAATTTCTATGTATATTTCAATTGTTTGCATTTTTAGATGGTAATGTGCTTTGCTCACGGTTAACAAAATACAGAAATAATACACATTATGTTATTTTTTACAAGATTAAGCACTTGTGCTTTGCTAATCCCCCACACAACAATGCCACAAAAACGTTTTGCCGAGTATATTAATATATACCTCTAGCAATAAAAAAAACTTTTGTACGTAGAGAACAATAGTCCCAATACTGTGCTGCTGACACAATTCCAAACCCCAATAATAAAATGGTCACTGTGTAGAACCTGTTATTACAATGGGATAGAAGGCAGGACAGGGTGTCAACACAGCAGATCAGACAAGGATCTGTATTTTAGAGCCATTCAAAGGGGCAATGCCCCATTCTGTAATGCACTAAAAGGTGAATTGGGGGTGGGAGATGCAGCTGCTTTGAACCAAATTATTTCTGTGGAAAAGGAGGCTTGCAGAAAGAAAAATGCATAGATATTCATATAACTATCATTATAAAGTGAATATATGTATGCCTGCTGGGCATATTTTTGTCATGACCATGAACGCGTTACTTTTATACAACAATATTCTTTGAAACACAAAGCAACAGTGAAATGTTCTTATCAAAGATCAAGATGAAGAGTGCTAAATATTCTGAGAGTGCTGTGTGTTGTTCTCAGAAGCTTTTGTAGAGAAATTCCCCCATTACAAATACTTAAAAACACAAAATCAGAAGCCCCAACAAACATCATCAAATGAATCTGCATATAAAATTAGCAGAAAGTTCCAAACACATATATTACAAATATTTAACAAGTCTTTTTCTCACCCCAGAAATACAATTGCACCAAACAAACGGAGATATGGCTAAATCCAGACAGTTCTAAAGGTTAGGGAAAAACAAACTGTACCTCCTATTATAATGAACCCTTTTGCTGACTAGGGGAACCCATTGCGTTGCTAGCCCCTCCTGCAGCAAAGGGGATACATGGCGTACGTTTCCCACTGCCTGGCTGTTTTCCGTCCTCTCCGGACGGTTGTTCACAGTTTGAAGGTTTTTTCGTTGTATCTGTGGATCGTTACGCAGCCGTGGTAAGAGACCGGTCTGGGCATCGCCGCCACGCCAGTGATGATGCTGGTTGCAGGATCGTAGCACAGAATGGTGTCTGCGGCTTCTCCGTTTTCCCCTCTTCCTCCCAGTATAAAAATTTTCCCGTTGCATACAGACATGCCACAGTTCTCCTAGAATGGGAACAGAGAGCATAGAATTAATTTTGGCAATGTCACACAGGGAAAATGGGATAAGGAACACCCAACAACTGAAAAATACCGTATTTCCTCGATTGTAAGACGCCTTCGATTGTAAGACGTACCATCGATTTGGCCCTTACAAATCGAGGAAAATTACTTTTTCACTTACCATGTTTCAGGAGAGGTCCCATGTCAACAGAGGATGAAGCTTTGTTGAAGATGGAAAGTGGGCAGGTGTGCGCGCGGGAGAAAAGGGCCCAAGTCTGCAGGTGAATGAAGATAAGAAGACAGTGGGCATGCGGTGGTGGCAGGAGATCATAATAGCAGGAGAGCTGAGCAGGAGCAGAACGGCATAAGCGAACAGCTGGGATGGAGCACACTGTAACACCAGAAGTTGACCGGTGTCTGACTTCCGGTTACAGTGTGCTCATCCCCAGCCGTTCCACTATGAAGCTCTGGTCCTGCTCAGTTCTCCTGCTATTATGATCTCCTACCGCCACCTCCACCGCACGCCCGCTGTCTTCTTCATTCAACTGCAGACTTGGGACCTGTCCGGCCGCCGAACTTCCGCCCGCTGTCCATATTCAACCATCTGCAGACATGGGACCTCTCCTGCTGCGCCCCCTTTGTCCTCCACTGACATGGGACTTCTCCTGGAACATGGGAAGTGAAAAGAGGGGGTTAGTACTGTGGACACGTTTTATTTTGTATTTTTTTTAATACATCGATTCTAAGACGCACCCCGATTTCAGACATGTGAAAATCGAAAAAAAGGTGCATCTTAGAATCGAGGAAATAGGGTAATACAATGGATGCAAGTTGGAGGAAAGGAGATTTCACCAGCAACAAAGGAAAGGGTTCTTTACAATAAGGACAGTTACAATGTGGAATTCATTACCCATGGAGACTATGATGGCAGATACAATAGATTTGTTAAAAAAAAAAGGTTGGACTTCTTTATAGAAAGGAAATGTATACAGGGATATACCAAATAAGTAAACATGGGAAGGATGTTGATCCAGGGAGTAATCCAATTGCCAATTATAGAGTCAGGAAGGAATTTATTTTCCCCTTATGAGATATCATTGGATGATATGTCACTGGGGTTATTTGTTTGCCTTCCTCTGGATCAACATACTGTAAGTATGTATATAGGATAAAGTATCTGTCGTCTAAATTTAGCATAGGTTGAACTTGATGGACGCACGTCTTTTTTCAAACGCATCATCTACTATGTAACAAGTGTCTAAGGTGGAAAAACGTTAAGCCACCTAATAAAGATACTCGCGCAGCATATTTCAGCATGAACATTGGGATTTGCAATCCTGCAAGGCTCATCATTGCTATGCCTTTATTTTAAGGTTGTTTGTAAGCGAGATCTATTTTTGCTACCAATATACTTTTTTTGCCAGTTACACAAAAGCAGGGGTCCCGGTATCGATCCTTGGAGATACTCCACTTACAACTTTTGCCCAACCTGAAAACATTTAAGTTATGACAACACTCTGTTGTCTATCCTTCAACCAGTTTGTAATCCAGGTTCAAATATTTCTTACAGAGTCTAATTGCCTGTATTTTGAACACTAACCTCGTGTGGCACCGTATCAAAAGCCTTTGCCAAATCTAAGTAGACCACAACAACTGCATTACACTCGTCTAAATTCCTACTTACCTCCTCAATAATAAGGTTAATCTTGTGGTACTGAGCCTGTGGAAAATTGAGTCCTTGAATATTAAATATAATGGTTTGGCTATTACTGAACTTAAAGAACTCTTGGATGTATGCCATCGGGGCCAGGTGCCTTATTTACTTTCATTTTATCAAGCCGCCTATGCACTTTTTGGGCAGTTAAAAAAAAAAACATTGTTTGTTAATATAAAAGTTGTGCCTTCCTCCTGTGGCATCCCGATTTGTTTCCCAACAAGGAACTACTGCAAATAATCTACTGTATATAGATAGTGAAGGACAAAAACATTGATGTCAAGTATTGTATTATTAAAATGGCGGTCCTGCAGCAAGCAAAAAATAAACAAACAACATTCTCAATACAGATCTGATCACATAAAATCCCCAAATATCAGTGATATTTTGGCGTTCTGGGCCATAATTTATTTATTTTTTCAGTGAGGCTACACTGCATTTCATACAGCAGATAAGCACCACTTGTCCCACATTGTCTACCCATGATCCTATATGTCGTTAAACCTCAGACCCTATTTGATCATTGGGTGTCTTTCAAATTTAGGATTTAATACTAGGGAAAAGAAAAATTCCTGCTCTAACCTGTACTTGTAGTGACAGTCAGAAGGTTGCTAACAGGGATGACATTATTTACCTCACTATATACAAAAAATCCCTTATGATGCACTCAAGAGCTGCCTCTGATTAAAACTTAATACTTATTAAGTACCAAATAAAATGGTGCAGGTAGCAAACAATCTAATAAGGAGTACTGTTTTACTAGTAGAGACGACTTCCGCTGATTTACTGCTGAGGGGCCACTGCTGTCAACAGGACGTGCTTTGTGAACTCAGTGTGCACACACAAATGCTGTAAAATGTAGCCTTTTTCTAAAAAGAAAACAAAAGTGTATCCTGCTAATAGATGCTGTGCTCAAATTGTGCGCAAGGTGAAAATATAAGTACGTTTGGAGAGTGAATAAAAGAATAGATAGGAATATATAATATCAACCAGAGAGTGGATGTGTGTAGCGCAAACACACGAGCCAAAGAGTAATGGTCTCGCTCTGACTTGCTGATTAAAACCCCCCAATAGTTTTGAGGGAGCGGTGATCTCAAGCAGAGAGACTGTTCTTTCTCTGTCACTAACTCCCAGCTGTAGAGAATAGTCTCTCTGCTCGAGATCACCACTCACCCCAAAACTATTAAGGGATATTAATATCAAATGTCAACCCTGGCTAAGGTTGTTGCCGTTTGGCCACTTTCTATGTATTGTACATACTGTATGACATTATAAGCTGGTATGAAAAACGACCAAACACAATATTGTTATTGTAACTGGAAAACAAATGAACACATGCAATAAAAATAGTGGACATATCAATTAACGCCTTACATTGTATAATATATAAAAATGTAGAGGTATCTGTACCGTGTTAGCCGAGCTTAATAATCAAAAAGAATAGACGATACCATTCTGTGGCTAACAAAATGCTTTTATTTGTGTGAGCTTTCGAGACACACTGATCACTTCTTCTGGCGATGTTGCAATGGATAAAGCAAGAAAGGATTTTATTTAAAAACAGTGTCTCTTGGAATGTTATCTGTGACTGAAACCTATCCCTCCCACCTGTGCAGTATGCGATTTATGGCTTAAAGTGTTAAATGGTCCCTGAATGTTAGTGATGTAAGAGTATGAATGTGTGTGTGTGTGTGTATGTGTGTAAATATAAATGTATAAAGCACCAACAGTGTATACAGTGCTTTACAAAAGGTGTGTATGGGAGTGTATACCAATGGAGTGGGTAAGTGTAGAAATGTAAGAGGGTGTTGCATTACTATTAATGTGTGTGGATACTATGTGCTCCCTATTGATATATAGGGATATAATTACATTATACATATGTATGTGTAAGAGACAGCTGTGTGTGCATTCATATAGCGCAGTATGTATAGGCATGGCCTTTAACACTCATGGGAAGAGTGTTATATAGCTCTCTTGTGTCAGGGTAGGGACTCATGAAGCTGCGGTCTCGGTTTAGTCCACCGCAAAGTGTCCCGAACAGTTGCATACATTTGAATTCATGCAACCGTCTCTCTTTCGTTGTTCTAAGATTACCTTTGAGTATGGCCACCTTATGATCGTTCATCTTATGGCCAGAGTCAGAGAAATGTTCGCCGACAGGGCTGTATTGTATTGTATGTCTTTATTTATATAGCGCCATTAATGTACATAGCGCTTCAAAGTAGTAATACATGGGGTAATCAAATAAATAACAGATAATATAAATAACAGATCATGGGAATAAGTGCTTTAGACATAAAAGTAACATTAAGGAAGAGGAGTCCCTGCCCCGAGGAGCTTACCGTCTGTCTCTTGTTCCGCGTGTGATGCTGTGGCGATGCAGATTCATTCTCTTGTTTAGCCCCTTTCCCGTCTCATCTATGTAATAGCAGCCACTTAAGCATTTCATGCACATGATGAGGTACACGACATTGCTGGAGAACAGGTGAACCTTCCTCTGATTTTGTACTCCAGATTCGTATGTGGTATTTGTATTTTTGGTCTTGTCCCGCATTCAGTTGTACTGTTTAATACTTTACTCCTCACCATCATTCTTGAGATAAGGCTTTTCCGAGCGAAACATGTCCGTGTGATCTTCCACTTGTGCAATAAATCATTTTTTTGTACTAGTCCTGTTATAGAATGTTGTTATATTGTCTGTTATTGTTATTGTCTGATTTTGCTGCACTTATTGTATTATTATAATTCCCTATACTGTATTCTTTGTGAAGCGCTGAGTACACTTTTGGCGCTATATAAATAAAAACATACAATACAATAATATTTTTATACAGTATAGATATTACTGTTTTTATATTGACCATCCCCTAATCAGTCCATGTCTATTGTTGTATACATAGCTTTTTTTGCTGCTGCACATTTACAGATCAAATTAGATACACACTACTGTAGTTCTCCTTTGTGTTTTGAAATATGTATATGTATATCTCTGGTATAGGAATCTTTTCGTACCACCAGCAATGTTTACCCTTATATATTTTCATGGTCTCATTGGTTTCATCTATTACCATGTCATTATGGTTAAGGTGATATATATATGAATGTATCTAATATACTTCTCTCATTTCAGCTTACTTCTACATGTCAGTTTTTTCAGATTTGTGATATATTTTTAAATTTGTTTTATTGTATTTTTTAAACATTGTTATTAAACGGTGTTTTACTGGGCCAGTTGAAGAGTTAGATCAGTTGTGCCATTTACTCAGAGCTTGCCTGATTGGTCAGACACCACACATCCCCCCTTTAATTTACCAATCCGGTCAGACTGTGGGTTTTAAATATCCTTTATGTGTGTCTATACCAAATATTCCGATTAAGTTGTTTGTGAACTATGAAACGCATTGGATGTTTCATTTATTTTCCTATTGGACAATACTCCTATTGCCACCGTCACTGGTGTGCAGCTTATCTCAGGTTCGCTGATGTGCACCTTATGGTCACCCTTTGTGATGTCATTAGCCGTCTCTACAATCGCCGAGACAGGCTTGGCTGGATGTTCATTCTTTTGGGCTGTATTCCTTCTATGGCACAACCTGTGCTTGCAGCGGTTACTGCGGCTCCCTGACAAACACCATACGGTCACTACTCGTGACGCTGCATGGTGACGTCATTGGCCGCTGCAGCCAACACAGCGGAGTACAGGACTCAAACTTGGAACGGCGTCTCTCCATCGCCGTGGTCTGTGTGCCGCCGGTTACATCGAGGAGAGCTCCTGTGCTTGCGGCCATAAGAGTACTGTGTCCCCCGGATGGTGCCGACTACCCAGCAAAGACCAGTCACACTTACCTTATCCTGTAAAGGACACAGCGTTGACGGACGTCGATCCCCAGTGTGGTAAGCCCATGTCGATATATATTACCTTCTTCGTGGTGGAGTATAGAGTGTCCGTGCATATTCATTCTGCATTGAAGCTTTTGGCTGGTGTCGCCAATGTAGCATCCTTGGTCACATTAGATAAATTCAATCATATATACAACATTCCTGGATGTGCAGCAGTATGATCCTTTAACATTGAGTGTTCCATGGCTATGGGATATTGGCATATGTCCTATGACATAAATTGTTAGTCCAAAAAAAAAAGGTATCACCTACTACTGAAGTACCACAGCTATTTCTAGATGCAAAACCTGCGCAATGCTCCACACAGCGGACACAATACAAATACCACACAGGTATCTGGAGTACAAAATCAGAGGAAGGTTCACCTGTTCCTCCAGCAATGTCGTGTACCTCATCATGTGCATGAAATGCCCAGGGGGCTGCTACTACATAGGTGAGACGGAACAGAGGCTAAACAAGAGAATGAACCTGCATCGCCACAGCATCACACGCAGAACAAGAGACAGTCCTGTTGGTGAACATTTCTCTGACTCTGGCCATAAGATGAACGATCTGAGGGTGGCCATACTCAAAGGTAATCTTAAAACACCGAAAGAATGAATACAAATTTATGCAACTGTTCGGGACACTTAGCGGGGGCCTAAACAAAGACCGAAATTTTATGAGTCATTACTGACACAAGTGAACTCTCTTCCCATGAGTGTTAAAGGCCCTGCCTATACATACTGTGTTATATGTATGCACGCACACCTGTCTCTCTTACACATACAAATACTCCATGTTATTCCATCCCTATAGAACAAGAAAGACCGTCTGGCGATTCCATCCCTATATACTAATAGGGACAACATAGTATCTACACACACTTTTAGTAATGCAACACTCTCTCACATTTCCACACCATTAATATACACTGCCACTCCACACACACCTTATGTAAAACACTGTATACACTGTGGGCTCTTCATTCAGTTATATTCACATAGATACACACACACACACTCTTACATCACTAACATTCAGGGACAATTTAACACCTCTAGCCATAAATCACATCTACACACAGAGGGACAAGCACAGATAACATTCCAAGAGACACTGTTTTTAAGTATACCCTTTGCTTGCTTTATTCACTGTAACATCGCCGGAAGAAGAGATCAGTGTATCTCGAAAGCTCGCACAAATAAAAGCATTTAGTTAGCCACAGAACAGTATCATCTATTCATTTTTGATTATTGAAATTCGTACATCAACGTTTTGGTCCCCCATTGTAGGACCTTTCTCAAGATTTTCTTTTCAACCCAAAGTGAATCTTCCGCACAGCTTTACACCCTTAAAGATGTCAATGCAAACGGTTCATTTTAGTAATTGGAAGAACTGCATCATTACTTCAAATTGTAGACTGCGCTGCATGATTCAGTACACACCAAACACTCCCATCTGTGGAGCTTTACACCCAGCCCACAGGGAAACATTATCGCAATATATTATTACCTGTCTGCTGAATGAATTCTGCACATGAATCCAGTAATCCTCCACTGGGTCATAGCAGTAAATTGTTTTAGTCAGCCCTCCAGCAACATAGACAAGGTTGTTTAGGGACACAGCTGTTATGCATCTCTTTGCTATAGGAATGGATGCTCGAAGTAACCAAGTGTTGTTTTCTGGATCATAGCATTGAACCTGAATACAGAAACAAGAACAATGATTTGTGATGCCTTTATTATTAAGGAAGCAGCACATAAAAGCCATATGTAATGCCCCGGAGAACAATAATATACCTGTATGTATTCTATTCCTACCCAGATACTGTATATATTTGAACATATTCATGTCAAAAATAACAATAAGTATCCTCTTCTTTGGTTGGCAGATATATAGAAGTGCATGCAGCTGACACACAGACACAGCCCCCTGGCTGCAATATGACAACTACAACTCCCAGCATGCTGTGCTGCATCAGGCAGCCACTTCTGGGGCAGGATAATGTGACCCATAATAGACAGAGAAGTAGCCAATAAGAAAGGTTGTGGAAGAGAAGAGGAATCTTTCAGAGGGGCTGCAACAGCACGTGGAGGCAGTCCTGGGGGGGGGGGGGAAGAGAGAGAGAGAGAGAGAGAGAGAGAGAGAGAGAGAGAGAGAGAAGAAAGAGAGAAAGAAAGAGAAAGAGAGAGAGAGAGAGAGAGAGAGAGAGAGAGAGAGAGAGAGAGAGAGAGAGAGAAAGAGAGTGAGAAAGAGAGAAAGAAAAAAAAAGAGAGAAAGAGAGAGAGAGAGCGGAGTCAGTTGATTGGAGGTTTGGATCCGCAACACCAACCAGGTTCCAAGGGTTGTGAGTAAAGCAGAACATTTTAAAAACAGACAAGGGTACTGAAGGCTTTGCGAAGAACAGGTCTGCCAAGATTACACTCATCGTTACTAAGAGCTCTAACATTATCCCGGCACCAATAAATGGGCCATTCATAACACAGGGGACTTGGGAGAGACATTGGTACATGACTGTGCAGCGTTTAAAGTAATATTATGTACATGATCCTCAGATGGAGGATCACGGTTATCTCTGCAGATCTGTGGTAATAAGAGGCATATATAAATAAGTTTGTTATTTAAGGCCTGGTGTCGTGTTCTATTGTCTGTCCCTTGGGCCGCGTGCCCAGTACGTGAAATAACACTGTTATAATGGGGAGTAGGACTGTCGGACCCACCTTAGCATATAGAAGTTAGTCTAAGGAAAAATTAAGAGGGGTTACACATTATATATATATATATATATCTATATTGTGATTGAGAGTCACTGTCTCGATCTGCTTGTAAGAATCGGGGAGTCACGCCGCCCTCGGCGCACTCCCCGCTTACCTTCCTCCACTGCCGGGGGTCCCGTTCCTCTTGCTCCACTTAACGGCCGTGCACTCGCTGCTCCAGGGACTGCCCGCCATGCAAGGTGCAAGCTTTATGCTTCCCTCTCTGGACTCGCCCACGCTGCAACATCAGCAGGACACAACGAACACGTGCAGCGCACAACCAGCACGCGCAGGAGACGAGCCATCATCAATTCAACTAGGCGCAGTGGAGCAGCCAATGATGGTGACCACTGCTGACACACCTCCATATCACCTTCTTCTCATTGGATGCTCTCTCCTATATATGCTCAGCTTTGCCACTGGCACATTGGCTGAGC
This sequence comes from Ascaphus truei, assembly GCF_040206685.1. Classification (NCBI taxonomy): domain Eukaryota; kingdom Metazoa; phylum Chordata; class Amphibia; order Anura; family Ascaphidae; genus Ascaphus; species Ascaphus truei. The sequence goes on along the minus strand of NC_134496.1, from coordinate 1,646,774 downwards.
ATAATCCTATGTTCCTTTGTGTTCATTGCTTCCTAGCCTTGCAGTCTTGTCTTGTCCTCTTGTTCACAGCTCTCAGTTATTGACCCGGCTTGTTTTGGACTCAGCTCTTCTGTACTCCTGACCCCGGTTATCTATGACAATCCGCACCTCTCTAACCCTGACCTCGGCACCTGTACAATGACCATTCTCCTCTCTCCAACCCGGACCCTGGCTAATAGTACCTACAATGATCCGTACCTCTCCAACCCAGACCCTGGCAAGTATATCGACTATCCATACCTCTCCAACCCAGTCCCGGCTACCTTTACCAACCTACACTCCAGACGCCACCACACGGCTGTGGGTGGTGTTTATATCCATCCCCACCTTGGCCTCGCGTTCACGCCTTGTTTGTGGTGAGCACATCGTGACAGTATGCTCAGCCCAACAAATATGGACCCCGCCAAGGTGGGGCGGGTCTTGAGCACGCATGCCAATATGTTCTCTAAAATAGAGAAATATCTATAACAGAACGACCGCTGTATGGACTTGCTACAACAGAACCTTCTCTCTCTCTCTGTCCAGGTGCAAGCCCCTCTTCCTACTCCCGTTCCGTCGAGTTCTACCACCCCTATGCCTACTCTTATGTCTGTGACCACGACTTCTGAACTCCAACTTTCGACTCCCAACCGCTATACTGGAGATCCGCATGGATGCCGAGGGTTCTTGAACCAATGCTTCATCCAGTTAGAGATCACGCCTTCTCGCTTTCCTTCCCACAGATCCAATGTGGCGTATATTATTTCACTACTCACTGATGACGCCCTGGCCTGGGCTTCCCCCATCTGGAAACAAAGATCCGACCTAACTCAGGACATCAGACTATTCGCTGGGGAATTCCGTAGAGTCTTTGACACACCTGGTCACAAGGTAACTGCTGCCTCCTCTCTTTTTCATATCTCTCAGGGAAAACGTCCGGTCGCCATATACACTCTTGAGTTTTGCACCATCGCTGCGGAGACCGGTTGAAATAACAAGCCGTTGTCATCGGCCTTCTGGCAGGGTCTTTCGGAGTCACTAAAAGACGTCCTCACTACACAAGAGCGCACAAAGGATCTTGAGGATCTTATTGGTGTCTGCATCCGCGTAGACCAATGGTTGCAAGAAAGGAGGTCCGAACGCTCCCGTCATCGCCAACTCGCACGCAGATCGTCTTCTTTCCACCCCGGTACGCCGGAATCTTCTCACTCTGACATTCCCGAACCCATGCAACTGGGTGGTAATAAATTGTCTCTCTCTGAGAAACAATGCCGACGCAAAGCCGGACTCTGTATTGTGGCCACTCCGGACATCAAGTACTTCTCTGCCCTCACAAGTCGGGAAAAGCCAGCTCCCAATGAGGTCCAGGGGAATTCTTTTTGGGAACACTCTCCACTTCCCCTATCACCAAGAAGACCTTGCCAACCAGGATATTGATCCCAGTTTCTCATACCGGTAAGGGTTTTCAGACCACCACCGTAGCATTTGTGGATTCAGAGTCAGGAGGCAACTTTATCGAAAATGGCTTTGCTGAGAGGAATAACGTCTTGCTTGTCTGCAAGAGGATCCCGGTAGGATTAGAAGCCATTGATGGTCGGCCATTACAACTAGCCTTCATTTCTTTGCAGACTATTCTCTTCCATTTACAGACCAGTTAGGATCATAGGGAGGAGATCCATCTGGATGTGATTCACACTCTTTCCGTCGAAGTGATCCTGGGCTTCCCGTGGCTTCAACATCATAATTCCCATATCAATTGGACCAATAAAGAACCTGTCCAGTGGAACACCCTTTGCGCAGAAGACTGCGCTGTCTCCGTCCAAAAGATATGTGGGTCTGTTACCCCAGGAGGAGACAAGCTCTTTGCCCGAGGTATATATCAAATTCCGTGATGTGTTTGACAAGGCAAGATCAGAGGTTCTACCACCACATCGCCCCATTCGATTGCCCTATCGAGCTTTTACCCAGTTCAGTTCTTCCCAGGGGAAGGTCTTATTCGCTCTCACTCCCGGAGACTAAAGCCATGACTGACTACATTCAAGAAAATCTTAAAAAAGGGTTTATTCGGAAGTCCTCTTCCCCAGCCAGAGCAGGATTCATTTGTGTAAAAAAGGACGGATCTCTTCGCCCCTGCATCGACTACAGAGTTCTTAATAAGATTACCCTTAAGAATCATTACCCTTTGCCTTTGATCTTGGATCTTTTTGATAGTCTTCAAGTGGCTACCATCTTCACCTAGTTGGATTTGCATGGTGCCTACAATTTGTTAAAAATTCGCAGGGGGGACGAATGGAAAATAGCCTTCAACACACGAAACGGCCATTATGAGTACCTAGTCATGCCCTTCTGTCTCTGCAATGCCCTTGCCATCTTCCAAGACTTTGTCAACGAGATCTTCAGAGATCTTATTAATCAGTTCCTTATTGTCTACTTAGACGACATCATGATTTTTTCCAAATCTCTCCAAGAACACATCGGCCACGTCAAACAGGTACTATTACGCCTTTGTGAAAATCATCTTTTTGCCAAACTGGAAAAATGCCAGTTCCATCAAACTTCTACGGCATTATTGGGATATTGTCAGGATCGCCTCCAGAACGCGTCACGCAGCTGTACCTCTGGTGATCACAGATCGCTATCTGTGCACAGCCACCCGATGCTTCGTCCACGGAGGCGCGCTCCTGCTGCATCACCACAGCGGCCACCCGCTCTAACAACGCGCACACCCTGCGCCACACTCCTCGTGCGCACGCACGCTGCGCGGCACGAACACTAGCAACATCAGCTGTGTTACACCTGCAGCCAATCCAGTACTACTCTATCGGCTGGTGGCTTATGTGTGAGGTTATCATCTACTGGTTCCTGATTGGTGCTTTCTCCTTTAAAGGCCTTCCTGTTTCACTTTCACTTTGCTGAGCATAAACTAAGGTTTATGTGCTGTGCTCGCTGCTTGAAGATTAGCTATCTGAACCTGTGCCTTGACCCTTGCTTGTACCCGGACCCGTCTCTTCTCTAACTCTGAACTTCGGCTTGCCTTTGGACTCCTGCTCTCTCCTCTCTCTGATCACGGCTTACGGATATCGATCATTCTTCTCTCTCCAATCCCAGATCACGGCAAGTACCACGGCTTCCCCGAACTCTCCTACCCCGACCCGGCTACATGACTGACTACACATTCCAGACCTGGCTCCGTGGTTGTAGGGCAGAGGTTATATACATCCCCACCTCAGCCCCGTGGTCTAGTCCTGTTTGTGGTGAGTGCAGCGTGACAATATGCTCAGCCCAACAAACATGGACCCCGCTCGGGTGGGTCGACAGCTGGACGAATATGACGGGTGGTTTCAGCAAATCATCAGATCCTTTGCTCACAAGGACAAACAAGTAGACCACCATAAGCAAGACCTAGACACCAAATCTGACAGAGTCAGGCTTCTTTCTGCCTCTACTACTAACCCCGCAGCATCTGTACCTATTTCCGCTCCAGTGGCCCCGACTTTTGAACCACGGTTACCTACCCCTAACCGTTATGCTGGTGATCCTTTGGTCTGTCGGGGATTCCTGAACCAATGTTCAATACAGTTCGAACTGACCCCTTCTCATTTTTTCTCCCACCGCTTGAAAGTGGCATACATAATTTCCCTTCTGACCAACAATGCCCTGGTGTGGGCCTCTCCGATCTGGGCGCAATGACCAGACCTGACCTCCGAAATCAATCTCTTCACTGCTGAGTTCCGGAGGGTCTTTGACAATCTTCGAAAATCTTCATCACACACTGGTGCAGGCTTCTTTTTTGTAAAGAAGAAAGATGGTTCCCTCAGGCCATGTATAGATTACAGTGGTCTCAACAAGATAACTATCAAGAATCGTTACCCTTTACCACTAACTGAACTCTTTGATAGGCTACAAGGAGCTACTATTTTCACCAAGTTGGATCGTAGAGGTGCCTACAACCTGGTAAGAATTCGTCAAGGAGACGAGTGGAAGACGGCCTTCAACACTCGCGACGGGCATTACGAGTACCTAGTCATGCCCTCTGGCCTCTGCAATGCACCCATGGTCTTCTAAGACTTTGTGAATGACATTTTCAGGGATCTGCTGGACCGACATGTAATCGTGTACTTGGACGACATCCTAATTTTCTCCAGATCCACCCACGAACATCCAGGGAAAGTTAGGCAAGTTCTTCAGCGACTGAGGGAGAACAACCTTTTCGCTAAACTAGAGAAATGCCAATTTCATCAGGATTCCACTTCCTTTCTGGGTTATATTATTTGTGACACCGGTCTCGCTATGGACCCAGTCAAAGTCAAAGCAATCATGGATAGACCATATCCATTATCTCTCAAAGCTATCCAAAGATTCCTCGGGTTCGTGAATTATTACAGGAGATTCATCCAGAACTTCTCATCAGTAGTGGCGCCCATTACGGCGTTAACCCAGAAAGAAGCCGATCCAGCACACTGGCCTTCTTAGGCCATCAGAGCATTTGAAAAATTAAAGAGAGCCTTTTCCTCGGCACCCATCCTGGTACACCCAGACCCTTCACTACCGTTTACGCTTGAAGTCGATGCATCCGATGTAGGAGCAGAAGCTATACTCTCACAGAGAAAGAACCCTCAAGCTCGACTTCATCCCTGTGCGTATTTTTCTAAAAAATTCTACTCCACCTAAAGGAACTATAATGTGGGAAATCGCGAACTCTGCGCAATCAAGATGGATCTGGAGGAATGGAGGCACCTTCTGGAGGGTACAGAAATTCTGGGTCACTATCTTAACCGATCACAAGAGTTTATTGTACACAGCGGAAAGGTGGTCCTTATTTTTTACCCGCTTCAATTGTATAATTTCCTACATTCCCGGGTCAAAAAACATAAAGGCCGATGCTCTTTCCTGGCAATTTCTAGTGGAGGACAATGCCGTGGATCAAGAGACTATCCTTCCCCCAACCTGCATCTTGGCAGTTGTGACAGGGTAAATGAACGTCACCAGCCATATACCTGGCAAACCTATGATTAGGCTTGCAGTGCAGCAGTGACAAGGTTAAGTTTCAGTTGAGAAGGGCTGCTTAATTAGTCTGACCCCAGCTGCATAATCAAGGTGTTTTAAAACCCCCAGGCTGTACACACATGCAAGCTAGCTGGTCAGGAGACAGGACTGAAATACTGAAGAGATTACTGCTATAAGGTCTGTTTTTCAAAGTACATGTGTGATGAACTGTCTGTGTCCTGCATGCTGAAGAGAAGTTGCCTTGTTTTCTATGCTGAAGAGAAGCTATTTTGTTTTTGTCTGCTGAAGAGAAGCTATTTTGTTTTTGTATGCTGAAGAGAAGCTATTTTTTTGTGTGCTGTATGTTTTTAAGGGTCAATAAAGAAGCCTTATCAAGAGAACCCGCGTGTGTGCTTGCATGTACCCTGCAATAGCAGCCAATACCTTTGACACATTACCGGACATCACCAAAGCTGAACAAAACATTCCAGAGGGACGCTTGTTCACGCCACTAAAATTCCAGAGGAGAGTAATGGAATGGGGTCACGCATCCAAAGCAGCCGGTCATCCTGGGACAAGGAGAACGACCGACCTACTGTAGCGCACCTTCTGGTGACAAAGCATGCGCAAGGATATTAAAGATTTTGTTGCTTCTTGCCCCTCATGTGCCCAGAATAAGACGCCTCGCAACAGGCTTTCAGGTCTTCTTCAACCTCTGCCAATCCCAGACCGCCCATGGACGAACCTGTCAATGGATTTTATTGTTGACTTACCCAGCTCTAAAGGGATGAATACCATACTGGTGGTCGGGCATTGGTTTTCCAAACAGGCGCACTTCATCCCACTTAAAGGCTTGCCCAGCCTGCCTAAACTCTCAGAGGTCTTCGTCAAGGAGATTTTCAGACTCTACGGTACTCCGCAAGTCATAGTCTCGGACCGAGGCTCACAATTTATCTCTAGATTCTGGAGAGCCTTCTGCAAAATCCTGGGCATTTCACTTCATTTTTCTTCTGGCTACCATCCGCAAACTAATGGACAAACAGAAACGACCAATCAGTCATTAGAACAGTTCATTCACTGTTTTATCTCAGATGCACAGGACAATTGGTCGGATCTCCTTCCATGGGCAGAGTTTTCACATAACCTTAGAAACGAATCCACTCAACAGTCCCTTTTCTTCACGAATTATGGATTTCACTCCTCGGCTTGTCCTTCCATAGTCTCCAGTTCGGGAGTTCCCCGCGTCGAGGACAGAATCCAGTGCCTCCAGGACTCTTGGGAGAACATTCAGCGGAACCTGAGACACGCCATCAATATGCAAAAGAAAGATGCCGATCGTCACCATCTGGAGACTCCATCTTATACTCCTGGACAAAAGGTCTGGCTTTCTACGAAGAATATTCGTCTCAAGGTCTCTTCACCCAAATTTGCACCCCGATTCATTGGACCCTTCATCATTACTGAGAGGATCAACCCTATCACCAACCGACTTAAACTGCCTGCAACTATGAAGATCCCTTCCTCCTTTCACATCTCACTACTGAAGTAATTTATCCAGGATTCTCAATCGTCCATGTGGGACGTCCCACCTCAGCCTGTTCTTGTGGAGAGTCAACAGGAGTTTGAGGTGCAAATGATCCTCGACTCCAGAATATCAAGGGGGAGACTGCAATATCTCGTTCATTGGAGGGGTTTAGGTCCAGAGGAACGTGAATGGATCCCTCAGGAACAGGTATACGCTTCCAGATTGGTCAGGGCTTTTCATCACAAATACCCTTTGAAGCCTGCTCTGGGTCATCCGGAGTTCTCCCCTGAAAGGGGGGGGGGGAAGTCAGGATCGACACCTGGCCCCGCCTCCAGAATGCGTCACGCGGTTGTACCTCTGGCTCTCACAGATCGCTATCTGTGCATGCGCAGCCACGCGATGCTTCGTCCACGGAGGCCCGCTCCCGCCGCATCACCACAGCGGCCACCCTCTCTAACAATGTGCATGCCCTGCACCGCGCTCCTCGTGCTGTGTTACACCAGCAGCCAATCCAGCACTACCCTATCGGCTGGTGGCTTATGTGTGAGGTCATCATCTGCTGGTTCCTGATTGGTGCTTTCCCCTTTAAATTCCTTCCTGTTTCACTTTTACTTTGCTGAGCATAAACTAAGGTTTATGTGATTTGCTCACTGCTTGAAGATTAGCTATCTGAACCTGTACCTTGACCCTTGCTTGTACCCGGACCCGTCTCTTCTCTCACCCTGAACTTTGGCTTGCCTTTGGACTCCTGCTCTCTCCTCTCCCTGATCACGATTTACGGATATCGACCATTCTTCTCTCTCCAACCCCGGATCACGGCAAGTACCATGGCTTCCCCGAACTCTCCTACCCCGACCCGGCTCCACGACTCAGACTACGCATTCTGGACCTGGCTCTGTGGTTGTAGGGCGGCGGTTATATACACCCCAACCTCAGCCCCGCGGTCTAGTCCTGTGTAGTGAGTGCAGCATGACAGATATATCATCTCTGACTCCGTGTTCAACATGGATTCAGCTAAAGTTAGACAGTTCTGGATTGGCCTTGCCCTACTACACTTAAGGCCGTACAACGTTTTTTAGGCTTAACGAATTATTATCGCAGATTTAGTCGAAATTTCTCCTCTACAGTAGCTCCAATAACTGCCTTGACCAAGACAGGAGCAGATCCTGCTTCTTGACCGCCAGCTGCCATTCAAGCCTTCGATCTCCTGAAAGGAGCCATCGTATCTGACCCCATCCTCATACATCCGGATCCCAAACTACTGTACCATTCACCTTGGAGGTAGACGCATCTGATGTCAGGGCCGGAGCCATCTTATCACAAAGAAGATCACCTCAGGCCAGGCTTAACCCTTGTGCCTTTTTTTCTAAAAGATTTTCTTCTGCTGAGCAGAATTATGACGTAGGGAACCGGGAACTCCTGGCCATCAAGCTTGCTCTTGAAGAATGGAGAAATCAGGGAAGGTTACTTGACTCCAGAGGCGCATCGCATTTTGAGACAGAAGACACACAGACAGCACTTTACCAATATTTATTGGGACATGCCTTTAAAGATTTGGGAATCTGTCAGTACCCACTGCACAGAACTTAAGACTCACACTATACTAATTGTGTTAACATATTGCACTATAATTTGTATGTGTTTTATTTTACATATATCTGCGCTCCCCATTACTCCTGGACTAAGGTTTGAGAGGATATTTCAGATGAAAAGCGTGTACGAGTCTGGAAGCGTGAAGATGGTGGTGAGGGACCCAGGAGCATTCCTACTACGACTTGTGTGGGATTGAGGGAATCCAATCCTTTAAGGGTTTGAGCAGCAAAGTATTATCTATTTATTTGTCACTCATTTGTGATTATTTTGTATCACTTACACCTATCACAGTGTGCGTTCTATTAGAACTATATTTGATCTAAGCGCTTGTTTTTGGTAAGACATCTTGTTCACACTATCCTCTCAAACCTGCCTGGAGACACACGGAGGTCGCTCCTGAAGGAGAGGTACTGTAAGGATCAGGGAGTCATGCCGCCCTCGGAGCACTCCTCGCTTACCTTCCTCCACTGCCGGGGGTCCTGGTCCTCTCGCTCCACCTACCGGTCATGCTTTCGCTGATTCAGAGACTGCCCGGCATGTGCACGCACCTCGCTCAAAGCTTTTGCTTCCCTCTCCTGTCCGCCTCTGTACTCCGCCCACGTCGCACCGTCAGCGGGTCGCAATGAACATGCGTGGCGCGACCAGCCCGCACAGGAGTCAAGCCATCAACAATTTACCTGGACGCCTCCCCACCCCAAACATGCGCAGCGGAGCAGCCAATGATGGTCACCACTGCTGACACACCTCCACATCACCTTCTTCTCATAGGATGCTCTCTCCTATATATGTTCAGCTGTGCCACTGGCACATTGGCTTAGCATAATCCTATGCTCCTTTGTGTTCATTGCTTCCTAGCTTTGAAGTCTTGTCTTGTCCTCTTGTTCACAGCTCTCTGTTATTGACTCGGCTTGTTTTGGACTCCGCTCTTCTGTACTCCTGACCCCGGTTATCTACGACAATCCGCACCTCTCCAACCGTGACCTTGGCATCGGTACAAAGAATATTCTCCTCTCCCCAAACCGGACCCCGGCTAATAATACCTACAACGATCCGTACCTCTCCAACCCAGACCCCGGCAAGTATATCGATTATCTGTACCTCTCCAACCCAGACCCGGCTACCTTGACCAACCTACACTCCGGACACGGTCACGCCTTGTTTGTGGTCAAATTCCTCTTGGGCAGAGGCTAGCTACAGGTGTAGCTAATTAGCAGAGAACTCCTGAAGGAACAGGAGTTTTAGAAGGCAGAGAGCTGACACTTTGAGAGATTTCTTTCCCCAGAGAAGGGGGAGAGAGAGAGAGACTTCTCCCCAGCCAAGAGGAGCTGGCTGATGATATCCCCTAGGACTGCTGTGGAAGCAGGGCTGTCTTATTCAGGACATTGGAGCTACAGAGGAATTTCCTGGACTCTCGTGGGGCCGTTTGTACTTACAGTATATTGATCCAGAGGAAGGCAAATAAAAAACCCCAGTGAAATATCATCTAATATCTCATAAGAGTAAAAATAAATTAATTCCCGACTTCAAATATTGGCCATCAGATTACTCCCTGGATCAACATCTTTCCCATGTTTACTTATTTGGTATATCCCTGTATACTTTTCCTTTCTAAAAAGACATCCAACATTTTTTTTGACAATATCTATTGTATCTGCCATCACAGTCTTCATGGGTAGTGAATTCCACATTTTAACTGCCCTTACTGTAAAGAACCCTTTCCTTTGTTGCTGGTGAAATCCTTTCCTCCAACCTTAAGGTATGCCCCCGAGTCCTTTGTACTGCCTGTGGGATGAATAGTTATTTTGAAAGCTCTTGTATTGTCCCGAATATATTTGTATATAGCCATCATATCCCCTCTGAGATGCCTCTTTTCTAATGTCAACAAAACTAATTTAGCTATCCTCCCATCATAAATCAGATTATTCATCCTTTTTATTTGGTGTCTCTTCTCTGCACTTTTTCTAGTTCCAAAATGTATTTTCTAAGGATTGGTGCCCAAAGTTGAACTCCATATTCAAGGTGTGATCTTTCTAACGCTTTATAAAAGGTGCATAATTATGTTTACTTCCTTTCTATCCATTGCCTGTTTAATACAAGAGAAGATCTTGTATGCCTTCGCAGCTAAATGTATCTCTTTTAAATGGATTAAAATAAAAGTTACGTATTATGTTTTTCCTCATTGGGGTGTATTCTAAAATGGATACTGAGACTATGTCCACTTCTTTTTGACTTGAGTGCGAGATATATAGCATGCGATAGAGAAAGCAAGACGCGAGTCAGCTGCTGATACTAAGGCTGAGAATGAAGAGAAAGAGCAGGGATTCAATCGCCTACCCCACAGAAACTCCTGTCAACTGATTTACCTCGGTCTCGACACCCGTGCAATACACACATACACAGCCAGTGATCTATTTGCCAATAAGCCTATCTATAAAAGGTGATGTCATACAATACAGGCATACCCCGGTTTAAAGACACTTACTTTAAAGCTGCAGTTCAGTCAATATCCTGCATGTGTGTTTTTTTTAATAAATCAGTTCTGTAGTAAGAAAAAATACTTTTAGCATTTTCTGTTTTTAAAAAAACAACTTTGAAAGACCAATTTTCTTGTATTCTATTTTAACAACCATTTGCTAAGGCACTGCCCCTTCATGTCCTGTCACAAGCCCTGGCACACCCCTTTGTCAGCCCTGCCCTCCCTCTAGCACGTCAGTGCAGGAGTGCTCATGAATATTCATGAGCTTCCACTGAGAGACAGAAGCAGAAGAAAAACAGATCCCTTCACTAATGATGTCACCAAATTTCGCCGATCAATACATGGAGAATGAATTTACCTGCAGCTATACAGTTCTTTAGGTAATTAGAGATTGCACACATGAAACTATTGAAGTAAAAAAAAAAAAAAGACTGAACTGCAGCTTTAAGTACACTTGCGAGTAAGGACATATCGCCCAATAGGCAAACACAGATTGCGCATGCGCCTGTCAGCACGTCCTGAACAGCAATACCAGCTCCCTACCTGTACCGAAGCTGTGCGCAAGCGGGGAGACTATAGAGCCTGTTACAAATGCGTTATTTACATCAGTTATGCACGTATATGACATTTGTAGTACAGTACATGCATCGATAAGTGGGAAAAGGTAGTGCTGCACTTTAAGTACATTTTCGCTTTACATACATGCTCCGGTCCCATTGCGTATGTTAATGCGGGGTATGCCTGTGTTACATACATGCTCCGGTCCCATTGCATATGTTATTGCGGGGTATGCCTGTATGTGTATATTTGTTTTACTGGCACATTCAAATTAAATCTGAAATCGCCATCACGGATTGAGTTAGTGGCAGAAATGTTTCTCTCTCCCATGGAGCGGGAACTTCTCAGTTTGCATGTTTAGAAATACAAATGTCAGAGTTATAAAAGTCATAACCACAAACAGTCTTCCTTCCAACGCTCCGATTTGACATAATATAGCGGACTGTACAATATATTCAAACACTGACAACTGAATCACTTACTTTGTCAGAACAGGTGTTGTCATCAGGTCCTCCTCCAATCACAAACAATTTCCCCACACAGCTGGTCACTGCTGGAGAACTCACGGCCTCCTTAAGTGGAGCAACTTCTGTCCACCGATTGGAGAATGAATCGTAGCATTCTACACTGCTCAGTCTGTTCTGACCATCATAACCCCCAACCACATACACCTGCAAAACATGTTTCAGAAATCATTGCAAATGATCGGATTGAGAATTTAATGCCGCAGTGAGGGTCTGGTCTTGGGTTACATAGTTACATAGTTACATAGTTACATAGTAGATGAGGTTGAAAAAAGACGTACGTCCATCAAGTTCAACCTATTCTAAATTTAGGCAACAGATACTTTATCCTATATCTATACTTACTTATTGATCCACAAGAAAGCAAAAAAAAAAAAACCCCCATTAAGGGGAAAAATTAATTCCTTCCTGACTCCAACAAATGGCAATCGGATTAATCCCTGGATCAGCATCCTTCCCATGTATACTTATTTGGTATATCCCTGTATACCTTTCCTTTCTAAAAAGATGTCCAACATTTTTTTGAACAAATTTACTGTATCTGCCATCACAGTATCCATGGGTAATTAATGCCACATGTTAACTGCCCCTACTGTAAAGAACCCTTTCCTTTGTTGCTGCTGAAATCTCCTTTCCTCCAACCTTAAGGGATGGCCCCGAGTCCTTTGTACTGCCCGTGGGATGAATAGTTCTTTTGAAAGCTCCTTGTACTGTCCCCGAATATATTTGTATATAGTTATGATAGCCCCTCTTAGACGCCTCTTTTCTAATGTAAATAAATCTAATTTAGCTAGCCTTTCCTCATAAGTTAGATTGTCCACCCCCTTTATTCATTTGGTGGCACTTCTCTGCACTCTCTCTAGTTCCAGAATGTTTTTTCTAAGGAGTGGTGCCCAAAATTGTACTCCATATTCAAGGTGTGGTCTTACTAATGCTTTGTAAAGGGACATAATTATGTTTACTTCCCTTCCATCAATTGCCCAGTTGATGCAAGATAAGGTCTTGTTTGCCTTTGCAGCTACTGCATGACATTGGGCACTATTGCTAAGCCTGCAGTCTACAAGTACTCATGAATCCTTCTCCATCAAGGATTCCCCCAATATATCTCCATTTAATTTGTAAATCGCCAGTTTATTCTTGCATCTCAAATGCATATGAATACAAAAAGGATGGGGGAGCACAATGGTTGGAAACAGGCAGTGTTATAGAACTAGTAATTGCTTTTAAAGATGAAGCAGTTATATCCTGAGCAGGTGTGGTGGCTCAGGTGTCTAATGTTCAATTAGAAGGATAGGCACACATGGGTGTATGTGTGTTGGTGTGAAGGTGAAATAGAATAAAGGTAAATAAGACTTACACGGCCTTGTGTAAGCCCGTTCGCATCAGAGTTTCTTTGGGAGTCCCTTGTGCTTCTGATAAGGCTTTTCTTCTTGTGATGCGAGTTCTTCTTCTTGATGTGTGGGCCACTTGCTTCGTTGGTTCACAGTGCCGCTCCAGGGGGATTTCCTCTCGTATAAACAGAAAGGAGGATAGGGTTAACACATATACTTATATACACGTCAATGAGGGGGGGGATGGTGTGTTTATGGACCACCAAAAATTATATACTATATATTATAAACTGGCACTCACACGGACTAGTGTGAGTGTAATCTTATCTTGGTATCTTGTTGCCCAACCAATATCAGGTGATGAAAGGGTGGGGTATAGGGGTATTAGTGATAAATATATCACAATACTCACACGGGCCAGTGTGAGTACACACTCCTAGCGGTATCTTGCTCTTCTGTTCCAGTAGTAACTGATACTGAAGATGGGGTTAACATATGAAAGACACTAATGTCTGGAGGGTAAAAACTAACTTTAATATAAACATGAGAAATAAAAACAAAAACAAACACAGAAAACAAACGATTCTGTGGAGGTAAAAGCAAGGGGTAGACAGTATGGTGTATAGTTGTAGGGGGTCTCTCTCTTCCGCGTCCGGATGGGGAGCTACAACTACACCTCCGCCTCCTCTGTAATGTGCTATAAAATGTTCCAGGTAAAGAGCAACGCGTTTCGTCCGGAACTGGACTTCCTCAGGCTCAGTAGATGTGGACCGGCTGTTCCTTGTCTCTTTTATGCAGGGATTGGCCAATCCAAATCGTAGTGTAGTAGCTTCCAATTTTTCATCTGCGACTGGACGCCGCCATCTTGTGAGGTGCGTGCGCATCGCGTGTTTTGTGAGATCGCGCGTGTGTAAAGTCAAATTTTAAATAAAGTTTTCAAAATTGAAGGGGGATGGTGTTGGGGGTTGCGTGCGCATCCTTGCATTAGCAGTGCAGCCGCATACCCTCGTGCAGGCCTCTGTTAGTGTCCATATTGTTTTGGGAATAAAGTTCCTCGCTTTTGAATGGAGTGATGTTGAGGGTTGCGCGCGCATTCTTGTATATACCTCGCGGCTGTATACCCTCATAAAAGTCTCTGTGACTGTCTATTTGTGACCGGGTGTGGGTTTTGACCCAGAGAAGCTTGTAAACATGCCAGAGATAGCATGGAGGGTGTGAGTTATGCCTCCGTGAAATTCAAGTTTAAAGTTTGTTAGTTTTGGTGTGCCATAAGCCTCTCTATGTGGGCAAATAAAATTACATGTGTGAATAATGTGTTGTGTCTCTTTTTATTCTTAAAGTGCATATATAGGTGATTGTTTTAGAATATAGCTAAACTAGAGAAAATTGTGCTTTGTTTTATTCCAAACATGATAAAAATAAATAAATGTAATCTTTGTATTATTCCAATCATGATAAGGGTGTATACTGTATGTAATCAAGGCTGGTTTGATTGCCTGTAGATAATGGTGTTTATATAGTGTTATTGGAGATATTTACAATTAAAGTGATATATAAATGGAATGTACTAATAATAGTGATAATGCGTGTAATAAAGGTGATGTATAACGTTTTGACTAATGTCCTATAGGGGTGAATATAATAAGTGAAATTTTATGTCCTGTGTGTATGCTAGTTAAATATAATAACATGCGTGCATTTAACTTAGGTGAAAAGGTGGGTGAATGTGGCGTGGATGAGTGGAACGGTAAGTGTAATAATATGTATAATGATACAGGAAATAGTCTCAGTGTGGGAGTACAGAAAAAGATATATAAAAATATTAAAATATAAAAAATAAAAAGATGATCCTAATAAAACAAGTCCAATGTTTATGGTGATGAAACTTAGAAAACCTCAGACGAACGCAAAAATGAATTTAAAAATGGTATTTTACCATTTTTAATACCATTTTTAAATTCATTTTTGCTCCGATTTATCAGGGATAGAGACCTCTCTCCAGATCATTTTTTATTCAAGTATCATCAACTCCACCTACTTTACTCAGCAGTGTGATTTAAACTTGATTCATTCGTCTGAGGTTTTCTAAGTTTCATCACCATAAACATTGGACTTGTTTTATTAGGATCATCTTTTTATTTTTTATATTTTAATATTTTTATATATCTTTTTCTGTACTCCCACACTGAGACTATTTCCTGTATCATTATACATATTATTACACTTACCGTTCCACTCATCCACGCCACATTCACCCACCTTTTCACCTAAGTTAAATGCACGCATGTTATTATATTTAACTAGCATACACACAGGACATAAAATTTCACTTATTATATTCACCCCCATAGGACATTAGTCAAAACGTTATACATCACCTTTATTACACGCATTATCACTATTATTAGTACATTCCATTTATATATCACTTTAATTGTAAATATCTCCAATAACACTATATAAACACCATTATCTACAGGCAATCAAACCAGCCTTGATTACATACAGTATACACCCTTATCATGATTGGAATAATACAAAGATTACATTTATTTATTTTTATCATGTTTGGAATAAAACAAAGCACAATTTTCTCTAGTTTAGCTATATTCTAAAACAATCACCTATATATGCACTTTAAGAATAAAAAGAGACACAACACATTATTCACACATGTAATTTTATTTGCCCACATAGAGAGGCTTATGGCACACCAAAACTAACAAACTTTAAACTTGAATTTCACGGAGGCATAACTCACACCCTCCATGCTATCTCTGGCATGTTTACAAGCTTCTCTGGGTCAAAACCCACACCCGGTCACAAATAGACAGTCACAGAGACTTTTATGAGGGTATACAGCCGCGAGGTATATACAAGAATGCGCGCGCAACCCTCAACATCACTCCATTCAAAAGCGAGGAACTTTATTCCCAAAACAATATGGACACTAACAGAGGCCTGCACGAGGGTATGCGGCTGCACTGCTAATGCAAGGATGCGCACGCAACCCCCAACACCATCCCCCTTCAATTTTGAAAACTTTATTTAAAATTTGACTTTACACACGCGCGATCTCACAAAACACGCGATGCGCACGCACCTCACAAGATGGCGGCGTCCAGTCGCAGATGAAAAATTGGAAGCTACTACACTACGATTTGGATTGGCCAATCCCTGCATAAAAGAGACAAGGAACAGCCGGTCCACATCTACTGAGCCTGAGGAAGTCCAGTTCCGGACGAAACGCGTTGCTATTTACCTGGAACATTTTATAGCACATTACAGAGGAGGCGGAGGTGTAGTTGTAGCTCCCCATCCGGACGCGGAAGAGAGAGACCCCCTACAACTATACACCATACTGTCTACCCCTTGCTTTTACCTTCACAGAATCGTTTGTTTTCTGTGTTTGTTTTTGTTTTTATTTCTCATGTTTATATTAAAGTTAGTTTTTACCCTCCAGACATTAGTGTCTTTCATATGTTAACCCCATCTTCAGTATCAGTTACTACTGGAACAGAAGAGCAAGATACCGCTAGGAGTGTGTACTCACACTGGCCCGTGTGAGTATTGTGATATATTTATCACTAATACCCCTATACCCCACCCTTTCATCACCTGATATTGGTTGGGCAACAAGATACCAAGATAAGATTACACTCACACTAGTCCGTGTGAGTGCCAGTTTATAATATATAGTATATAATTTTTGGTGGTCCATAAACACACCATCCCCCCCCTCATTGACGTGTATATAAGTATATGTGTTAACCCTATCCTCCTTTCTGTTTATACGAGAGGAAATCCCCCTGGAGCGGCACTGTGAACCAACGAAGCAAGTGGCCCACACATCAAGAAGAAGAACTCGCATCGCAAGAAGAAAAGCCTTATCAGAAGCACAAGGGACTCCCAAAGAAACTCTGATGCGACCGGGCTTACACAAGGCCGTGTAAGTCTTATTTACCTTTATTCTATTTCACCTTCACACCAACACACATACACCCATGTGTGCCTATCCTTCTAATTGAACATTAGACACCTGAGCCACCACACCTGCTCAGGATATAACTGCTTCATCTTTAAAAGCAATTACTAGTTCTATAACACTGTCTGTTTCCAACCATTGTGCTCCCCCATCCTTTTTGTATTCATTACCTACAAGGGTCCTGGATAGATCCTGCTGGGGTTCCGAGTCACAAGAGGATAACACTCGAAAACCATTTACAGGTAGTATTACACCACTCTTTTTATACTTCTGCACATCAGATAAGCCACACAGAGATAGCGCCCGGGTACCTTTCTAAACAAACTTATCTCAAATACATAACCTTACATTTATCTGTATTAAACCTCATTTGCCATTTACCTGCCCACGTTTCCAGTCTCTCCAAGTCCTTCTGGAGAGAAATTACATCCTCCTCTGATTCTACTACCTTACACCAGGGCCGCCAACAGCGGGGGACAAAAGGTATTGGCGTCCCGGGCCCCGTGGTCACCCACCCAGTCACTCTCACCCACCCAGGCACCCAGTCACTGTTTCCCACCCACCCAGTCACTGTCTCCCACCCACCCAGTCACGAAACCCACCCACCCAGTCACTAACCCACCCCCCACCCAGTCACCCATCCACCAACCCAGTCACAAACCCACCCACTCAAGTCACCCACCCAGTCACTATCACCCACCCATCCAGTAGCCTACCCACCACCACCCACCCATCCAGTAGCCTACCCACCACCACCCACCCAGTCACTAATGTCACTAAGCCACCCACCCAGTCACTAAAGTCACTAACCCACCCACTCACCGTCACTAACTCACCCATTCAGTCACCCACCAAACCCACCCAGTCACCCACCAAACCCACCCAGTCACTCACCCAGTCACTGTCACCCACCAAATGTCAGTCACTAACCCACCCACCAAACCCACCCAGTCACTGTCACCCACACAGTCACCCACCCAGTCAATGTCACTCAGTCACAGTCACCTGTCTTTTGTTGAAAATATAAAAATAAACAGGTTGCATTGTAATGTTTTTTTATGTATCACAATAAGAAAACAGTTAAGTAAAAGTTGTGCGCTAAAAAATATTTTTTCGTGGTTGGTGCGCTATGGGTTCAGGGGGGGGGGGGGAAATCATTTGATACACTTCAATATAACATGGCTGTTAAACTCCTCCCGGACTCCTTCTACTGAAACATGAATGCAAGATAATATTGTGACAGTTGTGCTCTATATTTGCCTTGATACAATATGCTGTGAAGCAAACCTCACAATGTCAGTGAAGCCCAGAAGACTTATTTTCCCAATACGGACTGAGTTTGCGTGCCAGGACACTGAACAAAAACACTGCAGTATCCAGGAATACGACCCCAGGCACAATTTTTATTATGTAAACACGGGAGAGGTCCCGAAATATTCCACCGTACCTTCCCAAGCAGGACAGCCATCTTATGGCGCCATCTACCCTTATTTAAAGAAGCAACTCTGATCCAAATGTTCAGCTGGGAGTTATACATCCACACATCACGGCCGTTGATTCTACCACCTACCAACAAAGAAATTAAAATCAGAATCAATTATCCAATGTTATTTTTTCCATACATACAAAAATGCATCTGTTATGTTATTGTGACAAACACACGAGAACAAAAATAACAATTGACAGTGCACTCCTGAATTACCTTTAATTGTTATTACTATTATATATACACACACACACACACACACACACACACACACACACACACACACACACACACACACACACACACACACACACACACACACACACACACACATATCTGTACCATGTTAGCCAGGTGTTATATATAGCATTACACACCTTACACTGGGATTGACTTAATATTTTATTAAGAGGATACACTGAGCGAGTGCTTACGTTTTGTTTATATTTTGTCTTTTTCAGTGTGAAGTTTAAGCAGCTGATCCTCCACATATCCCAGATACAATATGATGAAAAATAGTAAGGAAAGGCGGAAAGATTAAATACGAGGATTGAATATTTAGGTAATTCTATTCCTCCAACTG
Source organism: Ascaphus truei (assembly GCF_040206685.1). Taxonomy (NCBI): domain Eukaryota; kingdom Metazoa; phylum Chordata; class Amphibia; order Anura; family Ascaphidae; genus Ascaphus; species Ascaphus truei. Next base: position 1,627,709 of record NC_134496.1, on the reverse strand, counting down.
CTGAGAAAGATATGGACATCAAATATAGTTTTATTAATCTAAAAAAAATGCAGAAAGAGGAAATGCGGTTTTGGTATGATAAGGTTTCCTTACAAAATTATATAGATTTAAAGATCATACCGCGAGGTCTTAGGATTCGAAAACCACCGGCCTTTGAAACAAATGAAAATGTTTTAAACGAATGGAATGAATCATTGACAAGTTGTTCCCTTGCACTTATGTCACATCTAGTTAAATTTAGAGAGGAGAGACTTGTCACTCTAGAAACAGCGATAGAGAAGGTTCAAAATGAATTAAAACCTCATTGTGAAGAAGTAGAATTCGTTCAATTAGAAGCCACTACTAATTTAAGAAATATACGTTTTGAGAAAGAACTTATTGATAGACTTCCAATTTTTCCTATCAGGGATAAGGATGATTATGCCAATGGCAAATTAATGAACTGGAGAACAAGAGACAGTTCTAATAACAACTATTATAAGAAATCCAAACCCAACTCTTTTAATATAAATAAAAATAAGAGCAAACATCAAGATACTAAATCTAGGAAAGAATCTATTGGCCCACTGGAGTCCGCATGTTTTGTGGAGACACGAGTGGACATTGCCTACCAATCCTGTTGTCTCCAAGGGTATTGTGACATCAAACAGATTTGAAAGCCTTGAAGTGGATAGCAGTGGTGACAATAGACCAGGTTTTGTCATCAGGGTGCTATACCAAAGGACATTACACACAACAGAACCCCAATTCTTTTTTAGGGAATACCCCAGATTTTTATCCTCAGGATGAAGGAAAAATGTATCCATTGTGGACCCAGAGATTCCCTTCAAATACACCTACAAGGAGAAAAGGGGAAGACGAGGAATTAGAAGAGGAAGAGCTATCCAGGAGAAGAAAAACAACAAAACATTGAGGAGCAAGTTGGTATCTAATGAAATCCTCAATCTTTCATCACATACACTCAGTGACAACCAGCGTTCCCTTTTAATTAGAGGTTTAGGATTTGCACCTAACTCCAGACCTTCATCATTTGAACTATTTGTTGATCTTAACCGATTCATTAGAAACATTACACTTAAAAGATTTTTTGCCATAAAAGAAGGGAAAAATGTCCATAAATTGTTCAATACTCAAGAACGTGCATGTATTGAACATATTGAGTCGGTTATGGATGAATCTGTCTCTACTGAGAATATCACTGGATGTGATTTCTCGGTATATTCAAGTTCATCAGTCAACGAATCGAGTAATATATCTCTACCAAATATTTTACACTCACAATTTGCACCAAAATCATTATAATACCCTTATTTATCAAAGGGAAATTATATTGAATCTTTTTACTCACTTGTGCTTAAAGACTTTGAAAAGATGTGTTTAGTACCTTCTAATGCCCATGCTAATCTTACTGTTGGCGAAAGAGAGACCCTTAAAGAACTTCAAGAACTTGATACAATTGTTATACGTCAGACCGATAAAGAGGGTGCTATCATATTACGAGACAGGGGCACATACATTAGAGAGGCAGAGAGACTCCTATCAGATCAGGAATTTTATATACAATTAAGAGCAGACCATGTAGATGAATTCCAGAGTCTGTTCCTCTCTCTTTTGAATAAAGTTAGATCGGAGGGTGTTATACCAACAGCAGAGCTAAAGTATTTGTATAATCCACACCCACATGTCTCTGTCTTTTATCACCTCTCTAAGACGCACAAGGATCCTGTCAATCCACCCTGTAGACCTATCATATACAGGATGAAGTCCATGACATCGGGGATGTCCAGGTATGTAGATTACTATCTGCAGCACTATGTGGTGGAATTACCATCCTACCTCAGGGACTCCCTGCATGTGATGGACTCCATCTCGTGTATCAAGTGAAATCGACCTACCTTTGGGCTACACTCGATGTACCGGCTTTATATACTAATATTGAGCATACCAAAAGGTCTGGCTGCTATTGTGTACTTCTTGAATGCTGATAACAAACATCCTAAAGTGCAGCAAGAATTCTTACTAGCGTGTATCCAGTTCATCTTGTCCCATAATTATTTTTTGTTTAATTAACTATTTTATCTTCAGATCTGTGGAACGGCCATGGGGCCCAGGTTCACCCCCCAGCTATGCGAACCTATTTATGGGTTTTTGGGAACTCTAGAACATCTGGGCCAATATTGAGTTGAGGTTGGGCATGGTGTACTATGGCCATTTCATTGATGACATTATTATAATTTGGGATGGAACAAGAAAGGATCTGGATTTTTTTTTGCTGGTTTTGAACATGGTTTGAAGTTTACACACACCATTCATAATGAAGAGATTGTCTTTCTGGACCTTTCTCTATCCATCGATGGAGATATGAATATCCAAACCAAGGTACTCTTTAAGGACGTTTCAGCTAAAAGATATCTGCATGCAAAGAGTTGCCATCACCAGAAGTGGCTCAATAACATCCCATTTAGCCAGTTTAGTCACCTCATGAGAAATTGCTCTGTTGAACAAGACTTTGAACACCAATCAAAAATGTTGAAAGATAGATTTTTGGCAAAAGGTTACAAGCAATCCATCATCAAGGAGTTACATAGTTACATAGTTACATAGTAGATGAGGTTGAAAAAAGACGTACGTCCATCAAGTTCAACCTATGCTAAATTTAGACAACCGATACTTTATTCTAGATCTATACTTACTTATTGATCCAGAGGAAGGCAAACAAAAAAACCCATTAAGGGGAAAAATTAATTCCTTCCTGACTCCAAGAATTGGCAATCGGATTAATCCCTGGATCAACATCCTTCCCATGTATACTTATTTGGTATATCCCTGTATACCTTTCCCATCTATAAAGATGTCCAACCTTTTTTTGAACAAATCTATTGTATCTGCCATCACAGTCTCCATGGGTAATGAATTCCACATTTTAACTGCCCTTACTGTAAAGAACCCTTTCCTTTGTTGCTGGTGAAATTTCCTTTCCTCCAACCTTAAGGGATGGCCCCGAGTCCTTTGTACTGCCCGTGGGATGAATATTTCTGTTGAAAGCTCCTTGTATTGTCCTTGAATATATTTGTATATAGTTATCATATCCCCTCTTAGACGCCTCTTTTCTAATGTGAATAAATCTAATTTAGCTAGCCTCTCCTCATAAGTTAGAATGTCCATCCCCTTTATTAATGTGGTGGCTCTGCTCTGCACTCTCTCTAGTTCCATAATGTCTTTTCTTAGGATTGGTGCCCAAAATTGTACTCCATATTCAAGGTGTGGTCTTACTAATGCTTTGTAAAGGGGCATAATTATGTTTACTTCCCTTCCATCCATTGCCCGTTTGATGCAAGATAAGATCTTGTTTGCCTTTGCAGCTACTGCATGACATTGGGCACTATTGCTAAGCCTGCTATCTACAAGCACTCCTAAATCCTTCTCCATCAAGGATTCCCCCAATATATCTCCATTTAATTTGTAAGTCGCCTTTTTATTCTTGCATCCCAAATGCATAACCTTACATTTATCTGTATTAAACCTCATCTGTCATTTACCTGCCCACGTTTCCAGTCTCTCCAAGTCCTTCTGAAGAGAAATTACATCCTGCTCTGAGTCTTTTTCTAAAGCTAAGTTACAAGAGAGAGGGGTTCTTATGAGTGAGTCACGCAAAAGATATTTTGAAAAGAGAGAAAACGCTAGGTCTAGAGCAGTTGCTAATCAAGCCAAATCTGGCACTTCTAAATTTGTGACTAAATTCAACACATCTGCAAAATAATTAAGATTCTAAATACACATTGAAAAATCCTCTAATGTGAACCACATTTAAGAGAATTATTGCCCAATAGAGCACCTGTAGGCGACCAATGTTAAAAATGTAATAGCGCAGAATAAATTGAAAACTAAATTGAGAAACAAAACTACAAATACTAATGGGAACTTCGGGTGCACGAGGTCAAAATGCATAATGTGTAGACAGATGTGTTTAGAACATACATTTGCATCACATTTGGAGCAACTATGGGGTTAAAGGGCATATTGAATGCCAAACCCTGTATGTTGCATACATGCTGAGTTGTCCCTGTGGGATGCAGTATATTGGGAGAACTATTCGTTCTCTCAATGTAAGATATCTAGAACACAGGAGAAATGTGGCAAGGGGTATAACTGCACACAGCGTATCAAGACATTTTACTCTCCATCATGACAAAGATCCAGGACTCCTGACAGTCATGGGAATTGAGCATGTCCCCCCTTCTATTTTGGGAGGAGACAGGTTCAAAACCCTGTGCAAAAGGGAGACCTATTGGATTTATATGATAGGTACACTGGCCCATGCCGATTTTAATGAGTGTATTGACACCAGTACTCTTACAGATTTATTCATGTCTCTGGTCTCATCCTGCGTGTTTCAAAGCTCTGTAACCTTATCACCCCCTACAAGTGTTCCCTTTCTCTCCTGTTATACCCTATTCCATTTTCTTTTCTTTCCCATACCAGTCACCCCACCTTCTCCCCATTTCCCCCCCCCTCTCTGATTCTTCTCTTTCCCTTTCCCCAGAAGCATTGTTGTTTTTTCCAGTCATTATTTATAGTTATTGATTTTTTAGTCATTTGCATTTATAGATGTGCACTTTTTATATGGTTTTTATATTATTTTTTTTCACACTGAGTAGTTTAATATATTGATACAATTTAAATTCAATGTAAAATCCCTACTTAGCGTATTTAAATTTGCACAGATTGGGAGGCGCAGACTAATATATATATATATATATAGTTCGACAAAACACCCAAAAATCTACTCGCCCAACCAAAAAAATCTACCCGCCACCTAGTCCCGCCACCTAGTCCCGCCCCCAATCCCGCCCCCAACCTCGCTTTAAAATAAAATATATAAATAAAATACATTTAATAAATTCCTAGTCAGAACAACATTCGTTTTTGACATAAATGTATTTATTGTATTACATTATACTACAATTAGTCCTTGTTACGTGTGTGTGTGTGTAAATGTCGGATCTAGAAATAAAAGCCAGGTGTGAATGACTAGTTTCCTGAACCCCTTAACGTCCCGCTTCACAATATCTAAAGCAGCAATCCCGCCTGGGATCTTACCTGATCCACAGTCCCTCAATGTCCAGGTACCCTCATTCCCACAATGTTATACATTGGAGGGGAGGTGTTTCTTACCTGTCTTCTGGGTTAGGGGGGTTCCGATGTCTTCTGTGTGAAACTTGAGTCAGAGCTGGAATAAAGCAGTGTAGGTTATATCCGTGTAGTATAGGGCAGTTAAGATATATAGGGTAAATAAGAGATCCAGAAACAGAGTGTGAGATAGACACAGAGAGAGGGTGAGAGAGAGAGGGGTGAGAGAGAGAGAGGGGGTGAAAGAGAGAGAGGGGGTGAGAGAGAGAGAGGGCGAGAGAGAGAGAGAGGGCGAGAGAGAGACAGAGGGCGAGAGAGAGACAGAGGGCGAGAGAGAGACAGAGGGCGAGAGAGAGACAGAGGGCGAGAGAGAGACAGAGGGCGAGAGACAGAGGAGTTGATTGGGTGGGGTGGCGGGGTGATTGGGTGCATCTCCCATCTCTTTCTCACCCCCCCCCCTGCATCTCCCATCTCTTTCTCTTCCCCCCCCCTGCATCTCCCATCTCTTTCTCTCCCCCCCTGCATCTCCCATCTCTTTCTCTCCCCCCCTGCATCTCCCATCTCTTTCTCTCCCCCCCTGCATCTCCCATCTCTTTCTCTCCCCCCTGCATCTCCCATCTCTTTCTCTCCCCCCCTGCATCTCCCATCTCTCTCTCTCTCTCTCTCTCTCTCTCCCCCCCTGCATCTCCCATCTCTTTCTCTCCCCCCCTGCATCTCCCATCTATTTCTCTCCCCCCCTGCATCTCCCATCTCTTTCTCTCCCCCCCTGCATCTCCCATCTTTCTCTCCCCCCTCCCTGCATCTCCCATCTCTTTCTCTCCCCCCCTGCATCTCCCATCTCTCTCTCCCACCCCTGCATCTCCCATCTCTCTGCCCCCCCTTGCATCTCCCATCTGTCTCTCCCACCCCCCCCCTCTGACTCTCCCATCTCTCTGCCCCCCCCTGCATCTCTCATCTCTCTCTCCTGCCCCTCCTCTGCATCTCCCATCCGCCCCCCCCTCTGCATTTCCCATCCGCCCCCCCCCCTCTGCATTTCGAATCCGCCCCCCCTCTGCATCTCCCATCTCCCCCCATATGTATCCTACCTCAGGTAGCTGCGGGTTCGGCGGAGGCGGCTGGTTCGGCAGAGGCACGTGCTCACTAGCAGAAGGTGCCGCACTGCTAGCGAGCAGCTGTGAGCGGGCTCCAGGTGGGGAGAGCCAGCTGGGTGGAGGGAGTGCCGGGGTGCCTGGGGAAAGAATGCCGGGAACCGGAGGGAGGGCCCGGGGAGCGGCAGAATCGGGGTGCCGAGGGAGGAGGAGCCCGGGAACCGAAGGGGGAACCAGAGGGAGGCAGAACCGGGGTGCCGAGGGAGAGCCGGGGGAGGGAGTGCCGAGGTGCCTGGGGAAGGAGTGCCGGGAACCAGAAGGAGGGCCGAGGAGCCGGAGGGAGGCAGAACCGGGGTGCCGACGGAAGAGGAGCCGGGGGAGGGAAGGCAGGGGAGAGCGGGAAGCCACGTAGCCGCCCCTGCGACTGCTTTTTTTTTTGTCAAAGCCACAAAATCCCGGCATCCCATCCAATCCCCTGCGGCCCGGCATTTTAAAGCCCCGCCCCCGGCATCCCATCCAATCCCCTGCGGCACACAGCTCTCGTCCTCCCGCTCGCCCTTCGTGCTCACCTGCGGCGATGCCGGAGTCAGGGTTGCACCGGAGCACGTCCGCTCCCCGCTCCCCTCTCAGACGTCCATCCCGGGCATCCCCGTCAGTTCTCCCGCCGGTTGGTGATTGTGCGGCGAAGCTTGTTTAAGGCGGTCCACATGCGGTCGGCGGCCATCTTGGGAGCCTCAGGGGATCTCGGCCGTAGCTCTCGTTGATCGAGAGGAATTATTTATTTATAAAAAAAAAAATTAATAGAGCCGCAGAACGGCTCGCCAGCGGCCTAAATCCTCTCGCCACGGGCGTGTGATTATCATTAATTGTCGAACACTGTATATATATATACTGCACTGAGTGGGCTAATTTTAATTTTTGCTGCTGTTGATCCTGCCTGCCTTTGCCCTATTTTGGACAACCAACTAAGTCCTATATTTTTGGACTTTTCCAGTGGACAGTGCTGTGCTGATCTTTGTATGCAGTATCTTTACATCAAGGAGCTGAGTATCTTGGGTTATTATATCCCTCCCTGTTTTTGTTTCCCATCTGCTTTAATATATGTATTTGGGTCACTAAATATACATACCTTTATGTCTCCTTTGCCCTAGCATTACCTGAGTTGCAATAGGTTTACACCTTGCTAGTGATATTTTTTACTGCTATCAGTATAGCACTTATGTTATTTTCTGTAAGAATTTTTTCATGCTTATATGTGTAGACCTGTGATGCTCTATGGTTTCTTATACATGTGGTGACCGGCCGGTCCATATTGCCTTATTGTGGGAACTTCTGTTCCCACAGTAAGCTAGTTTCATAAGGGCATATATCTTTTTGGGTCCATTATTATATGTTGCATTCTATGTTTTTTTTTTTTTTTTTTTTGTTTTTCTTTGTCCATTGGTTTTTTCATTATTCATTAGTCAGGCAGGCTCTCCAGTTAGTTGTTTGTATGTCTGTTATTTTTTTCTAATTTAATTAAAGTACCCCTTTTATTCTTTGCAATTTGTCTGAGTGCTAATTTAGAGGTTTTCTTTTTTGTGTTTCCATATATATATATACATACACATACATACATACTGTGGCAGGATGGCCTCGCGGCGGGGTCAGTAAGACGCTAGACACGGTGGGAAACGTTCAACTATAGTGGTTTATTAGCCACAACCAAAATAAATACGGGTGCACTGTCCCTTTAACAAACTACTTTCTTGCAAATTAAAGCCTAGTCCCATTAGGGACACTAACTCACTTCTTGAGCCCTTACTAACAGGACAGCCAGCTAATCTGGTCATGCCCAAAACATGCTACGAATAATAAGAATAAAGTCTTATCTGTTTCAGCTCCAAACAGCAAACAGGAACACGGTTCCGGGGAGCAGGCTGTGTCCAGCCTCGCAGCAATGTTTATCTTTATCCTGGGTTGGGGTCCCAGCTGGTCCCAGCAGCAAAGCTCCTCGCAGGACTGGGGACCAGAGCAGCAGCAGCTGCTACGGCTTCCAAGCCGGGAGAGTTCTCTCCACCTTCCTGTGGAAAAACAAGCTCACCTTGTGTGAGCAACTTCCTGCTTTTTAAAGCACTTGTTTCACTGATAGTTCAGCCCCTGTTTAATTAGGCTGCAGGTGTGCTTCTTTCTGTCTGAGGAGATTAACACTCTGTGAACTGGCTGCAGCGTCTCTCCATTCATTATTCCAGCCTACTGAGTTAGTGACTCTGTCACATATCCCTCTCCACAGTGAAACATTGTCCTGTGGAGAGGCCCGTGCACCATTCCCGTGCACCAGCATCTTTGTCGAAAATGTCTGACGTCGGCCCTTCCCTCCCCCTTTTTTTTTTCTTGCCTTCCAATTTAGGCATTTTCTTTTTGGGGTAATTACCAGGCCACCTGGGTCTGAAGACTGGTACCTCCCTATCTCTTTGTCTTGTGCCAGTTTCAGTTTAAGGTTGATGCTCCGCTTTTGTTGTATCTCTTCTTGACAAGGTTCCTGAGCATCCTGCTGTCTATTAGCTCTCTCTGCCAGGACTCTACGCCACGCTGTGACCTTGATCTGTAAATCCTGAAGATGCATTGTTGTCCTTGTCCTCTTGTGCTCAGAGTCTCCCTTATAATGTAGTAGAGCATTGACCTTGGTCAGCTCATGGCATATACTCGCCAGTGACTGTTTGGCCTTCTCTTTTGGACCTTTCGTCCTCAGTGTACCTTCAGTGTTGGGTTCCACATCATTTATCTTCAGTACTTCAACTTGGTCGGGATTCCTTTTAACCCGAAGTACACCCCATGGCACCTCCCTTTTACGGTCAGCAGACTCATAGGCTTGGGCCTTTCTGTCTTGACTCTTTAACTTACTCTGTTGGGAGATTTGCTGGACTATCTGTGCGGTCTTTCTCCCCTTATGATCACGGGCACACTTCCGTCTCATTCGCGGCTGTCTCTTCACAGTGGCTGCCCTCATGGCAAGGAATCCACTTTTTTCCCCTGGGCACTGTAGTTTGATTGGATTCTTACTGTGCTAGTGCATCGCAATTTGGCCTTCGCATTCCGTGCCTTGTGGAAAGTAGACTGTAGTTCTGCAACGGTATCACGGTCATGCTTCCTGGAGTGCCTCCCTTGTTTTATCTCTACCGCCATCTTTTCCTTGGACTGCTTCAGTAACCCAAACGTCTGTCTTGGGGTTGCAAGCTTTTCCTCCAGCTTCATCTGAGAAACCTCCTGCTGGTCAGCCGTAGAGTCCAACGTTGCGTCCCGCTCAGTCTTCAGAGCCTCAAGCTCCTTGACCAGGTCACACTTTTGTTTCTCCGCCATCTTGCGGCCAGCACACTCAGACTCCAGGTCCTTCCTCAGGTCTTGAAGCAGTCCTTCTGCCTTTCTTCTTTCACTCAGTGCGGCTGCTAGTTCATCTTCGTTAGAATTGAGTCGCGATTCTACGTCTCCTAGCAGACTCAGAGCAAGGCTTAAATCTGTCTCTCTTTCTTTATTCTGGACCTGCAGCTGCTGGTGCTCCTCCCGGACCTTGTCTAGCTCCAGCTGTAGCCGGGCCCCCTCATTGGTCGTGTAGTACAACCACTTGTGGATATCAGCCATCTCGGTTTCATGGTGCAACATCAGGCAAGCCACCTGTCGGACGGTCACCTTCTCCCGCTCGGCGAGCTGTATCTTGCGCTCAGCAACCTGCGTTTGCAGCTCTTCAATCTGATGCTGCCAGTCCCCTCTTAGGGCCTTCACCTCTTCCCGGTGCTTACTCTGGGTTTGCATCAACGCCTCCTCCATCTTTTTGAGCTCTGCAGTTCTTGTCGCCAGTATCGCTGTTGCTTCTGTCTTCCAGGCTTCTTTCTCCTTGGCATACTGACTCATGGAGATGGAGTTGCCTCTCTGCTTCTCCAGCTCTTGCTCCAGTCTTTGGACCTTCTCATGTTCCCTCTCACACAGAGTCACCTGGCTTCTAAGCTCCGCCTCCAGCGATGCTCTTGTGGCGCTCAACGTGATCTTCAGCTGCTCCAGGGCGAGGCATTCTTTTTCCAGCATTTTCTCTGCATTCTGCAGAGCAGCCTGTACTTCATTTTTTTCTTGCGCCAATTGCGTCTTCACTTTCTGCGCTTGGTGAAGCTTCTCAGTCCCATCACTGACCTGACCAGACAGGTTTAAAACCTCTTCCTTCAGGTTTATATTCTCCATTTTCACAGTCTCTATATCCCTTAGGACCGTTTCATTGGCTTTCTTCAAAGTACCCAGCTCTGCCCCTAGCAATGCTCTTGTGGCATACAGCGTGGCCCTCAGTTCCTCATGCTGTTCTGTGGGGACATACTGGGTACTCAGCCGTTCCTGTAGCACTCGCTGCTTCTCCTTGGCTGCTTGCAAACTTGCATGTAGCTCTTGCAGCTGGCTCTGCCATAAGTGCGTTGCCTGTGTGTTCTGCTGCAGGGAGACACGTTGCATCCTCTCTGCATTCTGCAGTGCTTCCTGCACCTCTAGCTTTTCCTGGATCAATTGCTTCTCCACTTTTCCTGCTTGGTGGAGCTTCTTATCACCTTTACTGATTTGATCAGTCAAGTCTGAATTTTTCTGCGTCAGACTTACATTCTCCTTCCTTACAGTCTCTAAATCCCTCAGGGCATTCTCATGGGTTTCCTTCAACATACCCAGCTCTGTGTTTAGACTGTGGCCCTCCTGGCGTGAGAGCTCCAGCTCTGTTTTGAGCGTGCTAGCTTCTTGGTGAGAAACTTCTAAGTCTTTGATGAAGTTTTGCACATCTCTCTGGGACATCTGATAGCATAGTCTCCAGTCAGGACTTGTTCTCTCTGATTCCATGTTAGCAATTGCGGTGTTGGCTTTATTCAAGCTTGTCGTCAGCTCCTCCAACTCACTCCGCAAGAGTTTCTCTGTTTTCTTTAAAGCCGCATACTCTTGTAAAGCTGGGAGTATACACCTCTGTACCTCGGCATTAGCTTCTCGCTCCCTGTGATTTGAGGAACAGTTTTCTTTTTCTTCTTTCTTTTTGCTTTATTAGCTCCAGAGATATCAGTGGTACTGGGCACACGCTCACTGGTATCAGCTTCCACATCTTGCTTGCACTCATAGGGCGTTGCTTGCTTTTGCAGCTGTTTGTCTTTGACAATTTTGGGGCACACATCTTCCATGTGACCTACTTTATGACAGGCCCAGCATACTAAATTCATCTGTGGGTACGGCTCTCCTCCAGGGGCCACATACGAGTCGTCATCATCATCATCATCATCATCATCATCGTATTGCCTGAAGGGACACTGTTTTGTATGGTTATGTACATTGCAAAACTGACACATGACAGCGGCCATTTTAAAACCCCGGATTTTTTTTCTTTCTTCACACCGGACGAGGCAGACTTTGCACAACACACGTAACTTGTATGGGCTTTACAATCTTTGAACCTTCTGGGTTCTTCTTAGGGCAACATCTTTGCCAAAATTCATTTTCACTTTCTTTTTTACCAGACAGGGCAAACTTTACCTCACAGCACTTGCTAGCTGCAAGTTCACTCACTTCAGCAAAAGGCATTAGCTTTACACTGCAATCCTTTCATACCCGACGGGGCAAAATTTACACTCAGCGCTTGCTAGCTGTAACTTCCATGCTTCAGCAAAAAATCATTTTTTTCCCCGCTTGAGTTCAGTGTCTCAACACATCTTCATCTACTGACCCCCAGAGGCGTAGCATCCCACTTCTGACACCACCTGTGGCAGGACGGCCTCGCGGCGGGGTCAGTAAGACGCTAGACACGGTGGGAAACGTTCAACTATAGTGGTTTATTAGCCACAACCAAAATAAATACGGGTGCACTGTCCCTTTAAGAAACTACTTTCTTGCAAATTAAAGCCTAGTCCCGTTAGGGACACTAACTCACTTCTTGAGCCCTTACTAACAGGACAGCCAGCTAATCTGGTCATGCCCAAAACATGCTACACAAACGATAACCAATAAGAATAATAAGAATAAAGTCTTATCTGTTTCAGCTCCAAACAGCAAACAGGAACACGGTTCCGGGGAGCAGGCTGTGTCCAGCCTCGCAGCAATGTTTATCTTTATCCTGGGTTGGGGTCCCAGCTGGTCCCAGCAGCAAAGCTCCTCGCAGGACTGGGGACCAGAGCAGCAGCAGCTGCTACGGCTTCCAAGCCGGGAGAGTTCTCTCCACCTTCCTGTGGAAAAACAAGCTCACCTTGTGTGAGCAACTTCCTGCTTTTTAAAGCACTTGTTTCACTGATAGTTCAGCCCCTGTTTAATTAGGCTGCAGGTGTGCTTCTTTCTGTCTGAGGAGATTAACACTCTGTGAACTGGCTGCAGCGTCTCTCCATTCATTATTCCAGCCTACTGAGTTAGTGACTCTGTCACATATCCCTCTCCACAGTGAAACATTGTCCTGTGGAGAGGCCCGTGCACCATTCCCGTGCACCAGCATCTTTGTCGAAAATGTCTGACGTCGGCCCTTCCCTCCCCCTTTTTTTTTTCTTGCCTTCCAATTTAGGCATTTTCTTTTTGGGGTAATTACCAGGCCACCTGGGTCTGAAGACTGGTACCTCCCTATCTCTTTGTCTTGTGCCAGTTTCAGTTTAAGGTTGATGCTCCGCTTTTGTTGTATCTCTTCTTGACAAGGTTCCTGAGCATCCTGCTGTCTATTAGCTCTCTCTGCCAGGACTCTACGCCACGCTGTGACCTTGATCTGTAAATCCTGAAGATGCATTGTTGTCCTTGTCCTCTTGTGCTCAGAGTCTCCCTTATAATGTAGTAGAGCATTGACCTTGGTCAGCTCATGGCATATACTCGCCAGTGACTGTTTGGCCTTCTCTTTTGGACCTTTCGTCCTCAGTGTACCTTCAGTGTTGGGTTCCACATCATTTATCTTCAGTACTTCAACTTGGTCGGGATTCCTTTTAACCCGAAGTACACCCCATGGCACCTCCCTTTTACGGTCAGCAGACTCATAGGCTTGGGCCTTTCTGTCTTGACTCTTTAACTTACTCTGTTGGGAGATTTGCTGGACTATCTGTGCGGTCTTTCTCCCCTTATGATCACGGGCACACTTCCGTCTCATTCGCGGCTGTCTCTTCACAGTGGCTGCCCTCATGGCAAGGAATCCACTTTTTTCCCCTGGGCACTGTAGTTTGATTGGATTCTTACTGTGCTAGTGCATCGCAATTTGGCCTTCGCATTCCGTGCCTTGTGGAAAGTAGACTGTAGTTCTGCAACGGTATCACGGTCATGCTTCCTGGAGTGCCTCCCTTGTTTTATCTCTACCGCCATCTTTTCCTTGGACTGCTTCAGTAACCCAAACGTCTGTCTTGGGGTTGCAAGCTTTTCCTCCAGCTTCATCTGAGAAACCTCCTGCTGGTCAGCCGTAGAGTCCAACGTTGCGTCCCGCTCAGTCTTCAGAGCCTCAAGCTCCTTGACCAGGTCACACTTTTGTTTCTCCGCCATCTTGCGGCCAGCACACTCAGACTCCAGGTCCTTCCTCAGGTCTTGAAGCAGTCCTTCTGCCTTTCTTCTTTCACTCAGTGCGGCTGCTAGTTCATCTTCGTTAGAATTGAGTCGCGATTCTACGTCTCCTAGCAGACTCAGAGCAAGGCTTAAATCTGTCTCTCTTTCTTTATTCTGGACCTGCAGCTGCTGGTGCTCCTCCCGGACCTTGTCTAGCTCCAGCTGTAGCCGGGCCCCCTCATTGGTCGTGTAGTACAACCACTTGTGGATATCAGCCATCTCGGTTTCATGGTGCAACATCAGGCAAGCCACCTGTCGGACGGTCACCTTCTCCCGCTCGGCGAGCTGTATCTTGCGCTCAGCAACCTGCGTTTGCAGCTCTTCAATCTGATGCTGCCAGTCCCCTCTTAGGGCCTTCACCTCTTCCCGGTGCTTACTCTGGGTTTGCATCAACGCCTCCTCCATCTTTTTGAGCTCTGCAGTTCTTGTCGCCAGTATCGCTGTTGCTTCTGTCTTCCAGGCTTCTTTCTCCTTGGCATACTGACTCATGGAGATGGAGTTGCCTCTCTGCTTCTCCAGCTCTTGCTCCAGTCTTTGGACCTTCTCATGTTCCCTCTCACACAGAGTCACCTGGCTTCTAAGCTCCGCCTCCAGCGATGCTCTTGTGGCGCTCAACGTGATCTTCAGCTGCTCCAGGGCGAGGCATTCTTTTTCCAGCATTTTCTCTGCATTCTGCAGAGCAGCCTGTACTTCATTTTTTTCTTGCGCCAATTGCGTCTTCACTTTCTGCGCTTGGTGAAGCTTCTCAGTCCCATCACTGACCTGACCAGACAGGTTTAAAACCTCTTCCTTCAGGTTTATATTCTCCATTTTCACAGTCTCTATATCCCTTAGGACCGTTTCATTGGCTTTCTTCAAAGTACCCAGCTCTGCCCCTAGCAATGCTCTTGTGGCATACAGCGTGGCCCTCAGTTCCTCATGCTGTTCTGTGGGGACATACTGGGTACTCAGCCGTTCCTGTAGCACTCGCTGCTTCTCCTTGGCTGCTTGCAAACTTGCATGTAGCTCTTGCAGCTGGCTCTGCCATAAGTGCGTTGCCTGTGTGTTCTGCTGCAGGGAGACACGTTGCATCCTCTCTGCATTCTGCAGTGCTTCCTGCACCTCTAGCTTTTCCTGGATCAATTGCTTCTCCACTTTTCCTGCTTGGTGGAGCTTCTTATCACCTTTACTGATTTGATCAGTCAAGTCTGAATTTTTCTGCGTCAGACTTACATTCTCCTTCCTTACAGTCTCTAAATCCCTCAGGGCATTCTCATGGGTTTCCTTCAACATACCCAGCTCTGTGTTTAGACTGTGGCCCTCCTGGCGTGAGAGCTCCAGCTCTGTTTTGAGCGTGCTAGCTTCTTGGTGAGAAACTTCTAAGTCTTTGATGAAGTTTTGCACATCTCTCTGGGACATCTGATAGCATAGTCTCCAGTCAGGACTTGTTCTCTCTGATTCCATGTTAGCAATTGCGGTGTTGGCTTTATTCAAGCTTGTCGTCAGCTCCTCCAACTCACTCCGCAAGAGTTTCTCTGTTTTCTTTAAAGCCGCATACTCTTGTAAAGCTGGGAGTATACACCTCTGTACCTCGGCATTAGCTTCTCGCTCCCTGTGATTTGAGGAACAGTTTTCTTTTTCTTCTTTCTTTTTGCTTTATTAGCTCCAGAGATATCAGTGGTACTGGGCACACGCTCACTGGTATCAGCTTCCACATCTTGCTTGCACTCATAGGGCGTTGCTTGCTTTTGCAGCTGTTTGTCTTTGACAATTTTGGGGCACACATCTTCCATGTGACCTACTTTATGACAGGCCCAGCATACTAAATTCATCTGTGGGTACGGCTCTCCTCCAGGGGCCACATACGAGTCGTCATCATCATCATCATCATCATCATCATCGTATTGCCTGAAGGGACACTGTTTTGTATGGTTATGTACATTGCAAAACTGACACATGACAGCGGCCATTTTAAAACCCCGGATTTTTTTTCTTTCTTCACACCGGACGAGGCAGACTTTGCACAACACACGTAACTTGTATGGGCTTTACAATCTTTGAACCTTCTGGGTTCTTCTTAGGGCAACATCTTTGCCAAAATTCATTTTCACTTTCTTTTTTACCAGACAGGGCAAACTTTACCTCACAGCACTTGCTAGCTGCAAGTTCACTCACTTCAGCAAAAGGCATTAGCTTTACACTGCAATCCTTTCATACCCGACGGGGCAAAATTTACACTCAGCGCTTGCTAGCTGTAACTTCCATGCTTCAGCAAAAAATCATTTTTTTCCCCGCTTGAGTTCAGTGTCTCAACACATCTTCATCTACTGACCCCCAGAGGCGTAGCATCCCACTTCTGACACCACCTGTGGCAGGACGGCCTCGCGGCGGGGTCAGTAAGACGCTAGACACGGTGGGAAACGTTCAACTATAGTGGTTTATTAGCCACAACCAAAATAAATACGGGTGCACTGTCCCTTTAAGAAACTACTTTCTTGCAAATTAAAGCCTAGTCCCGTTAGGGACACTAACTCACTTCTTGAGCCCTTACTAACAGGACAGCCAGCTAATCTGGTCATGCCCAAAACATGCTACACAAACGATAACCAATAAGAATAATAAGAATAAAGTCTTATCTGTTTCAGCTCCAAACAGCAAACAGGAACACGGTTCCGGGGAGCAGGCTGTGTCCAGCCTCGCAGCAATGTTTATCTTTATCCTGGGTTGGGGTCCCAGCTGGTCCCAGCAGCAAAGCTCCTCGCAGTACTGGGGACCAGAGCAGCAGCAGCTGCTACGGCTTCCAAGCCGGGAGAGTTCTCTCCACCTTCCTGTGGAAAAACAAGCTCACCTTGTGTGAGCAACTTCCTGCTTTTTAAAGCACTTGTTTCACTGATAGTTCAGCCCCTGTTTAATTAGGCTGCAGGTGTGCTTTTTTCTGTCTGAGGAGATTAACACTCTGTGAACTGGCTGCAGCGTCTCTCCATTCCATTCACTATTCCAGCCTACTGAGTTAGTGACTCTGTCACAATACACACATATATATATATATATATAAAAAAAAAAGTGACAAAAACCCTCCACAGCAAAGCATATAGCAAATGTAAATATACTGTATGCTCATTTGCATGTCTTAGGCAGGTCTGCAACCCCGCCTTTCACCATTATCACCCAGCACACAGCACTTCCACTGCAGCAAGGGATTCTGGGAAATGACATGCAAATGGGCACACAGTGTCACCTTTTGCTTCAAAACCATTTTTGACATGGTTCCCTATAGGCTTAAGCTTGCTGCATGGTCACAACTTTAAGCACAGCCAGGGTTAAGATGCATAGCCAGAAACCCCACCGACAGACAGCCGTTTCGACCTTAATAGGTCTCATCAGTGTGGGGTTGGTTAACTGGCTATGCAATGAAGCAATGAGCATGGGGTTTACCATACTTAAGTTATGGTGGGTAAAAAAAGTGACAAAAACCCTCCACAGCAAATATATATATATATATATATATATATATATATATATATATATATATACATACATACACACACACACACACACACACACACACACACACACACAACGTAAGCGCATACTCTTTACACACATACACATACACACACACACACACACACACACACACACACACACCACAGGATGGCCGTAATATCCCACATATAATAAAACCTCACATAATATAATCACTGGTACTGTGTCTTATAGTTCATGAAATATCCTATTGCATGGTTACTTGTTAGAAATAAAGTGCAATGGGTACATACGACACTTTATAGCTTTGCTCACCTATATTCCTTATTAATAAACACACTTTGTATAACCATCAGGGTAAGAGCCATGCAGTGACATTGGCACTGTGTTGAACTGGTTAGACCTTATTACTTGGTTAATACTTGGTCAATCACTAATAGCACTTATTCACATCACATACAGTAACCATAAAATGCAGTAAGGGACAATTGGCCACCATCGAAATCAAACCATAAAAGTATAAAGGATATAAGGAAAATAGGGGGGTTATGTTACCACCACCTGTAGGAAGCAACACAGTCCATTAGTTCATGGTAAGCCACTGCATGGTAAGAAAAGAGCCGTTCTCCGCTGTCATCTGTATTCTGTATCCGTACGAAACTTGAAAACCGGAACAGCAGCTGAGACTGGCGGCAGGGCTACAATCAAGGTCACTTCTCCATGCAGGAACACCACCCCCATATAATTCACTGCACGGTAAGAAAGGCTACGGCCCGCTGCCTGCGCGTCTGCGAAGCAGGCGCTGCGTGTAACCGAGTCCCCTGGTCTGCAGTGAGCTGCAGGGGGAAAGATAGGGGGGAGCGTGACGGGGGAGTGACGGGGGCGCAGCCGTGACGTCACCCGGCAGGTTCGCCCTCATTGGCTGAACCACCGGGGGGCGTGGGCTAGCGCTCTGTCGCGACTCCTGATCTCAATTTTCTTGAGAGCAGGAGTTTCTGTCGGCGCAGCTTGGCAGACCCCCCCTCGCAGCGGGCCCGGCCCCATTGTGGGGCGGCTCTTGTCCCTGCAGAAGTCAGCAGGGAACTGGCCTAAGGAGCCGTTCTCACTTTCATTTATATTCTGTGGCCGGAAGAAGTTTGAAAGCCGGACCAGCGGCAGGACTACAATTAATAGAACAAAGTTCCAAAATAGTGCTCAAATGACTGTAGTAATAAGTCTTTATCAGACCAATGAAAATTATAATCTTGATTGAAGAATAATATCAAGCAGGAAAAGATATGAATAAAGTGAGTGCTGGGGTATATAGGTAAGCGCTATATACAGACAAACATATGAAGTCCTGGTGAGTGCTGTGAATGGAGATTGATTGGCTCCACTACATCACTCCCAATGAGGACAGTGTCTGCAACGCTGACATCCACCTTGTATATACCTCCCAGTAATCAAAGATAACTCACATAAATCATCCTGTGATTCTTCTGTTGGCGTGCATCTTCTGTAGTCGGTAGAACGTTGAACCTCCACAAGGTAAGGTGATGCGGAGCACAGCCGTGGCGGAAAGGATATTGCAGGATACCAGCCGATGAATAAAAAACTTCTTTATTGAAACAACATGGTGCAGACTGGAGTGACGAAGCACCAATCGTGGCGTGAAACACGTAAGAGCTTTTCTTTTCACTCCAGTCTGCACCATGTTGTTTCAATAAAGAAGATTTTTATTCATCGGCTGGTATCCTGCAATATCCTTTCCGCCACGGCTGTGCTCCTCATCACCTTACCTTGTGGAGGTTCAACGTTCTAAGGACTACAATTAAGGTTGCTCCTCAATGCAGGCACTGAAACCCTATCACTGAGGAGCAACCTTAATAGTATTTCTGCCGCGGCTTAGAAACTTTGTCCTGCCACAGAATATAGATGCCAGTGTACTTACATGACACTTACATGTACTTAGATGCCAGCTCCTTACCGTGGAGTGGTTCATCAAACTACTAAAACCAGACTGAACTTGCCAAACTTTTTGTAAATCTGATCCCAATTACCTGAAACGAGAATATCATTCCTTAGGGAACACACTGCGTATTCTGACTTTGTAAACTCTGGCAGCTTTGCCAATGACTTCCACTCTCCTGTCACTGGATCGTAGCATTCGGTGTAAGGAAGATTAAACCCTCCAACACGTTCACAACCTCCCACTACCACAATTACCTCGGAGTATCCCGTAGACCTATAAAAGAAGAAGACATTCAGACATATTTGTGATAGCAATGAATCCCCAAAATGCGTGAATGTTGACGTTAGTACAGGGCATAGGGCTGGGGATTCGTTTGTAGGTAGTGATTCAATTTATAAGGGATTATTGTGTGTTTATCCGTTCAAAAAAATTAACTTTTCTACCATATTAAAAAATATATTTTGAGAATGATGTGAAGCATTGCAAAGAAACCTGAAAAGTATAAAGTAAAAGCTGTAAGGCACCTTACAGCCCATACTTACTACTGCTACGTAAAGACAGTGATGGCAAGTACAACAGATTTGTTCAAAAAAAGATTGTACATCTTTTTAGAACGGAAAGGTATTAGAGTCAGGAAGGAATTTATTCTCCCCCCTATGAGATGTCATTGGATATGACTCTGGGGTTTTTTGTTTGCCTTCCTCTGGATCAATGAGTAAGTATAGATATAGGATTAAGTATCTGTTGTCTAAATTTAGCATAGGTTGAACTTGATGGACATACGTCTTTTTTCAACCTCATCTACTATGTAACTATGTGTACATTCCTGTTATTATCTAATATCACTCAGGGCTATGTGTAACTTCTCCACAATTCCACACCAAACAGCGCATTGGTACATCTCCATAACAGCATATACACTTGCACTGAGTTTGCTGTACAGTGTTTGAGCCAGCCCCCTGATTGTAACCAATCAGTGAAATAGGCGGAGTCAGCACGCTCTATTTAAAGGGAACCTAGTTCCAGGGGGGTTATTCCCTTGAAGAAGCAACAAACTATAGTTGTAAAATGCGTTTAAGGAAGAAAGGATCAGAGGAGTTTTATTCCTGTTGAGGATCCGTAGCAAGATCGGAGTTTCGACTAGTGATGTCACCGCAGCTGCAGCGTGGATGTCCTGTCAGCAAGCAGCACAGAGCTTTTCTATTACCCACATCCCACACAGATAAGCAGATTGCGTTTTGTACATTGTGAGTGCATATTATCAGCTTTAATCTTTGAATAAATTGTTTAAACAGTCTGCACATTGTGGGTTGTTTTGCGCTTCTGTCTTATAGATTTTTTTCAAATTGTGCGTTTATATAGAGGTTGTGGCGTCATCCTGTTGCAATATTTTTGCAATTTACTATTCCCTGGCAAATACAGAGGCAAATAATGTATTTAATGCCTCCACCTTTTTCCTTATCTCCTATAATGTCCCTGCCTATTTCACACTGAAAGGCTCCCATATTCTCTTTTCTAATCATTTTGTTATTAAGGTAGTAACAGAAACATGAAAACGTAAGTATTTAAATTATTAGCACCGGACAAAATAAAGCGCAGAAAGGGGTCTAGTGACCCATAAAACACATGATTACTCAAAATTTCATTTCCCAAAGGGACCGTGCTTCATTTTTCGGTTAGATTCCCCCCCTTTTTTTTAATCTAGCACGGACACCCCCCTATAGTGCGTTCACCACAGAGGGTGCAGGCATTTTCTAAACCTATAGTTATGAAGTTACTTGAGTAACATTTTAGGGTTGATTTTACTTTCTATTGCAAGACTTTATTTGTTTTCAATTTTTGCTAAACTGATTGCCTTTTTGCAATTTTTGTTACATTACTTATAATTCTGATGACACCCACTTCCCTTCTGACTTTACAAATCTAAATGCCTGCCTCTTTTCCATTTCCTCCCCTACCTGTTTATTTAGTCACATTGGTATAGACATTTTTTATTTTATATTTATTACCAATGGGTATACACTGATATATGTACTTATCCAACAATGTTGTAAAGAATGTCCATTTATCTTCTACATTTTTTTCTTGCAAAAAGATCATCCCAATTCATTCCTTGTAGATGATTCCTCTATTGATTAAAATTTGCCTTTCTAAAATGTAAGTCTTTGTTGAACAAGACTAATATGTTTTTTCATAATTTATTTAGAATGAGACCATGTTATGATCACTGTTTCCCAGATGTTATTACTTCCAGTAATGCCCCTCTCCTGGTTGGTTCCTCAATAATTTGGGTCATGTAATTTTCTTTTAGCACTCCACAAAAACCTGTTTCCATTAGTTGTAATGCTAATCTTATTGCTCCAGTCTATGTCCGGATAATTAAAATCACTTGTTTTAAAAACATACCCTAGTTTTGCCACTTTCTCAATTTACAAAATGATTTCGGTTTCCTCAATTTCAGTTATTTGGTGGTTTTATTAGGACTGATAAAAATAATAAGTATTGAGAATATGATTCATCAATGTACTTTTCGCATGTATGTTTTAGGTTCAAATTTGCTAAATTTTTAAATTGATCTTAGACTAAACATTTTAGAAAATGTGGTGAATGGGGATATCTGTACATTGTGTCTCTTGTCATCTTTGTGTGGATATGAGTGGAGTTTCTTTACTTGTGTCTGTATAGGTCATCAGACCTGAAGTGGCATTAACCTCTTCATTGGCAATAAATATAAGACTTTAATTAGCAACTTTCTCTCATTTACTGTCAGTGCTGATTAATGCAGAAGAATGCTTGTGTTGCAGAATGTAGTGAGCATCTCACCAGCGAGCAGAATGTGTGAAACGAAGGAGCACAGCAAAAAATGCCATCCATAAAGATAACATAAATTCAGGGCAACTCCATGTAAAAAGTAAAGGTATTTAATTAATTAATCCACAAGGGTGAAGAGAGAACTAACGCACCAACACGTTTCATCCCGTAGGGACTTTATCAAACCTTAATAAAGTCCCTACGGGAGGAAAAGCTTTGGTGCGTTAGTTCTCTCTTCACCATTGTGGATTAATTAATTAAATACCTTTTACTTTTTACATGGAGTTGCCCTGAATTTATTTTATCTTTATGGATGGCATGTTTTGTTGTGCTCCTTCGTTTCACACATTCTGCTCGCTGACTTACCCTGCAGGACTGCACGCCTACGGAACCTTGGAACTTTGGATCTTCTCTGGACACCCCTATGGGCAGGTAATGGGCCTTGGCCCCTCTTGTTTACCTATGACCCTACATTTGGGGATATTGTGGGGCTAAAACACCAAGACCATTGGTTGCGGTAGTCATGTGGACACTGCTAGGTCTGGCTGCCCCCTGGATTATATATATATATATTGCAATATATTATGATTGTTTCCAGTTTGCCCATCTTCGTTTGGATTATCTCTGTAAGAACAGAGCACACACTTATATTTGAGCACCATTTCTCCATACATCTTTCAATCTCACCTGCGAGGCCTGGTCCTTGAGGACATCATCTCATTTCCAAGGATGTGATACCTTCTAGCTTCATGAAGCAACTGATAACAGTCTGGTGAATTCTGAATCAACTGATCCACCTCTACAGTTTGAACAAAGTAGTTAGGATGCAATAAGGGGAGTCGGACATGTGTCAGGAGTTCTTGCAACATGGGTCTTCTGATATCGACATGGTGGTACACCCAACGCATGGCTGCTTCAAACACCACTTCTTCTTTGCTGACAACCAAATCGTCAGTGCTGATATAATCGATAAGTTCAGCTTTTCCCAGTTCCAGAAATTCCTCATGCTGAACGACGACTTCAAAGGCCTGTTGTGCAAAACTTTTACACTTGGTAAAGAGTGTTTTAAGTGAGTGCGTGTCTGCAAAGTGCTGGATCCCCAAGCAATTGCAAGGGTCCAGCTGTTCTTCCAAGAACTTGGCACATGCATCACGTAACACACTTATTTGAAAAAGGCTTGAGGTTTCAAAGAGATACTGGACATTATCAGTGGTGATCTTTACTTTTCCCATGTAGACGTACTGCAGGAAGCAGTCCATGGCTTCAGCAAAAATCCCATTGATCTCGACCAACATCTCGCGACTTTCTCTGTGATCATTACAAAACATGGCCCGGAAATAGCTACTGCAAGCTGAGAGGATGGCTCTGTGACAGGGGAACTCCCTGCCCTCTACACAGATAATCACATCCGTAAACAGTCGGCTTTCTCTGAACTCATTAAAGACCTGCAGGATGCTTTCTGAATGAGAAGAGCCGGAGTTGAAATCAAACACTTCCCGACCGGTCAACGGTTTCTGGTCCATCTCAAAGACTTTGCGTTTGGTTGCTGGGGATTCACGGACCCCGCTCTCGTGTCTGCTCAATCTTCGTCCTAATATGAGTACCATTGTTCAATTGTTTGGCTACACAGGAGCTAAAAGAAGACTTTAGCCTCTACCTGGGAAACAACAACAAAATCATCAATTAAACACACATCTTTCCTTCAAATAACAAGTAGCTAATATTGTCTTTCGAAACCAGTCACTTACTTTAAAGACAGTGGTGTGACCAGACTAATCTAAAATCTGTCCTGTCAAATAAATTACCAAATTTGCATAAAAAAAACAATTAAAGTAAAAGTCTAGAGTGAACACGGTGGGTTTGCCATGCAGACACTATATAAAAGCAAGATATGAACCCCTTCTTTGCCAGAATCACTGTATGCATTGCTGGCCCCTCTGGCAACAATGAAATCAAAGTAGCCACTCCACCTTTTTAATCTTTGTGTCTCGTAACCTAAACCCCTTCAGAGCAGTGCTACTGTTTGCTGATAGCTGGGAGGATATCAGTTTAGAAAAACATTGATACCCCTTTCCTGGATATCTGGGAAATCAAAATGGCGGCCGGCTACATCACAGTCATACTTATCAATGAGGTGAGGATTGCTATGGTACATGAAGTTCTCAAAGATTGGCACTGTGGCTTCCTACTTACACCGGAGCCACTAAAGGGGGTCCCGATAATGTGGAAGCAGTGGATCTGTTCAAGGGGGCCGCTCAGGTATATAAGATAATGGGCCCATGTAATGACCTTGTAAACGGGGCTAAAACAGACATGACACCTGTCACCGATTTTCTCTCAGTCTAAAAAAAACAAAGTCTTACACAGCAACATTAACTATAGTTAAAATATAGTGGAATCATTCAGACATTTAACATATTATTCATAATTTCAAAATGTACTTAATCGTTTTTCGACGGAAAATTTAGCAATAAAAAAACCCCACACAATAATAAGTATAATAGAATATTCAATATATACAGAGATGACATCCTCAAAGGACCTAAATCAATGAGACGATGACCAAAAATGGCATTTAAAGCATCCATCTGTGAGACTCCAATGAAGTCAATGAGACCCACAAATGCTAAAAATCAGCGAGACCGACTACACTTTAGGGAGACTTGCTGAAAATCAGAAGTCTGACACAAATATTTTGTTAGGAGCCAAGTTACAGACCCTTTTGGCAGAGAAGTGGTTGGTATTCATCCTTAAAAAGGGACAGTCCCATGTTACTCTGGGCTTAGTAAAGATGGCCAGCAATAAAACGTTGGCATTTGTATGGCTTTCTTCCCCCCCTCCATTAGGTACGTGCTCCTAACTAGCAGCCTATCATCTGGGATATTGTATCATCTGGGATATTTGTGCATGTATTATTTTCAGTGTCAGATATTTGAAACTACATTTCCTAAGCTAATTGGATGAGCGAGTAAAGTGAAGACTATTACATTTTGTGACCTCCTTGGTTGTGTGTTTGTATTTTTGTCCTTGTGTGCTTTCTACACAATTGCCTTGACCGATTCCGATTATGTTTTGTGGGTACCTTTATGCTATCCTAACTTAGATCTGTCAGAAGTTTCAACCGAGTCAGTGCAGCCCCCTTCTTGGAATTACATTTTTTTAAAGTGAAAAAATAAAATCATCGACTAGATTCTTGATACAAAAAAATTGAATACATTAATTTGCAAATTGTACTACATTTTTAGACAATTTGCACTATAATAGTTACATAGTAGATGAGGTTGAAAAAAGACATAGGTCCATCAAGTTCAACCTATGCTAAATTTAGACAACAGATACTTTATCCTATATCTATACTTACTTATTGATCCAGAGGAAGGCAAACATAAAACCCCATAAAGGGGAAAAATTAATTCCTTCCTGACTCCAAGAATTAGCTATCGGATTAATCCCTGGATCAACATCCTTCCCATGTATACTTATTTGGTATATCCCTGTATACCTTTCCCATCTAAAAAGATGTCCAACCTTTTTTTGAACAAATCTATTGTATCTGCCATCACAGTCTCCATGGGTAATGAATTCCACATTATAACTGCCCTTACTGTAAAGAACCCTTTCCTTTGTTGCTGGTGAAATTTCCTTTCCTCCAACCTTAAGGGATGGCCGTGTCCTTAGTACTGCCTGTGGGATGAATAGTTCTTTTGAAAGCTCCTTGTATTGTCCCTGAATATATTTGTATATAGTTATCATATCCCCTCTTAGACGCCTCTTTTCTAATTTAAATAAATCTAATTTAGCTAGCCTCTCCTCATAAGTTAGAATGTCCACCCCTTTATTAATTTGGTGGCTCTTCTCTGCACTCTCTCTAGTTCCATAATGTCTTTTCTTAGGATTGGTGCCCAAAATTGTACTCCATATTCAAGGTGTGGTCTTACTAATGCTTTGTAAAGGGGCATATTTATGTTTACTTCCCTTCCATCCATTGCCCGTTTGATGCAAGATAAGATTTTGTTTGCCTTTGCAGCTACTGCATGACATTGGGCACTATTGCTAAGCCTGCTGTCTACAAGCACTCCTAAATCCATCTCCATCAAGGATTCCCCCAATATATCTCCATTTAATTTGTAAGTCGCCTTTTTATTCTTGCATCCCAAATGCATAACCTTACATTTATCTGTATTAAACCTCATCTGCCATTTACCTGCCCAAGTTTCCAGTCTCTCCAAGTCCTTCTGAAGAGAAATTACACCCTGCTCTGATTCTATTACCTTACACAATTTAGTATCATCAGCAAAGATAGAGACTTTGCTCTCGATGCCAACCTCAAGGTCATTAATAAACAAGTTAAAAAGCAGGGGTCCCAGTACCGATCCCTGAGGTACTCCACTCACGACTTTAGCCCAACCTGAAAAAGTTCCATTTATGACAACCCTCTGTTGTCCGTCCTTTAACCAGTTTTCAATCCAGGTGCATATATTATTACTGAGTCCAATTTGCTTTATTTTGTACACCAACCTCTTGTGTGAAACCGTATCAAAAGCCTTTGCAAAATCTAAGTAGACCACATCAACTGCATTACCCAGGTCTAAATTCCTACTTACCTCCTCAAAGAAACAAATAAGGTTAGTTTGGCAAGAAATATCCTTCATAAATCCATGCTGACTATTACTAATAATTTTGTTTTCCATTAGGTATTCCTGAATATTATCCCATATTAAACCTTCAAGTAGTTTCCCTACTATTGATGTCAGGCTTACAGGTCTGTAATTTCCCGGTTGTGATCTAGCTCCCTATTTAAATATAGGCACCACATCTGCTTTACACCAATCTTGTGGTACTGAGCCTGTGGAAATGGAGTCCTTGAATATTAAATATAATGGTTTTGCTATTACTGAGCTTAACTCCTTGAGAACTCTTGGATGTATGCCATCGGGGCCAGGTGCCTTATTTACTTTAATTTTTTCAAGTCGCTTATGAACTTCTTCCTCAGTTAACCAATTGTTCATTAATATGGAGTTTGTGGCTTCCTCCTGCGGCACTACTATTGAACTTGATTCTTCCCTGGTAAATACAGAGGCAAAGAATTTGTTTAATACCTCTGCTTTTTCCTTATCTCCATTAATCTGCCTACTCATCTCACACTGAAAGGGTCCTATATTTTCTTTCCTCATTTTTTTGTTATTAAGATACTTAAAGAACTTTTTAGGGTTGACCTTACTTTCTATTGCAATCCTTTTTTCATTATCCATTTTTGCTAATTTGATTGCCCTTTTGCAATTTTTGTTACATTCCTTATAATTCTGATACGATGTCTCTGTCCCTTCTGACTTAAAGAATCTAAACACCTTCCTCTTCTTGTCCATTTCCTCCCCTTCCTGTTTATTTAGCCACATTAGTTTTGACTTATATCTTTTATACTTATTACCCAAGGGTATACACTGATAAGGGTGCTTTTCAAACAATGTTTTAAAGACTGCCCATTTATCTTCTACATTTTTCCCTGCAAAAACATCATCCCATTGTATTACTACTAGATTAGACCTCAGTTTATTAAAATCTGCCTTTCCAAAGTTGAAGGTCTTTGTTTAACCCAAGTAATCTGTTTTTTGATAAGTTATTTCAAATGAGACCATGTTATGATCACTGTTACCCAAATGTTCCAGGACTTGAATATTTGTTCTTACTTCTACATTGTTTGATATGACCAAATCCAGAACTGCCCCTCTCCTGGTTGGTTCCTCAATAATTTGGGTAATATAATTGTCTTTAAGCACCATCCTTTTCAGATAAGTTAAATATTAAAAACTGTCACGCTGTGCTGCCCGCAGACCGGACCAGTCCCCGATACTGGAGGTGGGAAGTGAGTAGACCACGCACCCACAGCAGTAAATGCGTGCCCAGGGTGCGGATTGGTAGCGTGTCCAAAGGCTGTGGGTACAAGGGGTTAGCCATAGTACTTGCCAAATCCGGGCATAGAGAGTGTAGCGTAGTGAAGTCCAACGCCGCAGGTCAGGGGATAGAGAGGTCAGAGTAGTAGATATCCGTGAGCCGTGTCCGTAGGGTCCGAGAGATATGCGAGGTCAATGTCACGGTAACTTATGACAAGATATAATAAACACCAAATATCTGGGTTGAACTGTACGAGGCTTAGATATAATAAAATATATTTATTCCTTAAAAAGGTGAACACAGAAATATAGTACAATTAACAGGCAAGAAGGTAACACTTACTTAGAGTTGGGGAATGGAGAAGTATCAGCTAGCAATTCTCCAGCAATCCGGTGACATTCAAGATGAAATCAGAAGAACAAGAACTGTAGGGTTGACACAGTTTATATACCTTTGTAACCCTATTCTTAACATTGAATACAGACTATTGGTGAAAAATTATCTGTATCCAATCCCTAACGTGGAAACACAGTTTTAAACCATGCCCCCCACATCTAATCAGGGGCGCCGGCCAGTCTACCTGATGAAGTATCTGGCAGAATCTTCATTGTTTGTAAGTGTAAGATATAACACTTACAAACCACTCCAGTTTGATGCTTCTCCGCCCTCATGTAAAAAGTTAGAGTGGCAGAGACTTTTGATCAGTACTTGGTTCCTAGACTTTGGGTCGCCCCCCTGACCATTTGCATTCCATTGTGTGAAGGAATCTTCACGGGTTTTTATCCCCGCTTTGGAATACAGTAATAAAGTTAAAACCCACACATATTAAAATATCCGGTTCCGTTAGGTCCAGTGGGTCCAAACTTCCCAGACCTTACTGCCGGAACTGGGACATTATAGGGTCCAAGTTTCAGCAAGCTGTGACCTTCACAACCGGAGATACACAAATAACACTTAAACCGTTTCATACTTTAACACAAAATTCTCCGCTGTAAAATAAATGACAGTTTTCCACTAAATCCCTATTGAAAACAACGGGCTCCGCCTCCATAGACTTTCAACGGTAATCCGCCGCCGTTGGCGGCTATGGGAGTCTTCCGCCATAGACTTTCAATGGGGCATCGCCGCCGTTGAAGCCTATGGGGTTTCTCCGCCATAGCCAGTCAATGGAGACCGGCCGCCATTGAAGTCTATGGGAAAAACTCCCGAACCTTTATGGTGGTCCATACTCCGTCAGGTTGGTCAGAGAGGGTCAGGAATGGTTTTGCAGCCATGCCGGAACAGCGGCTACAGGCACCCCAAACAATGGCCCTCTGGACCCTCCAGAACCGGAGATATGGGCTATGATTTGTAGGGTTTCAGACTTAGCTGTTTTCTCGTGCTGCTTCTGCCGCCGCCATTGGAACCTATGGCGCGACCCGCTCTGCCAGCATGACCAATTCTGGGGGTCCTGGATTCTGGGACCTGGTGGTGGTCGAGTGAGGGGAGGCCTAGGAACTAGGGGCAAAAAGAATTTTATTTCTGGGTGCCTTAGAACTTAAGATTCTCACGCCACTAATCAGTGATGAAAGCTCTCTTTCACACAATGTATTCGCTTTGCGGTTTCGTGGTTTGGACGGTTGCCAACTCGTTCCTGGAAAGTGCAGTTGAGGAATCTCCAGTGAAGTCAATGAGCCCATTGACTTACAATGGGAAACCGCTGCTCCTCCTCTCGGACGCCATCTGCTGGTCTTCGAGGGAAACCGGTCCAAAACAGCTAGATCCGCCATTGAAACCTATGGAGCTCCAATGGCGGCCTATGGGACCCTGCAAAATGGTGCCTGAAAAGGCGGGAAAATTAAACAAAGGGCTATAGTCACTATACAACTATTAACCCTTGCCCTCCCGGATGGATCCCGGTGTGTGTGTGGTGCAGACACTGACATTATAATGAAACATGGGAACATACATTTTCATGACATGACAAGGTGTAAACCAAATTCATGGTCCGCAGTCCAGTTAACCCCTTGCCTCCCTAGTGAGGTCAGGGGGTGGCCATATGGGGTGCAACCCCTTTAATACTGGGCCAACCCCCCTCTACCCTCTACACCTCCCCTTCTTAATGGGTGACCTGTTGCCCACTGGCCCTAACGGGGAGTGGGGCACTGCTGGCACCCTTAACGAACTCAGTCTCAGAGGGATAGTCCTGACGTGACAGTCCATCAGCATTGCTGTTTTCACTACCCTTTTTGTGCTGAATAGTAAACTCAAATTCCTGCAAGGCCAAGCTCCACCTTAGCAACCTGGCATTCTCCCGATGCCCTCTGCAGCCAACTCATGGGGTTGTGGTCTGTGAGGACCGTGAAAGCCCATCCATACACATAGGGCTGGAGTTGTTTGAGTGCCCACACAATCGCCAAGCACTCTTTCTCAATGGTGGCATAGGCCACCTCTCTGGGGAGTAGTTTTCGGCTGAGGTACACCACAGGGTGCTCTCTGCCGTCGTCCCCCACCTGGCTCAACACAGCCCCAATGCCAAAGTCCGAAGCATCAGTCTGTATAAGGAAATGTTTGGTATAGTCCGGTCCAGCCAGTATGGGGGCCCCAGCAAGTGCAGTTTTCAGTGCCTGGAAAGCACTTTTACAGGCAGGAGTCCAGGTGATAATCACAG
The DNA here is from genome assembly GCF_040206685.1 of Ascaphus truei. Lineage (NCBI taxonomy): Eukaryota > Metazoa > Chordata > Amphibia > Anura > Ascaphidae > Ascaphus > Ascaphus truei. The sequence goes on along the minus strand of NC_134496.1, from coordinate 1,597,180 downwards.
GCAGTTGCTTCTTAGTCAAATCAGTCAGGGGTTTGGCCACGGCGCTGTACTGTGGGACAAACTTCCTATAGTACCCTGCGGTGCCCAAAAATGCCATGACCTGTTTCTTGGTTTTTGGAACAGGCCACTGAACTATGGCTTCTACCTTGGCTGGCTCTGGTTTGAGGTGCCCTCCACCCACCCTGTGCCCTAAGTACAGGACCTCTGCCATCCCTACCATACACTTAGTGGGTTTCAAGGTAAGCCCAGCCTCCCTGATCCTATCCAGCACCGCAGCTACATGTCCTAAGTGGGAGTCCCAGGAATTAATGAAGATAGCAATGTCATCTAAGTAAGCCATGTGTTGAGTGAAGGTGAAAAAACGGCGCTATCTCTATAAGTGTTTCACTACAAACTATATAGTGAATATTTTAAACAAAATCAATTATTTGTATAACAATAAAGACGTGCTCAAAATAACGTGCAGGTGTAAATATTTAAAATGTTCAAACCCCCTGCTCAAACCCAGCTGATAGGGACTGGTTTCGGTAGTCCCGCAAATCGTCACATTCGTTGTATTCCAGGGGGAGCATGGAGGGAAATAGAACAAAAAAGAGACAAAAACAATCTAAGTGTAGACGGTTATATCAAAAGGTGCAAAATTAGATATCTTGTCTTGGCTCGTATGTTGTGCCTACTTACAAGATGTAAGTTGTATACAAGCGATTTAGACACACAATGGTCTCTGCTAGGGATGTTGTTCTCCACTCTATGAAGCGGTCTCCAGTAATCAGCTCAGCAACCAAGTGTATGTGAAGAAAAATGATACCATAGTGCAGACCAATATAATGTTAAAACTAAACTTTATGATATTTAAAATTGAACACTTACAATAAAATTGATTATAATAAGCTTTGTTCACAATATTAGTGAGGAGAGAAGAGTGTATTAGCTTCCGGCTCACCCGCCTCTTCTGATGGAACTTGATGTAATCAGCCTCTCTCTGTGACCTGATGTCGCTGGCGGTGAGTGTCCTGAGGAAGCCACACACCCTTTTCTGGCGAAACGCGTAGAGTGGGAGCCGTCCTGTCAGGAGAGAGGAGAGAGGCGTGATCGCCATTCAGAAATTTCATCAGCCGCGCCCGGAAGTGACGTGACGGAACAAAGCGGAAGTGACGTATCGGCAGTGAGAGAGGCGGGATCGCCCACCCGAGAGGCAGCTCTAAGCTGCAACAGCAGAAGGGGAGTCTAACAACCCACGGGGGGACACAGCCTGGGTATACAGTCCACCGCCAGCGACATCAGGTCACAGAGAGAGGCTGATTACATCAAGTTCCATCAGAAGAGGCGGGTGAGCCGGAAGCTAATACACTCTTCTCTCCTCACTAATATTGTGAACAAAGCTTATTATAATCAATTTTATTGTAAGTGTTCAATTTTAAATATCATAAAGTTTAGTTTTAACATTATATTGGTCTGCACTATGGTATCATTTTTCTTCACATACACTTGGTTGCTGAGCTGATTACTGGAGACCGCTTCATAGAGTGGAGAACAACATCCCTAGCAGAGACCATTGTGTGTCTAAATCGCTTGTATACAACTTACATCTTGTAAGTAGGCACAACATACGAGCCAAGACAAGATATCTAATTTTGCACCTTTTGATATAACCGTCTACACTTAGATTGTTTTTGTCTCTTTTTTGTTCTATTTCCCTCCATGCTCCCCCTGGAATACAACGAATCTAAGTAAGCCATGGCATAGCTCTGCAACCCTTCCAATAACCTATTGACCAGGCGTTGGAAGGTAGCCGGGGCATTCTTCATCCCAAATGGCATCACTCAAAACTCATAGAGGCCACTTGGAGTGATGAATGCTGACTTCTCCCTAGCCTCCAGGGTCAGTGGGATTTGCCAATAGCCTTTGCTCAAATCCATAGTGCCCAGATACTTTGCCCCCGTGAGTTCATCAAGTAAGTCATCCATGCGGAGCATGGGGTAGGCATCTGACACCGTCCCAGCGTTGAGCAAGCGGTAGTCCACACAAAACCGGGTGGTCTTGTCCTTCTTAGGGAAAAAACTACCGGGCTTGCCCAAGGACTCTGGGATGGAGTAATTACCCCTAGGGTCAGCATCTCCTCTATCTCCCTTTCCATACTGGTCTTCACCTCTGCTGACACTCTATAAGCGTGCTTATGCAGAGGCTGCAGATCCCCTGTGTGCACTGGGTGTTTTGTGAGATGTGTGGTCCCTGGCATGTCAGTGAAGAGGGCCCTAAACTTAGCTAGCATGTCACTGGCTTCTATCTGCTGCCTAGCACTCAACTGTGCCCCTATCTCTACCTGCTCCACAGTGTTTCCCTGCCAAGCCTCCCCTAGGAGATCAGGTAGAGCATTGCTCGCTGGATCCTCCAGCAGTGGGCTACAAATGGCCATTACTGCTCCCATACTCGGTGCTCTGTATTCCTTCAGCATATCAACGTGATATGTCTTATGCCTCTCAGGCTCTACCTGTACAACATAGTTGTACTCATTCACCTTTCGGATGACCGGGTACGGTCCCGACCAGGCAGCCATCAGCTTGTTCTCCCGAGTGGGTTTGAGAACAAGCACCTGCTGTCCTGGGATGAATTCTCTGCTACGGGCATGCCGGTCATACCATTGCTTCTGCTTGGTCTGAGCGGCCCTAAGGTGGTCCTGGGCCACCCCCATGAGCATCTCTAACCGGTCTCGGAGATCTGCTACATACTGGATCAATCAGTAGCCTCCCCTTCCCATCCCTCACGGAATAGGTCCATGTACCCTGCGGCCATATAGTAGCTCGAAGGGGAAGAAGCCTGTAGATTCCTGCGGTACCTCTCGGTAGGCAAACAGCAATTGCTGTAAATGAATCTCCCAGTCTTTCCCCTCCGCCTCTATAAAGGTCCGAAGCTTCTGCTTCAGGGTACCGTTAAACCGCTCACATAATCCGTTTGTCTGGGGATGGTAAAGGGTAGTGCGCCGGTGCTGTACACCGCAGGCATCCCAGAGACAATGTAACTAGGGAAACCTACCCTAGAAAAAATGTTCATCAAAGCTGCTGCCACTGTCTTGGCATCTATGGTGCCAAGCGCTACCGCCTCAGGGTACCGGGTGGCAAAAATCCACCACCGTGAGGATGTAGCGCTTCCCTGACCTGCTAGGAATCATAAGGGGTCCTAAAAGGTCCATCGCTACTTTCTGGAAGGGTTCCCCTATTATCGGTAGGAGTTTCAGGGGTGCCTTCACACGGTCGCCCGCCTTACCCACTCGCTGGCAGGCATCACAAGAGCGGCAGAAATTGCCCACATCTCGAGATACCCCCGGCCAGTAGTAACGCTGTAATAACCGGGCTCGCGTTCTGTTGACCCCCTGATGTCCCGCTAACGGAATAGAGTGAGCTACCCGTAACAGTTGCTGTCGGTACCCCTGGGGCACTACTAGCTGTCGTTTACTGGTCAATCCCTCCTCTATCCCTGGGTTCCCTTCTTCTCTATACAGGAGTCCCTTATGCCATAGGCAGTGCTCAGTGCCTTCCCCTGCCTGAGATTCGGATGCCCGAAGTCTCACGCCGGCCAGGGTAGGGTCTGTCTTCACTGCCTCCCTAAACTGGGCTCCTAATTCTGGCCACCCCCCAGTCATGTCGTTGTCCGGAGAATGGGGAAGGGTGAGGGGAAACAGTAAGTCAGTCTGTGGTTGCAACTGATCCTGGCTTACCTCCCCGGGCTCCTCTGCGCCCTCCGCTAACGTTGGTCCCAAAGGCTGGGGGACTGGCACCGCCGCCATTGCCGCTGTCTGGCTTCGGGTAACCACCGCCACTGCAGCAGGTTTGGGCACTCGTCGTAGGTGCAGGTCATCAGACCCAGATCATTGCCAAGAAGAACTTCAGCATCCAAACCGGGTAAAACCCCCACCTCCCGCACACCCTGGCCCTCCCCCCAATCCAAAAAGATTCTGGCCACTTGCAGGAAACGTGGCTCTCCGTCGGCCACAGTGATCTGTATACCAGGGCCTGGGAGTAATTCCTCTGGCTGGACCATATCAGGTCGGGCCAGGGTCACTGCAGCTCCTGAATCCATCAAGCCGACTGCTTGCCGGTCACCGTCTGTGACCGGGGTGAGATGTCTGCTCCGGCCGTCCGTCTGCTGCAGGTCCGCGCTGAGATGTCCTCCGCTCCTGGCTGTAGGCACCGATGAAACCGGGACAGGTGTGGCATGGGACGTCTCGCTGGGAGTTGGTTCCATGACCGGTCCGGAGTCTTTGGTGGAAACCACCCACACACGGGCTACCGGCTTCGCAGCTGGGGTGCGTTGCCCCTGATGGGGTCCGCCGGAACGCAGGGGTTCCGGGCAATCTGGTCTGATATGACCAGGGCGGTTGCAGTTGTAGCACCAGCGCTCGTGCCGGAGCTCCCCCTGCCACCGGTAGACTGCTGCCCGCAGGCAGCCCCTGAGTCCATTGGGGGGATTGGCACACTTTTTGACCGGTGCCGCCGCCATCGCCGCCTTGGCTACTGCTTTGGTGGGCATCAGGGCTCGGCAGGCCACATAGTCGTCTGCAAGCCTCGCCGCCTCCTGGTAAGTCTTGGGCTTCTTGTCGTACACCCAAGCCCTCACCGCCGCCGGGCACTGTTGCATGAGCTGCTCCTGAAAGATGAGGTCCAGCAGGCATTGGTAAGTCCATGCCTCATAGCCCTCCACCCAGCATATCCCGTACAAAGCCATGTGGGTCACGTAGGTAACATAGGACTCCAAGGGCTGCCTCTCTTCCTGCCGGAATTTACCCCGGTAGGCTTCAGGGGTAAAACCGTACTGAAACAATAACAGTTCTTTCAGGTGTTCATAGTCATCAGCATACTCATCTGGAAGCGCCATCATCGTCTGCTTAGCCAAGCCGGACAGTAAGGGGTCCAAACGTGCAACCCGATGCTGGGGAAGCACTTTGTACCGCTGGCACTGTGTTTCGAAGTTCTTTAAAAAACTGTCGAGCTGATCAGTAACTTCCATGAACTTGGTGAGACTGTGCTGATCCAGTTTGAGTTCATCTTTGTTGGGTTGGACAGGGGGGCAATAAGCGGGTCTGTTCACTGCCATAGTGATAAACTGCAGCCGCTCCTCCGGTATCCCTCTGTCTCCCCATGCAGTAATCAGTGCCAACATTTCAGGGGTGAATGGACTGGTAGCCGCAGCAACCAGTACCCCTCCTGTTGCACAGCTCCCGGGAGGTGCACTCGTTCCCTCCCAGAGATTCCACCGCCCCGGCACTGGGTTCCTTCCCTGATCTCCGGGTGGCTGTATAAGGGCAAGCTGAGCCGTATCCTGAGGCTCTGCAAGCCGGGCTTCATAGTCACCGATTGCGTCAACCATGTCTGCGACCTCCTGGTTCTCATAGGGCAGTCCATATTCATGGCACTTGTCTTTCAGCTGAGCTTGGGTCCTCATGTTGGATGAGTCTTTAGCCTCGCTCATGGTTCACGGTCGCAGCTGTGAGGTGGTGTTACAACTTGTGTTAACTGTTGCACTACTGTGTGCTCAATATCTTTAGTCCCAGGAACTCGCAATTCCCTTCGAGTTCCCACTATATTACAGGGTCCCGCAGTACACTGTAATACAGGTTCAGTTCATTCCCGCCGCTGCCACCAGTTAATTATATGCTTGTCACGGTAACTTATGACAAGATATAATAAACACCAAATATCTGGGTTGAACTGAACGAGGCTTAGATATAATAAAATATATTTATTCCTTAAAAAGGAATATAGTAAAATTAACAGGCAAGAAGGTAACACTTACTTAGGGTTGGGGAATGGAGAAATATCAGCTAGCAATTCTCCAGCAATCCAGTGACATTCAAGATGAAATCAGAAGAACAAGAACTGTAGGGTTGACACAGTTTATATACCTTTGTAACCCTATTCTTAATATTGAATACAGACTATTGGTGAACAATTATCTGTATCCAATCCCTAACGTGGAAACACAGTTTTAACCCATGCCCCCCACATCTAAATCAGGGGTGCCGGCCAGTCTACCTGATGAAGTATCTGGCAGAATCTTCATTGTTTGTAAGTGTAAGATATAACACTTACAAACCACTCCAGTTTGATGCTTCTCCGCCCTCATGTAACCAGTTAGAGTGGCAGAGTCTTTTGATCAGTACTTGGTTCCTAGACTTTGGGTCACCCCCCTGACCATTTGCATTCCTATGTGTGAAGGAATCTTCGCGGGTTTTTATCCCCGCTTTGGAATACAGTATTAAAGTTAAAACCCACACATATTAAAATATCCAGTTCTGTTAGGTCCAGCGGGTCCAAACTTCCCAGACCTTACTGCTGGAACTGGGACACTATAGGGTCCAAGTTTCAGCCCGCTGTGACCTTCAGAAACAGAGATACATACCACTTAAACCGTTTCATACTTTAACACAAAATTCTCCGCTGTAAAATAAATGGCAGTTTTCCACTAAATCCCCATTGAAAACAACGGGGTCCGCCACCATAGACTTTCAACGGTAATACGCCGCCGTTGGCGGCTATGGGAGTCTGCCGCCATAGAATTTCAACGGGGCATCGCCGCCGTTGAAGCCTATGGGGTTTCTCCGACAATAGCCAGTCAATTGGGACCGGCCGCCATTGAAGTCTATGGGAAAAACTCCCGAACCTTTATGGTGGTCCATACTCCGTCGGCTTGGTCAGAGAGGGTCAGGAATGGTTTTGCAGCCATGCCGGAACAGTGACTGCAGGCACCCCAAACCATGGCCCTCTGGACCCTCCAGAATCGGAGATATGGGCTATGATTTGTAGGGTTTCGGACTTAGCCGTTTTCTCGCTTCTGCCAGCACGACCCTTTCCGGGGGTCCTGGATTCTGGGACCTGGCGGTGGTCGAGTGAGGGGAGGCCTAGAAACTAGGGGCAAAAAGAATTTTATTTCTGGGTGCCCTAGAACCTAAGATTCCCACGCCACTTGACATTGACCTTGACTAATCAGTGATGAAAGCTCTCTTTCAGACAATGTATCCGCTTTGCAGTTTCGCGGTTTGGACAGCTGCCAACTCGTTCCTGGAAAGCGCCTTTGAGGAATCTCCATTGAAGTCAATGAGCCCATTGACTTACAATGGGAAACCGCCGCTCCTCCAGTCGGACGCCATCTGCTGGTCTTCGATGGAAACAGGTCCAAAACAGCTAGATCCGCCATTGAAACCTATGGCTCCAATGGCAGCCTATGGGACCCTGCAAAATGGTGCCTGAAAAGGCGGGAAAATTAAACAAAGGGCTATAGTCACTATACAACTATAAACCCTTGCCCTCCCGGATGGATCCCGGTGTGTGTGTGTGGTGCAGACACTGACATTATAATGAAACATGGGAACAGGGGAACATACATTTTCATGACAAGGTGTAAAGAAAAAAATGTGAACAAGCGCTAAAGTCTAAATACCAATGTGTATACAATAACAAATAACTTATAATAAAGAAAGGCTGCCTGGTAATACTGCCAGTACTAACAGAAAAACGTGAAAAAGAAAAAGAAACCTGGCGCCAAATAATCAATGGAAAGTCCTGTACCCCTACAGAGTTGCACTATGATCTTTGTTTGTTTGTGTTTTTTTCATTACATGGCCTGTTGAGCAAGTGTGCGGACCCTATGAGGAAAACAGGACTTTCCATTGATTATTTGGTGCCAGGTTTCTTTTTCTTTATGACAAGGTGTAAACCACATTCCAGGACCGCAGTCCAGTTAACCCCTTGTGTGATGGATTGGATAAAATGCCTATTTCTTCATCTGTAATACTTTGCTATGATTCCTTACTCAAAATGGCTACCACGGCTACCCCTGCCTTCAAGTAAGGAAGATGGCACCGAGGAATTCCCCTCAAATGCTGATGTGTCCAAGAAAACCTACAATAACAAGACCATAAATCATAACAACAAGACCATACAAGGACAAGACCTAACAAAGAACCACTGAGATAGCTCTTTTGCATACAAACCCCCTCCCATACAACCCCTGTATATGAACGCAGGCTGTGTAGGAATAAAGTCAGACATTATCATCCTGAACTCCTGTGTGTCAGCGTGATATTTTCTCAGTGCATGCACTATATATATATATATAGGGAAAAATAATCTGGACGGGGACAGATACTCTGCAGACGGTTGTTCTGATCCAAATCAGCTGGCGCTCTAACGTGGGGCCCTGGGTTGTGAACCAACAGACAGCCGTGCACAGAGGGACCGAGGTGGACCAAATGCGGACGCGGCAGGAGACTGATCACCTCTGGAGTACGGTAAGATAACATTTATTATCTACCGATACGCACTGTCTCCGCTGTTGGTCTATTTCTGTGTCTCATACGGCTCTCCGAAGGTCACCTAAAGACAGGTAGATATCTTGCCCAGAGCCCGTTTTAAACTCAAACCTGTTACCTAGACTATCTGTCACTCGGTATATGTTTATATGTTATATGTGTTAGTCAGTGCCGCAAGTGGGAGCCCGGAGTGGAGTGGGATTTTTGCCGGCTGACTAGGGGTCTTGTCAATGTACGTTGTAAACTTGGTGGAAGGAGGGGTAAAGGGGGAGTAAGGTATAGTCGGTTCAGAGAGGAAACACGGTAATCCCGGTAGTGACTGTGCGGTTGGCGCGTTGCAAGGGAAGGAGTGTTAAAGTTGCGCGTTACGCTTGGTAACTGCGCGGAATCCTGTCGATTGATCCCTGAACAACCTTTCCCTCTCTCGTAATCAAGTTGTATGTTATGTCCAAAATGTGTTTGTGTATTAGTGTTGAGAATTCATGAGGACGGGTGGGGATTGTTGAGAGTAGAAGAGATAGCCCAGAGGTGCTTGGGCGATAACCCCTAGACGTTAAACTGCCCGAACTCCTGTTTTTTCCGCGTTAAGGTACGCTTTGCAGTAGGAAAAAGAAAGTGAATAGGAAAGAAAAAGCAAGTGGATTTTGGGATACTAATTAGACACTGTGTATATTATTTGGAAGGGAAATAAAGTGTTATAAGTGAAGGGAAAGAAGAAGAAGAAGGAAAAAAAAAAAAAAAAAGCAGGGCATTTTTGCTAGTAATTGCAGTATAGAGAAAAAAAAAAAAAAAAAGTGCAGTTTTAACATTTGAGCACAGGCAAGTAAGACAGAGAAAGGAGTCTTAGCCTGCCACCTAGTGGCCGAGAGAGAGAACAGAACGGAAAAGAATGGGACAGCCCTGGTAAACTTTTTATTTGAAAGGTTTGTTCGTACTGGCCACACGAATGGGTCTTTTAAAACCAGAAAATATTCTTTTTCCTTCTGTTCTAATGGCAACTAGAAAGAGGGGTCTTTTTCTGTGGGAGGGAGAAGTTCAGTGAGCGCAGTCTTGTGTGTTTTTGAATCCCACAGGGAAACATACCTTACATTAGTATGAGTCAAAATAATTCTGTTGAGGGACAGAAGGGTCCCGCTGCATTTATTTTATCATTGCCAGGACAGAAGTTAATATAATAACAAGTGAAAAAACAAAGCAAGTAGGCTGTTTAAAGTATGTAGTATTACTGCAGCAGAAGGCAGGTTACAACCAGAAATGTGGCGAAAGATATTGAAAGAAAAGAGAGGAATTTTGAATGATAACAACCTGCTGAAGATAGCAGAAGCCTGGTTTAATGTTACCAAGGCTGTCCAGAGAAAAATGGACCGAGCAGGAGATAGAAAAGGGAGGGAATGTTGTTTTAATTGTGGTGTGACTGATTTATCTATACTCACTCCTTTGTTACCTTCGCTCCCAGCTCCAGCAGCACCCCCACCTATACAACCCACTACCCCGCCCACGAATGACAAACCAATTTTGACTGTTTATGTAGCACAACTATATCCTGTGATGCAGGCGGATGGTTCCTATTACACCCCGACTGTGCCCCTAATGCCCCTGATGCCAGTCCTTTCACCCCAAACAATCACTACCCCAGCGGTAGGGATTCAAGTCTACCCTGACACAACAATAGCACACAGACCCAGCAGCAGTGTCCACTATAGTACGCCTGGTAGTTTTGACTCAGATAGTGAGTCACAGGCCGTTGCACAGGAGGCAAACATGACCTGGAATATTAACCCCAGACCCCCCCCCAGTACCCGACCGCTGCCCAAGGTTATATGGGCAGACGCCCAAGCAGGTAGAAGGCGCCCCAATAATGTATGTCGCCTCACCCCCTTCCTGGTAGACACAGGTGCAGCCAGGAGCGTAATTAGAGCTGCAAACATACCTGACCCTTCCTATTTGTCTGATATTGATGTTTCATGTGTGGGGGTAGATGGCACACTGCGCTCTAGCCCATTAACACGACCCCTGCAGATAGGTCCCTACCCTGAACTATTTGCACGATTTGTAGTTTCCTCTACCTGCCCGCTTAATCTGCTTGGAGCTGATGTTTTGTCCAAATTATGATCCACAGGCCCTGAGGATAACGGGCACCTAACGGTACCGCCCGTTGTTGTACAGCTCAAACAAGGGGCCCCGCTTCCCCGTAAACTGCAATACCCCTCTTTTCCCTGTGAAGAAACGCACTGCAAAGGGTGAACCTGATAAGTATAGAATGGTTCAAGATCCTCAAGCAGTAAAAGATGCAACCATTGTACGATGTTTTAACAACAAATCTTTTCCAGATGACCCCAGAGGCTTCCAAGAATTTTACTGTTCTCAAACAGGTAATATCCTCTGCCCCTGCCTTGGGCCTCCCAGACTATGATTTACCCTTTAAGCTTTTCGTATCAGAACGAAATGGACATGCAACTGGAGTGTTAACACAGCCACACGCTGGCCGATGTCGACCTATTGGTTATTACTCCAGCCGTCTCGACGCTGTGGCTCGTGGTGGACCGTCCTGTCTTCGTGCTGTCTTTGCTGCTCAAGCACTGCTGGATAAAACTTCGGATATCGTTCTAGGGCATGACCTCATTCTCCTGGCACCACATGACATTGCTGCTATTCTCAATCAGACACAGCCAAAACATCTGTCCACTGCCAGACACCTCAGGTTGCAATGCTCGCTTCTCATTCCAGATAATGTCACACTTCTCCGGTGCCAAGTGCTTAACCCCTCCACTCTTCTTCCACTTCCCGAGGGGGGAGATGTGCAGGGACACGAACAAGAACAAAACACAGCTGGAGTCGACCTACCCCATGATTGCTTCGAACTCATGAAGCTAGAAACTGCTCATCTGCCCACGGTGAGTGAAAAGCCGATACAGAACCCAGATCTAATTCTGTTTGTGGATGGTTCTCGATATGCTGATCAACAAGGCACCTGCCATACGGGTTATGCTGTCAACACAGACTCTGTGGTCTTACTGGAGAGCACACTACCGTCAACAGCATCCGCACAAGAGGCTGAACTACAAGCTCTCACTGCAGCGTGTAAACTGGCAGAAGGACAAACGGCGAATATCTACACTGACTCTAGATATGCCTTTGGTGTAGCACACGATTTTGGCGTCATTTGGCAAACCAGGGGATTTCTGACAGCAGCAGGAACACCAGTGAAACACAGCTCAGCCATACAAGCTCTGATGGACGCCCTACTCCTTCCAAGCCATGTGGCCATCCTAAAGGTAAAAGCCCATGGGAAACTGAACACAGAAGAAGCCAGAGGAAACCATCTGGCGGATGCTGCGGCAAAACAAGCTGCCAGCGGGATACGAAAAGTGGAAGATCGAGTGGACACGACAAGGATGGTTCCGTTAATGCAGAACCTCCCAGTGAATCGAGAATATCTGAAGAAGTTGCAAGAATCTGCAACAAAGGAAGAAAAGAGGTGCATCGCCCCAAGAAGGAATTTATGAGTACAAAAAGAAACTTTGTCTGCCACGGGAACTGTATCCTGCTGTGGTACAATGGGCACATGGAGCAGCACATCTCTCAAAGACTCTTATGAATGCACTGATCGACAAATACTATGTGGCGCCTGGAATTATCCCAATGACTAGTAATTTCTGCAAATTATGTACAATTTGTGCAAAGTGTAACCCAGGATGTGTGGAAAAACCACCGCAGAAATACCTTGCAAGGCCCCGCTTTCACTGCTACGTTAGCTAAAGAAATTTGGTCCGCGCTAGGGACCACCCTTGCTTTCCACACCCCATACCATCCCCAGAGTAGCGGAAAGGTAGAAAGAATGAAGGGCACACTGAAAACTAGAATGTTGAAAATGGCCCAGGAAACAAATATGCCCTGGCCAGATAGTCTACCCATTGCTTTGTTCAGTGTTCGATACACCCCACGAGGGGAACATGCTCTATCCCCATTTGAGATACTGTTTGGTACTGCCCCCAAACTTGGTTGTTACTACCCACAGCAGTTACAGATGCAGTCTGATGTTTTGACCAAATATGTAACTGCCCTAGCGCAAGAACTAACCAATATGCATGGTCGAGTGTTTTCTTCTATTCCAGATCCAGATCTAGATACCGGGACTCATAAACTCGTGCCCGGAGACTGGGTACTCGTGAAGAAATTTTGTAAGGAAACACTCCCTAGAGCCCAGATATGATGGTCCTTTTCAAATTCTGTTGACCACAGGGACATCAGTCAAACTAGCTGGCAAGAAGGTTCCAGCTCCCAACGAGGACACCTCAGAAGGAAAATGATGCTATATATCTTTTGTTTGTTGGGTCTAGGGGGGGGGGGGCACAAAAGGTTGCTATCACCCAATATGAAGGGGTAGTCACGTTTTGGTATAATTCATACAATACTCATGTAGCTACCTTCTCCTTTGATTATTGTAATATAGTCTGCTGCCCCTCAACACATTGGCAATATAATCGATATAGCAATGCCGGTTTCAGGTCTACTTATATATGCGTAACGGATTCCTACTGGGGAAAGGAATGTGATTACTGGGGAGCAGTAGGATGGAACACGGGAATAGATTGGGGATACCGACCACAAAATGGTCTAGCAAGGAAAGACGGGATAGCAAAAGATTCTTGCCCAAATAGGTATCGCAATAGTTATTATTTTTGTTTTGTTTGTGATTATTGTCTGCTGTGTTCTCCCATGTTTTAAAAAGTTCATGACCAAAGCTGTTGACAATAGCACTCCTACCCTTTTTCTGCAGTCAGATAATAATACTCCACTCTTGGAAGATGGTCCATTTACTCCGTTACAGTCCCTCCCAGTTAAGTACAATAGTATAAATCCAGAGGGACAGCATCTGACTTCCTTATGTGCAAAGTCTGTGGCAAGGGGGGTCATGGACAAGCCATGACTCGTCTAACGTACAGCACAAAAGAGTTCCCAGGCACATCTGGACAGATGAGTTAGTATACATCTAGGGACAGACTCAGAAATAGACATTTCAAGGGGGGACTGTGATGGATTGGATAAAATGCCTATTTCTTCATCTGTAATACTTTGCTATGATTCCTTACTCAAAATGGCTACCACGGCTACCCCTCCCTTCAAGTAAGGAAGATGGCACCGAGGAATTCCCCTCAAATGCTGATGTGTCCAAGAAAACCTACAATAACAAGACCATAAATCATAACAAGAAGACCATAAAAGGACAAGACCTAACAAAGAACCACTGAGACAGCTCTTTTGCATACAAACCCCCTCCCATACAGCCCCTGTATATGAACGCAGGCTGTGTAGGAATAAAGTCAGACATTATCATCCTGAACTCCTGTGTCAGCGTGATATTTTCTCAGTGCATGCACTATATATATATATATATAGGGAAAAATAATCTGGACGGGGACAGATACTCTGCAGACGGTTGTTCTGATCCAAATCAGCTGCCTCCCTGATGAGGTCAGGGGGTGGCCATATGGGGTGCAACCCCTTTAATACCGGGCCAACCCCCCTCTCCCTCTACAGTCAAGGAATAGCCAAGGTCGGGGAGCTAGAGGGGGTACGAAGACAAGCCGGGCCGGTGACGAGATCTGAAACTAGAGAGAGCTGGGCACAGGATCCAAACAGCACGAACCAAACGAAACTATGCAGAGCGAGGTTGCAAAGGAGCTACAGGGGTAATATAGTGTGGTAGACCAATAGGCGGAGGAGGTAGGGCAGGGGTGTGCAGGAAAGTCATGTGTGATAGGACAGAGGGAGATTGCAATGTTCGTTGCAGCTGAGCAGCTGAGAGGGACGGCCGTGGATCCCGCGTAGGGCGGTGGGAGGAGTATGGAGTGAATAAATTAGTGACATGCGCGTGCGCTCCGGAGGGTTTGGTGGCGGTGAAGGAGAGAGCCGCGGAGGAGCGGGAGGCGAGACTACCAACGTTGCGGCGTGCGAGGTGGGAGACAGAGGCAGCCGGAGCCGTGGGAGTCTGGAGAGGTAAAAAAGGGGCACGCTGTGGACGGCGTGTCCCCGATTCCTTACAGTACCTCCCCCCTTGAGGATCGGTCTCAGGACGATTCACCCATGGCTTGTGTGGGTATTTGAGGTGGAAGAGTCGAAGCAGCGTTGGGGCGTGAATTTGATCCAAAGGTATCCAGGAGCGCTCCTCCAGACCGTAACACCTCTAGTGGACCAGAAATTGCAACTTGCCTCTGGAGAAGCGGGAGTCCAGGATGAATTGAACCTCGAATTCTGATTGTCCTTGATAGGTGATGGGTTTAGGCCTACGGACACTACCGAAAAAGCGAGTATTCTGGACACAGAGTTTCAGCAACGAGACGTGGAAGACTTTGGGTATCTTCATAGCGGCGGGCAATAGAAGTCGATAAGCCACTGGGATTAAAGTCACGTGGGGTAGTAACCTCGCATATATCCAGACTGGGTAAATTGTAATTTCTCCTTACTCACTGCAATATTGCTCTTCTGGGCTGTGGAAATGGAACAATGTAACGCTTTGCCGCACGGTATACAACCGGCATCTCCTCCCATCCTCGCTGTTTATGGGGTCACGTGGGGTAGTTGACTCGGGTCTCGTGAGATCCGCAGTGGTTGCTGCTCACACACGAACTCCACTATACCGCACATGACTTCACCGTTGAACCTCCAAAGATCAGTCGTGTGATCCTTGTTGGTATAGTGTTCAAACTATCCGCTGATAGGAAAGCTCAGAGAGCGCTGGGAGAACAGTGTGTGGTATAGTGGAGTTCAAGTGTAAAAATACTGACTAATTTTTTTTCTGCCGCCGCCATATAACTCCTCTGCTGCCCTGCTCCGCTCTGGCCGGCCACCATCTTCTCCAACTGCCCACCTCTACTGCTCCCACATACTGTATCGGCACCCTCCCCCCCATAAACATCATGTGCCGCCTGTTTCCGTGCCTCTGGTTTACACATTAGCTATATGTATAATTACACATCTGTATATAGGATTCTTCCAGTCAGTTTAGCAAAAAGGCATCAGATCCTAACCTCATTGTTTCCGTGGCTCACTGTTAGTCAACCACTACCACATGAGCACAGTAGTGAGTATTTAAATCCAGCTTCTAGCAGGTCTCCATATCAGTTCTTCTCCCTGAGGAAGCAAGCTGTTGCCTTGAGAAACTCATGGGAGGATTATGGACTTGGACAGCATCCGCCCTCCGTAATGCCACCCACTCTGAACACTGAACACCAGACGCAACTCTGTACCAGGACTGCCGGATGCAGAAAAATTACCTAAGCTGAATGTTGGAGGACCGAGGAGGAAGCCACAGCACTGTAGGAATGCCTAATGCACACTGGTGAGTGTATTACTTTATCGTTTTTGTTTAATAAAAGAGTTTTTTTTTTTTTTTTAATAAAAGAGCTTTTATACTGCACCATTGGAGGCTTTTTTCTGCGCCCTCGTTCCAGATCTACCTTTTAGTCCGGTTCTATACTGCTTGCGCGCGCGGCAATTTTAGTTGGCTGAGGTTAGTCAACCATTCTATAATGGTGCCGCGTCCGCGCACAGCAGGGAGAATGGAACCGACCAACAGGGGGGAAGATGGAGAAAAAAAAGAATTTGCACCGCTACCGCCGCTGAAATGTTTGTATATGTGTGTATATATGTATGTATCTGTGTGTGTGTGTGTGTGTGTGTGTGTGTGTGTACAATGTTATTAAAAAAAATTATTAAAGTATTTATTTATTTCAAAACGTATTTAAACACACACACACACACACACACACACACACACACACACACACACACACACACAAAGTGTGCGGCACGTGCACGCACCGCCGCACAGGCACGGCCGCACACAGTATATAACGAGCCTTACTTGAATAGCAGTTAGTTTATGCCAGACAGGGGTGCGATATCTTGTATCCCAGCTTCGAGAATCACACCCATCATTTCCATTAGTTACATTTGTCCTTTCGTGAAACATGATCAAGTAAATTCTTATTATATTTTAATACATTTTGTGGTGTACAGCTTGGTATCTTTAGTTGATATTTCTCAGAAAATCCCAAAAGACTGAATTGCAAAACAAAAAGCAACATTAGGTTGAAAAAAAAAAAACAAGCAGAATTTGTTTATTAAAATAAATAAAAATAAGCAGAAACTTTCAGTGGGGCAGACTTTGCGTGACACTGTATTTTTATTGTTGTGCTTGACTACTCTTTGGAAAAGTATTGGCTTTGCTCATGATCCTACTTAACAGCACAACGCTAATAACGTAGAACAGCGGTGCGCAAAGTGGGGGGCGGAAGATTGTGCTGGGGGGGCGCGGGCAGTTGCAGAGGCCCCGCGCTCTTCCCCCAGGCATCTAAATTAAATGCCGGGGGAACGCGTGAGGCCCCTGCAACTGTTTACTTACCGGGATTCAGCCGTCTGTGTTGCGTCGCCATGGCAACATGGCGTCAATAGATGCCGTGGCACCATGTGACCTGACGTCACAAGCCCACGCAGCGTCATCTGACGTGGATGAAGGTAGGCAGGGGGGCGCGAGAGCCGGGGGCAGAGAAACAGGGGGGCGCAGCACAAAAAGTTTGCGCTCCCCTGACGTAGAACATACTTGTCTTTGTCCTGCCGGTTCCTCTCACCCTGCAGCAACTATTACATAATACGTTCTGTACAGAACGTGCATCCGAGTTCATGGTAAACAAAGCAGCTGGTTAACGCCTTTGCTGCCAGAAACAACCGATACATCCTGTACATGGTTATACACTGAAGAATAATGAGATCAATATACTGTACACACTTATGTGCACAACATGTACCAACAAATTGCAAGCCAGTGCCCAAAGGATATACCCACATATAATTCGAGATAAAGTCCAGTAACAGTGTTTCCTCCACCATCTGGGAGATCACCCTACTTTTAGCAGTGTTGTGCTGATTACCTGCTGGTTCACAGGATGCCGAGCTTTCCGCTGTTGTCATTGGGGAAGACAGGACAGGCTTCTGGGGTACATCACTGATCTTTATCTCACATGGTGCTCCATCTGCTGCAGGCTCCAGGGATGTGGAGACAATCCCTGCAGGAGAACTTTCTTCCACTCCCGCGGATAGATTGCAGACCAGGCCGGAATATATTTGAACACAGGAACACTTTATTTGCCAACAGCATACAGAGCATATACTGCACAGCACACTTCTTGGGCTTCACCCTCAGGATGGTCCCTGGACATCCACCCCAGGCTAATGGCACCCGGGGCAGTCCTGGCTCTTCCTTGACTCCCTAATAGAGCCAGGAGCAAGGTATCACTCCTCACTCCCCCAAAGGGGAGGGGACAGTAGGTGCCAATGCTCGGTACACCTCTGTGTGAGTACCTGTCTCTCTCAGGGGTAAAGTCACAGTACTTAAGTAGCTGCACACCTACATTTAGGCAGAGTGGGAAGTTCCAAGGTCTGAGCCCAGGATTGGGCAGAACACAGGCCTTAACCTACCTCCTTCCCTGTCACTCAAGGCAGCTGCTTACTGTGGGGAAAACCCAGTACTATTGATCCTGACACTGCCTGCACTTTTACCAGGGCTTTCATGTCAGGCATGGCTACACTCCCAAAGTACACTATGTGGAATGCCAATAGGGGGTCTCTGCAGCCTTCCAGGGGTCTCTGCAGCCTTCCAGGGGTCTCTGCAGCCTTCCAGGGGTCTCTGCAGCCTTCCAGGGGTCTCTGTAGCTCGCCAATGTGGAAACTTTTTTTTAGCATCTTTTCTTTAAAACAGCAAAACAGGTGAAATCTTACACGTTTTTTATTTATTTATTAATAAAGCAGTTCTATAGTATTAGATAATACTGACTTTTTTTTGTTTTGTTTTTATTCAACTCTTAATGAAAATGTTACTGAGTTTTAAAGCATCCTTTGATTTAAATAGCAGGCTTCAGCCCACCTCCCAAGCCGTGCAAGATTTTTGCAACACTTTGCTGTTTGAGATATATTGTTGCAAATGTTCCCAGCAGTTTGAGCTGTAAATTGTAACAATTGATGTTATCTTAGTAATATAAGGATATATTGTAGCTGCTGAGTTACACTGACTGAAGCAGCCATTATGTTAGTCACACAAGCAGGATTTTGACAGATTTATAACAGGAGCACCAAACGATTGCCAAGCTTAGGTAAGAATGTAGAATTACAGTGTCACATACTTTCCATATAAAAATAAACAATAACAGGTTGGAAAGTAGTATTGCTGCTTTAAGTCGTACATAAAACCTTGAAACAAGCATACAAAAGATCCCAAGATACTTTAGTAGAGCACATTTTAATCTAACATATAAAACAATCAGAGGCCATTTATGAATTCACAAAGTATCAATAGTATCATCAAGTAAACAAAGTCTTGTTCTGGTATAACTACGGTTAAAGATACAATTTCACCCAAGATTAATTTTGAGCTAAACACATTACATTATATAGTGGACAAACAATTACTACGCTAAAATAAAAGTGCCTACACATTAAGCGGCGCAAACTCTTTCGTGGCGCAAAATTGGCACATGGAAATCTCATTTGAAATTGCTCGTGTGCGGGTATGTACTAACCCGACAATTCTCAATCTGCACCATCAACACATTTTCATTCTTGGTGCACAGAAATGGACAGCACTAGGCGTATTGTTGTAAATGGTGTGTACTAAAAATAAAATACTCTCTGACGAAGCGCTACCATAAGCGTGAAACGCGTTAGAGTACTTACTTTGTTTGTGCCATGTTACCTTTACAATAACTAGATTTTATTTAGTCTTTATATTGTAGCCCCTTCACCTTTTCGCTGCTGTGCTTGTTTTTGCTACTGAATCTCTAATAAAAATAAAAGTCTGTTAATAGTGTTAGTTAATAATGAAGTTGCTATGTATCAATCAAAATATTTTTGAGTGCGACATGGATGATTTATTATGTAGGTCAGTGGATTTGAACCTTATTTTGGTTGGGGAACCCCAGAATTCGATTGCAAAATTCTGGGGAACCCCCACCCAAGTCTCTCGCGCCCCCGTTTTCGTTTCTCTTCCCCCTCACACTCTCCCCCTTATGCTCCCTCTCTCTTCTATGCACACACTTTCCCCCTCTGACACACACACACACTCTCTCCCTCTCTGACACACACACACACACACACACACACACACACACACACACACACACACACACACACACACACACTCTCTCTCTCTCCCCCCTCCTCCACACAGTCACACAGACACACTCTCTTCCCCCCCTCCACACACACACACACACATTACCCCTCCTCCACAGACACACACACTCTCTCTCCCCCATACAGACACACACACACTCTCCCTCTCTCTCCCCACCCCCACACACTCTCTCACCCATACTCTCTCCATCTCCCCCCCAACACACACGCACACACGCACACAGTCTTTAAGGGAGCCGCTCTCACACTGATTTTCCTCTCTCTGTCAGCTGGAAGTTGATGGCAGAAGCAGGGAGAGGAAAGAGCAGTGAGCTGCTGCCGCAAGTTATCCCAGCTCTCCTCTCCCACTCTGGCGGCCGGCCGCAAAACACCGGTTGAAAATCACTGATGTAGGTTAACAAAATGTATTCCTTTCACAGTATGGTTTAAACAGATAACACTACACAAATTATTTTTAATTACCAACAATAGTTATCAATTAAAAAAATACTGAAAATGCTGTTTAAATTTAAAGCGTATCAATCAATTCAAAAATATCTAAACCCACTGACGTTTCAGGATTGTCACTACATGAGAGACTCCATAGTTGTAATTTTCCCTCCCAGAACCCCCCGTTTGTCTCACCCACACTGTTTATGGGGTTCAATCCCAAGTGAGACTAGAGACATCAAACTGGACCTAAAGCTTCATGTTACTGTATACACTATATTATTCTATCACCAGACAGCAGTGTTTTTTATGGGTGCTTTCTCCCCGTTGAAAAGATTGAGGAAAGTTTCGGATTGGCCTTTTATACAGTATGATAACTACTATTGTGCATTTTGCAAATAGACTACAGAACCTAAATTAGAAAACCTATTGAAAAAAATCATAATAAAGCAGGCAGATCCACTATTTCAAACTTGAGTTTTTCACATTATTGTAACAACAATATTTTGTGCTAAGAGGGCCTGAACCTTTAAAATCGATACAACATTTAAAATGTAGCACGATTTACTAAAAACAGTGCCAAGCCTTAGAGGCTCATATAGCTAATCCATGTCATTATAATAATTCATATAGAAAGCCAAAGTTATTTCAGTGGTTTATTTCAGTGGATTGGACTTCATCATTGGATCAAAACAATATTCTCTGTATGCATCATGTTGAATTATTAAATTACCATTAATATTGAGAGTACTTCACCCTGGATGCACCCAATTTGATTTCTTCAGGGCAAGGAGTGTCTCAATAATTATTTCTTTAAAAACTCTTTGGGGCTCAAAGAAATGAAATCGGGGCCTCTGCCATCCTGTAAAACTAGAGCTTGTTGGTACTTGAGTTGCTCGCGAGATTACATTAGCTGCCAAGGAATAAGAGGTCTACAAGTAGAGGCATCCCGTAAAACAAAGGAATGCTGGATATTTCAGCTGTCTCACTAAGTGACTGTGGGATCAATTTACAAAACCAGAGCAAAATTAAAGCAGGAAAAACAGCACCAGATTTTTTTAATATATATAAAATATATATTATATAATATATATATATGTAGCCAGGTCCCCGGTTACCTCCCTCACCTCCGCTGTGCGGCCGAGAGTTGTTGGCGGCGATTGAGTCGCTGATGGCTCGTCTGAGGTGCGGGCTAGTGCAAAGAGCGCTCCGGGGGCCCCGTGGATGTATGCGTGCGTAGGGCGCCGCCATGTTGGAGATCGCGCCTGCGCAGTGAGTCCGAGTGAGGTGACCTCTTCAAGCAGTTCGGGTACGCGCAGACAGAAGCACGCGAAGGGCAGCTATTAGGATAGGGCTCTTAGCTGGGACTACGATTCCCATGAGCATTTGGGGAGTCACATGTTCCTTGAGAGCCAATAGTTACATAGTTACATAGTAGATGAGGTTGAAAAAAGACGTACGTCCATCAAGTTCAACCTATGCTAAATTTAGACAACAGATACTTTATCCTATATCTATACTTACTTATTGATCCAGAGGAAGGCAAACAAAAAACCCCATTAAGGGGAAAAATTAATTCCTTCCTGACTCCAAGAATTGGCAATTGGATTAATCCCTGGATCAACATCCTTCCCATGTATACTTATTTGGTATATCCCTGTATACCTTTCCCATCTAAAAAGATGTCCAACCTTGTTTTCAACAAATCTATTGTATCTGCCATCACAGTCTCCATGGGTAATTAATTCCACATTTTAATTGCCCTTACTGTAAAGAACCCTTTCCTTTGTTGCTGGTGAAATTTCCTTTCCTCCAACCTTAAGGGAAGGCCCCGAGTCCTTTGTACTGCTCATGGGATGAATAGTTCGTTTGAAAGCTCCTTGTATTGTCCCTGAATATATTTGTATATAGTTATCATATCCCCTCTTAGACGCCTCTTTTCTAATGTAAATAAATCTAATTTAGCTAGCCTCTCCTCATAAGTTAGAATGTCCATCCCCTTTATTAATTTGGTGGCTCTTCTCTGCAGACTCTCTAGTTCCACTATTGCTAAGCCTGCTCTCTACAAGCACTCCTAAATCGTTCTCCATCAAGGATTCCCCCAATATATCCCCATTTAATTTGTAAGTCGCCTTTTTATTCTTGCATCCCAAATGCATAACCTTACATTTATCTGTATTAAACCTCATTTGCCATTTACCTGCCCTTGTTTCCAGTCTCTCCAAGTCCTTCTGAAGAGAAAGTACATCCTGCTCTGATTCTATTACCTTACACAATTTAGTATCATCAGCAAAGATGGAGACTTTGCTCTCGATCCCAACCTCAAGGTCATTAATAAACAAGGTAAAAATCAGGGGTCCCAGTACCGATCCTTGAGGTACTCCACTCACGACTTTAGCCCAACCTGAAAAAGTTCAATTTACGACAACCCTCTGTTGTCTGTCCTTTAACCAGTTTTCAATCCAGGTACATATATTATTACTGAGTCCAACTTTCTTTATTTTATACACCAACCTCGTGTGAAACCGTATCAAAAGCCTTTGCAAAATTTAAGTAGACCACATCAACTGCATTACCCTGGTCTAAATTCCTACTTACCTCCTCAAAGAAACAAATAAGGTTAGTTTGGCAAGAAATATCCTTCATAAATCCATGCTGACTATTACTAATAATTTTGTTTTCCACTAGGTATTCCTGAATATTATCCCGTATTAAACCTTCAAGTAGTTTCCCTACTATTGAAGTCAGGCTTACAGGTCTGTAATTACCCGGGTGTGATCTAGCTCCCTTTTTAAATATAGGCACCACATCTGCTATACGCCAATCTTGTGGCACTGAGCCTGTGGAAATTGAGTCCTTGAATATTAAATATAATGGTTTTGCTATTACTGAGCTTAACTCCTTGAGAACTCTTGGATGTATGCCATCAGGGCCAGGTGCCTTATTTACTTTAATTTTTTCAAGTCGCTTATGAACTTCTTCCTCAGTTAACCAATTGTTCATTAATATGGAGATTGTGGCTTCCTCCTGTGGCGCTACTATTGAACTTGATTCTTCCCTGGTAAACACAGAGGCAAAGAATTTGTTTAATACCTCTGCTTTTTCCTTATCTCCAATAATCTGCCTACCCATCCCACACTGAAAGGGTCCTATATTTTCTTTCCTCATTTTTTTGTTATTAAGATACTTAAAGAACTTTTTAGGGTTTACCTTACTTTCTATTGCAATCCTTTTTTCATTATCCATTTTTGCTAATTTGATTGCCCTTTTGCAATTTTTGTTACATTCCTTATAATTCTGATACGATGTCTCTGTCCCTTCTGACTTAAAGAATCTAAACGCCTTCCTCTTCCTGTCCATTTCCTCCCCTACCTCTTTATTTAGCCACATTGGTTTTGACTTATTTCTTTTATACTTATTACCCAAGGGTATACACTGATAAGTGTGCTTTTCTAACAATGTTTTAAAGACTGCCCATTTATCTTCTACATTTTTCCCTGCAAAAACATCATCCCATTGTGTTACTACTAGATTAGACCTCAGTTTATTAAAATCTGCCTTTCTAAAGTTTAAGGTCTTTGTTGAACCCAAGTAATCTGTTTTTTGATAATTTATTTCAAATGAGACCATGTTATGATCACTGTTACCCAAATGTTTCAGGACTTGAATATTTGTTAATAGGGTTGAGAGATTGCGGCTGACAGGATAGGGAAGTGAGAGCTGGGAAGTGAGGCTGGAAGAGCAAGGGGGGAGGAGGTGCGTGAGTGCAGAGGGTCAGTTACCCACTGCATAGGCCAGTATTCCCCCTTAGGCCCCAGTGCAGGCCCTGAGACATCCATAGTTTGTAGTTGCTGCAGGGACAGTCATTTGACATGGATCTTGCCTGATTAGTGTGTAGATATGTACACGAGTGAAACACAATGTTTAACCCATCAGGTGCTCAGAAGAATAAAAGGTGCTGTTTTATATTATTCCACACATATGTAGTCATTGATGTTGATTATAAACTCCACATGAGTGTGCATTTAAGCATTTAAACATTGTCCTTCCCAGCAGCTGGCTCCAAATGAGCTCTAGTAACACTGAGATAGAAAGACTCACTGTTTAGATGGAGTGGATGATATTGTGACTTTATGATCTGTCCCGCTTGTTGACCCGTCAGATCTTTGGTGATTACTGTAGTTTCTCCGTCCAGTAGTGACTGTAAAATCAATGTGTGGCGCTGTACCTCCACGATGTGATGTACCTCTTCTTGCCGCCAACCCTCCTGCAACTGCTCCGTCGCAGTGGGTGGTCGCGTGACCGGCGGCTGTGACGTCACTCAGAATCAATGGGGAACAGCAGGGAACAGCGGTGAACAGCTAGGAAAACAACAGCAACCCGGCGTGCTTGCAGCAGACGATGATGCAAAGGAAATCCTCCCACAGGAGGTAAAGGCGCAGCACAGCCAAAGTGTACAAACGAAGGAAGGCTGATGGGCTAACTGAAAAAGACTTTATTGAAACGGGCTGAAACGCGTCAGAGGACCCGTTAGCACACTGTTTCAATAAAGTCTTTTTCAGTTAGCCCATCAGCCTTCCTTCGTTTGTACACTTTGGCTGTGCTGCGCCTTTACCTCCTGTGGGAGGATTTCCTTTGATTAGTGTGTAGAGCTAGTCAGGGAGTCAGCGCTGCAGTGAGGAGCCTGTCATCATAAGTCTGGGCTCAGGCTATTGGAAGTCGCGACCCGTGGAAGCCTCTCCTGCGGTGGGGAACTTCTCGTGAGAGACGACGCTGGATCTGCGGATCCTTTGTGAAGAATCTGCGACTGGGTATTGGAACGCCCGGCAGGTATTACACACGTGCACCAACAAACTGTGAAAAAGAAAAAAATGTGGTAGCGCTAAAGTTTAAACACCAATATGATAATAAACAGTGAAATAATGTCCTTTACATAAAGGTAGGCTGCCTGGTACCTACTGCTGGTACAAACAGATGACAGCGTGAAAAAAGAAAAACCTGGCGCCAAATGTTCAAATGGATAATCCTGTGATCCTCAGGGAATCTGCACACATGCTTGACAGGCCATGGAACGAGAAAAGAAAACAAACAAAAATCATAGCGTAACACTGCTGGGTAAATCAGTATAACACTATGACACATAAAACAGTGAGACTCCTAGTGACAAACTAAAAAATAAGCAATTTATTAAAACTAGAACTATGTCATAAAATAAGCAATGAATCAAATGAAGAACAGCTGGTCGTCCGGAGATGGTAAAATCAAAACCCTACTTACAACAAGCAGGGTGATAACAGGCGATGTAACAACAGTGTCCTCTCGGCGCAAGGGGTAGTCCTGGCAGAGTGCAAACTCTGCTCCGCCGGTACTCTCGTCCGAAATCCCTTCTGCGGTGTACAGGAACCGTGCTGGTGATGGAGGCAGTCTTTTGGGTGCACAGCCCAATAGCACATGTGGCTGGCTCACCTTACTTCCTCTTCCTTGTAACAGGCAATCTCCGCGTGCCCGCGCGCGAGTGTGCCCGTACACTTAAAGGGACAGGGGCTGCTGTCTGGATGCCGGGGGCTAACAGAAAGCTGGAAGCTCTGGACCAACCGCTCAAACAAAAGTTCAATGCTATCCTCAAGGTGACCGTGTCACCTGCCCTACGCGTTTCGTAGATGTGAATCTACTTCCTCAGGGGCTACATGCTGATACCTCATGACACTCTAATATACCCTATTCAATTAAAAGTTAATTACCATTTTAAAGCGATATGGCCTATATGTCATGTATATCATATCACTATGCTCACTTCACTAACACAACATAACTAAACAAACAAACATACTTAAACAATAAATGATATAAAATAAATAACATAAAAACATGTAACCACATACAATTTACATATTACAAAATAATACTTAACTTAAACAATGTGAGCACCTGAATTGGCCAAGGATCATTCAAACTCCCACGAATATTTCTAATCCAATATTTCAAACCCTCAAAAACTTCAAAATAACCACAAATTGGACTGGCAAAAAGATGATGACCAACAAACTGGTACATTACAGGCGCTGATCTCGCCTTTGGGGGTTGGAGGGTTCCTTGGGGACACTTGGGAGGTTAAGTGACCAAGGGACTGGTCGGTCACGTGGGACACACGGTGGTGAGAGGACATTATTCAGAGTGACGTGTGGCCAAGGCCACTGGTGTATAAATGTTATATGTTATATGTATAGAGGTGTGCATATATTCTATAAAGTAAAGCACTACGTTATATACATATGCAAGCTGTTATTGTTGTTCTTGTTCAGGGGAATGTCACATATTGGGGATCCTGGGTGAGTGGAGGCGCTGCCAGTTCTTATATTGTTGCTCCAGGCTCCCAGTAGCGGAGGCTCAGATCTCTGTGAGCCAGCAGGTAAAGATAGCCCCGTAGACCTGTCTAGTCAGAAGGAAAGAGGGCTACATACATACATACAGTACATACATATAAATATAAACATATACACATATACACACACAGTTGTGTAAAAAAGAAAGTACATCCTCTTTGAAGTCTATGGTTTTACATATCAGGACATAATAACAATCATCTGTTCCTTAGCAGGTCTTAAAATTAGGTAAATACAACCTCAGATGAACAACAACAAATGACATATTACACCGTGTCATGATTTATGTAAGGAATCAGGGCATTCGCCGCCCTCGGTGCTGCGGTTCCTCCCGCTCCTACCTCTCGCCGTGGTCTGCTCCTCCGCGGCTCTCTCATTTGCCGCCATCTCTACCACTGGGCGCACGCTTGCTCCGTTTACAGAGCACGCATCACACAGACTAATTTATTCACTCCACCAGTCTCATAACTCCGCCCACCGGCCGACTCAGAATCCAGGCTCACGCCTCCCTGCCGTTCAGCTGCAACTAAACAGCTCATCATCCCCTGCCCTATCCACAGATGGCTCCTTGGCTCACCTCTGCCCTGCCTCCTCCTCTGATTGACCCTCTGCGCTTTATTACCCCTGTGGCTCCAATACAACATCACTCTGCATACAGTAGTTTCGTTTGCCTTGTACTGTTGGATTCTGTGCCCAGCTCCCTCTTATGTTTCAGATCTTGTTACCGAACCGGCTTGTCTTCCTACCCTCTCTGGCTCCTCGACCCCGGCTTCCTCACGACCTCGCTTACCTCACGGACCTCTGGAACTTGGCTCATGGACCCCTACGACTCGGACTTCTCCATCCCTCGACCCTTGGCTTCGGACTTCACTACGGTACCTTCTCTACCCCCGGATTTGGCAAGTACTATAGCAAGCCCCTTGTACCCTCGACCTTGGCCACGCTACCAATCCACACTCCAGGCACACCCTCATTACTGCGGGTGCATGGTTACTCACTCTCCACCTCAGTACTGGGGGGTTAGTCTGGTCTGCGGGCAGCACAGCGTGACAATTTAACACAAAGCCAAAATGAAGAAGCCATGTGTGAAAAAATAAGCCTACCTTATGATTCAATAGCTTGTAGAACTTACTGACTGGGTGGGTGACTGACTGGGCGACTTGACTGGCTCGGTCGGTGGGTACTTCTGGTGTCACGCACACGCACGCGCACGCGCACGCACACACACACACACACACACACACAATACAGGGATTGAAAGCACAAATAGAGGTCAGCCAAGCGCCGCCAGCCAGGACTGCCACCCCCTGCGCCCATCTCCCGGAACCCGGACAGTTTACCCATGGGAAGCAGGGGAGCACCAGGATGCAGGGGAGCACCGGGACGCAAGGGAAGCGCACCCCCCCCTCCAGCGGGCGCACCCCTGCTACCTTCTCCCGCTCCGGCGGGCGCACCCCCGCTGGCACATCCCGCTCCGCCGTGCGCACCCCCGCTCCGGGCGGGAAACCAAGGGGACACCGCTCGAGCAGCCGCCTGAGGGGCATAATATAAAAAAAATTCACGCACACACACACACACGGGGGGGGGGGGGGGCAGGCATGAGAGGCCATGACGCAGTACTTACCTCTCTGTAGAAAAGGCAGGGCGTGCCTGGCTGCACGCAAACAAAACAGAAAAAAAAGTCCTGGCAGCGAGCGTGCCAATATGGGTCAGCCAATCAGGCAGGGGGATTTTTTTCCCTCTCCCTTCTTCCGAGCAGGGGAATTAGAAGTCGCCAGCAGGCAATATCCATTTGCCAGGTGCGACCTGGTGATTGGGTTTGTCGAACAATGCACCCCCCTTGAGAAAGGTTCCACACCGGGACCGAAACGTCAGACTGGGCGGCCTATTTATCTTGTATTTATGCCTAATACAGACTTTTGTTGTTTACATTGATCAGAGTGTAGTCTACCTTTACCGGACATGAGAATGATGTATGTATGTATGTATGTATGTATGTATGTATGTATGTATGTATGTATGTATGTATATATATATATATATATATATATATATATATAAATAGCAGCCAAGCAGGCTTTCTGTGCCCCTACTCTAAACGCTGGGACTATATGTAAAGCAGAGCATTTATGACACCATTTCCACAGTTTAAAAACAAATTCAACCTGATCCATTTCAACTCAATATTCAAATATCTAAAGAAAGAGGTTAAAAGATGAGATTGATGACACAATATTTAAATACCACATTAAAAAAAAAAAAATCTTTGCTTTTATTGCTATAGCCTCACGAGATAGAAAAAGAGAAAGAGAAAGAGAAAGAGAGAGAGAAAGATAGAGATATATATATATATATATATATATATATATATATATATATATATATATATATATATATATATATTATATATATATACATACATATATATGCACTCATCCAAGTGATTAGGGTGTGATGTTCTAGAGGGATACGGACTACTACCAATTTATTTTCACATTCAGAATACCACTACTTTGGAATAACTTGCGTCTCCAAGATGCAATTATAATACAACATGCAAAGAAATCAGATTATTAACACCTGTACTAAAGCACCAAGCAGGTTAGCCCAAATTGCAGCTAGAAAATGGGGTTAACAGCTATATGCAACAACTACATGAGAACAGAAAATTGTATTCTACAATAATGGGGTAAGCAGAACAGTGACTCTTCAACCATAGTTTGGCTGTACAAGCTGACTGATAATATTACACACACCTACTGAAAACAATGGTGTTTTCCCTAAAATCTGGTGGTGTTTTTTTCACTGGTTTTGCGACCGTTTTACAGTGGAGGTTTTTGATAATTAGACCCATAAGTTTCTACAAAGAAGTTAAGAATGAGTTTCGCCTTCACAGAATCCAGAATATGTATTTTTACTGAAACAAGTCACTGCTTCTTCAATTAAAATTAAATGTGCGAGTCATTGAACGTTCATGCCTTATGGGGAATATTCTACTGTATTATTTACATACAGTAACATCCTAAATCCCGAGCCTTAAACACTTTTGGTGTATTTATTTTTTGTCTCGTTCCACGCATCCCCACCCTATGGCACCAACTGTTAGCGATTTCTTATTTATAAAGTAGAGCAGCACAAATGTAATTTAAATAAATAACCTCTACCTACCTAATCTGGGACAATTGTCCCAGATTATCATGCATTCCACATACATACTACAATCTTTAGTGAAGAGGCTTATTTTGTCAGTCAAATTCTACTTACAGTAATTGTACAGTGTCAGTGCGAATACAATTAAATATTAGATATACACAGCATGTTAGGAGCTACTTAGTACTCATATGAAATTGAGAAAATAATGTTCCTTTGATTCCTAAATTGTAGGGATAAAGGTTGAGTTATAAACCAGTTAAATGGCTGTGTTAAGATGCCTTGAAAATGTACTTTGTCAATAATTCTCCAAAAATGAAAAAACTAAAGTGCAGCTTTTCACAATAAAACATGGAGAAAAAAATGATACATCACGCACACACACCTTAATTTTTATTTCATCAAGAAAAGACAATATAATTACATAAGATACAAATCAGCTAATATAATAATTTAGATTAACTGTAAAATTATAGTTTTAAAGGAATTATATTGATTTCCTTGAAATGTAATAGTTGGAAAATATTTGATTTAATTTAAATTAGGGGTGTGCAAATTTAGCAACATGCGCTCCCCTGTCTCCTCTCCGGCTCGCGCCCACCCCACCTCCCTGAACGGCTCCGATGGCAAATGACGCTGCCGGGTCATGTGGTGACGTGACACCCCATGGCGTCATTTGATGCTGGTTGACATGTAGCTGGAAATCCAGGTAAGTGAAAGTTACAGAGGCTTTACGCGATCCCCGGCATTTATTATAAATGCCTCCGGGGAACCGGGGAAGAGCAGGGCCTGTATAACAGCCGTGCACCCCCCAGAAAATCTCACGCCCCATGCCCCCCACTTTGCGCACTGCTGATTTAAATAATGGTAAACTTGTATGCAGCAGATTTAGAACATCGCATACCAATGCGTTTCAGGACCTGCTGCAGCAGAGGTTGAACATATCACTGCCATCTGTGCACGTTGGTCCTATGTGGGACTACACCATTAAAAAAAAAAAAAAAAAAAAAAACACAGACAAACATCCTGTTAAATAGCTACCAAAATAGCACTGTGACTAAGCAGGTGTTTTGCTCTTGGTTAAAAGTAGAAAAAAAAGCAAACTGTCCTTTCCTTTTCAGTGAAACATGTGAATGTTACAGGGGAAAAACAGAGGCGGCAGAAGGTTCTCATACAAGCAAAAAGATTCCTCCAATAACCTGAGGCCTAACTGTGCTGGCAGCCAGCCCAACACACAAAGAAAGGAAACGTTGAACACTGGAGAACCAAAAAAACCTTCACGGCAACAGTAGCCAAGCAGGCTTTCTGTGCCCCTACTCCAAACGCTGGGACTATACAGTATGTAAAGCAGAGCATTTATGACACCATTTCCACAGTTTAAAAACAAATTCAACCTGATCCATTTCAACTCAATATTCAAATATCTAAAGAAAGAGGTTAAAAGATGCGATAGACAACACAATATTTAAATACCACATTAAAAAAAATTATTTGCTTTTATTGCTACAGCCTCACTTAGATAGATAGATAGATAGACTGATTATCTATATACACATACATACACACACACATACACACTTGAAGTAAGGGGGTGCACTCACCCAAGTGATCAGGATGTGATGTTCTAGAGGGATACAGGCTACTACCAATTTTTTTCAAATTCAGAATACCACTACTTTGGAATAACTTGCGTCTCCAAGATGCAATTATAATACAACATGCAAAGAAATCAGATTATTAACACCTGTACTAAAGCACCAAGCAGGTTAGCCCAAATTGCAGCTAGAAAATGGGGTTAACAGCTACAGTATATGCAACAACTGCATGAGAACAGAAAATTGGATTCTACATAAATGGGGTAAGCAGAACAGTGACTCTCCAACCATAGTTTGGCTGTACAAGCTGACTGATAATATTAAAGCATTATGGTCATCTTTCTGAAGGAAGAAAGCTAAATACGTCACAACATGTGGTTGAAAATAAATTGCTGACCCTGTTGTTTCTTAACCCCGTAACTGTAGATACTGCCCATATTTTCAGGACATTCATATTAAAAGGAGAAAGCAAAATGTGTCACTCTTAAGGTGGTCATTTAAATGCTAGCACCTATTTCAGTTAAACTCTTTGCATGCTGGAATTTCTATGGAATCACTGTACACTCCAGGTCTAGGGTTATGTGATCAACAAATATGTCAACCTCGAGTGAGATTTGGGGGTCATGGCGATATCTGGCATTTTAATAGAGAAGTACTTTTAAAAAAATGTACTAGTAAGACTACATTGAAGTCTATGAGACCACATAGCTGCATTCAATCTGAACCCCATCAGTGTACATCTGCATCGCCCCAAAGGCAGACGCCTGATGCGGTTCCCCAAGAGCTGCTCTCCTCTGCACAGGACCAGCGTGCTAAGTGTTAACATTTGCTTGTACTATGTGGAATGTCAACCCCACCCACTGCATGTTAATGAGCCAATAGAACAAATGACTTTTATTTTACAGCTGCATGCAATCTGAACCCCTTCAGTGTACATCTGCATCGCCCCAAAGGCAGACAGCCTTTGGCGCAGCCAAAAAGCTGTGAACCGTTTGCGGTTGTTCGCTGATGTTAAAGCTGCTCTATTTCAATCTGAAACTCACCAGCCCTTTTATCCCCTTTACCCAACTTTCCAAGTCTCTCGGTCCATGAAATGTCTGTAAATGAACTGCGTAACCTCGGTTCTTTTAATGTAAACATATATTGTTGTAACTCTGCACAAGACATACTTGAAAACGAGAGGTAACTCTCAATGTATTACTTCTGGGAAAAACAATTTTTTATACATAAATAAATAAAACATACTGCTAAACATCAGTTTGACTGACTCCAAATCAGTGAGACTCTCAGCCAGTCATGCTGACATGTTTGTAATTTACTGTAAGGCCCTAATCAGCTCCCCTAATGCCAGAAACAGGAGGAAGCTATAATGTTTAGAGAACCAGCACTTGTGAGGTTCCTGCAATGCGATAATGGGTTACAAAAAGTATGTGACAGGCCAGAACAGATGTGGGGAAACTTTGTAAGACACAAGGATGAACTATCCAGTGCCATTTGTCTTAACTGACCCCAACATGGGAGCAGCATATTCACAAGCAGAAAACATGCACCGTAGGGCTGTTCTATAGTGTGCGAACGCGCGTGCACGTGCCGCACACTTTTTGTGTGTATGCTGAGCTGTGAGAAGATACTGTGTGTTTGTCTGTTTGTGTGTATGTATGTATAATTTATTATTTAAAAAAAAAACACTTTGGTAAAAATAAAATATTTTAACATTGTGCAGACACACACACACACACACACACACACACACATTTCAGCGGCGATAGCAGCGCGAAATCTTTATTTCCCCGTCTTCCCCCGCTGTCAGACCGCTCCATGCTACCTGCTGTGTGCAATCCTATTATTATTTATTTATTTATAAAAATATTTTACCGGGAAGTAATACATTGAGAGTTACCTCTCATTTTCAAGTATGTCCTGGGCACAGAGTAAAACAAATAATACATGGTTACAAGTACAGTTACATAAATGAACAAGGTATACATTATATACAAGACATTGCGTGCACAGTTAAAGAAAATATATATTATGAGCGTATGAAACAGTTACAGACCAGATTAAAGTGTGAGACAGCCTTAGATTTGAAAGAACTTAAACTGGTGGTGGATGTGAGAGTCTCTGGTAGGTTGTTCCAGTTTTGGGGTGCACGGAAGGAGAAGGAGGAACGTCCGGATACTTTGTTGAGTCTTGGGACCATGAAAGGCTGACAAACCTCAGCCACCTATAACGGCCGAGCGCGCGCACGGCGCAGCAAGTGCGCCCTCTATAGAACAGCCCTTAGATTTGGATACACGAGTCATCACAAACACTTGAACAGAGACAGAATGTACACAATTCCCTTTCTGGGTGACTTTGTGAACTGTGCAGCCTCATTTTACACTGCAAGCCTTGCACACTCCAATTCTAAAAGCAGCCGGATCAGTTTCCTCTTGGCAAGGCGTGGGCAGGCAACAGAGGACAACAAAGCCGATGTAAACAATGCATGATGGGAGTGAGGCCAGGTTAGGATGTGCAGCTGTATTCTGCCAACAAGGCTTTATGATGCAGCTCCACTTATATTGCTCCAAATAGGTGTCTTTTTTTTAAAGCAAGTTTTACTTCTGTACCACTAACTCTATATGCAGTGCACTGAATTTTGCAGGCACTTATGTACAATCTAAATGTTGGTGCCTATGGTACAAGGAGATAGATGTAAATAGGGAAAGGTCAGGAAAAGCTGGGGCTGGAATTCAAACCGGGGTATCTTCTGTTTAGGGCTCTCTCTCTTTTCCCTTTTTTTAATCATGAGCATGTTCTTTATTATGAAAATATCCAGCGATTTTCTTTTGTTTACAAAAGTAAAGACATCTTTAAAAAAAGCAAATACTATGGCATATATACTACATGCTTCGTTCACTGGAGGGCATTATTAAAGCAGTAAAACATGTGAAATTGTATGTATTTGTTTTTTGTTTAAATAAATCAGACCTGTAGTATTAAATAATAGTGACTGTTCTTTTTGTTTAAAGCTGCAGCAGACCAAGCAATATCCTACATGTTTTTTTTTATAGTATTATTACATAAATCAGTTCTGTACTATGAGAAAAAACCTGTAGCATAAAAAAAAAAAAAAACCCGTGAATGCATTTTTAATGTATTATAATGTAACCAGCATTTTAAAGTCACATCCCCTTCCTCTTCTGAAGCAGGCTCTGGCACATCCCTTTTTAAGCTCCGCCCTCTCTCTAGCAAGGCACCAATTGTATCTTCCCCACAGAACTTTGCCTCTTTGATCCTCTTCTGCTGCACTGACAACAATTTAGTGAACACCGAGGCGAATCTTCGCTAATCGGTCACAGGAGAATGGCCTGATAAATTAGCTAAGTTGCCTATTTGCCTATCATTGTGTGGATTGTATAGATGCACATAATAAAGGTTAAAAGAAAAAAGTGTGTGTCGAGCACGCACATTTGAAGTGAAACGTCTTTGTCTTTTGTCAGAAATTGTATTTGTGATGGTGACGTTTTTAATTAAAAATCAAAACAATTTCAGTGACAAAACGCAAAGAAGTTTGAATTAGAACGTGCGTGCTCTGCACACCATCACCTGTTTTAGCTATTTGCACTTCTATATTTATACTAACTGTGAATTCCTCGTGTTCGCGTCTGTGTGCGCGCCTCTGTGCATGCGCGTGTCTCAGTGTGTGTGTGTGTGTGTGTGTATGTGTCTCTGCCTGTGTATGTGTCTCTGCCTGTGTATGTGTCTCTGCGTGTGTGTATGTGTCTCTGCGTGTGTGTATGTGTCTCTGCGTGTGTGTATGTGTCTCTGCGTGTGTGTATGTGTCTCTGCGTGTGTGTATGTGTCTCTGCGTGTGTGTATGTGTCTCTGCGTGTGTGTATGTGTCTCTGCGTGTGTATATGTGTCTCTGCGTGTGTATATGTGTCTCTGCGTGTGTATATGTGTCTCTGCGTGTGTATATGTGTCTCTGCGTGTGTATATGTATCTCTGCGTGTGTGTGTGTGTATATATGTGACTGTGTGTATATGTGTCTCTGCGTGTATGTGTCTCTGCGTGTGTGTATATGTGTCTCTGCGTGTGTGTGTGTATGTGTCTCTGCGTGTGTGTGTATGTGTCTCTGCATGTGTGTGTGTGTGTATGTGTCTCTGAGTGTGTGTGTGTGTGTATATGTGTCTCTGAGTGTGTGTATGTGTATGTGTCTCTGCGCGTGTGTGTGTGTGTGTGTATGTGTCTCTGCGTGTGTGTATATGTGTCTCTGCGTGTGTGTGTGTGTATATGTGTCTCTGCGTGTGTGTGTGTATATGTGTCTCTGCGTGTGTGTGTATATGTGTCTCTGAGTGTGTGTGTATGTGTCTCTGCGTGTGTGTGTGTGCGTGTGTGTGTTATGTGTCTCTGCGTGTGTGTGTGTGTGTATGTGTCTCTGTGTGTGTGTGTGTATGTGTCTCTGCATGTGTGTGTGTGTGTGTATGTGACTCTGCATGTGTGTGTGTGTGTATGTGTCTCTGCGTGTGTGTGTGTGTATGTGTCTCTGCGTATGTCTCTCTGCGTGTGTGTGTGTATGTGTCTCTGCGTGTGTGTGTGTGTGTATGTATGTGTCTCTGCGTGTGTGTGTATGTCTCTGCGTGTGTGTGTGTGTGTATGTGTCTCTGCGTGTGTGTTTGTGTATGTGTCTCTGCGTGTGTGTGTGTGTATGTGTCTCTGTGTGTGTGTGTGTATGTGTCTCTGCATGTGTGTGTATGTCTCTGCGTGTGTGTGTCTGTATGTGTCTCTGCGTGTGTGTGTGTATGTGTGTGTGTATGTCTCTGCGCGCGCGCGTGCCTGTCTCTGCGCGCGCGTGCCTGTCTCTGCGCGCGCGTGCCTGTCTCTGCGCGCGCGTGCCTGTCTCTGCGCGCGCGCGCGTGTCCGAATAGGTGAAGCGCCTGTAAATCAAGTGCGTATTCAACCTTTACCCCACCATCTACCAGAATTAACATAAGGAGGGGGTAGAGGGTATGCTTGCCGGTGTAAACCCTTTCTCAGCACCTAAAACACAGCAGTCAGAAAAAATTAACCTACTGAGTGCCACCGGTCTTCTGGATCTCAACCACATGATCTGTTGATGCAGTGATCACATGGTCGCAGGCAGGTCCCTAGGATGTGAATGGAAGTGCAGGATACAGTACTACACTTAATTCCCGATCGTGTCAGTTAATGAGATTTCCCCTTATATATTCAATAAATGTAATTCCTAGTATGATATGTATCAACTCCAGTCCTCAGCCCTCCCCCCCCAGTCAGGTTTTCAGGATATCCCTGCTTCAGCACAGGTGGCTCAGTCTGATTGATGAGGGGGGGGGGGGGGGGACTTGAAGACTGGAGACTGATATGCCAAAGGGCCCCTAGAGTACCAGCACTCATGATGTTCACAGTACGTTTTGGAGCTCTCAGAAAGGGTTAAACCACTCATGTCATCTCCTCATGTTTACAAACCAACTTTAAAAAGGATTTAAATGGCACATGACCTTAATTTATATTGTTCCTAGGAGGGACTATATCTGTAAGGAAAGTACAAACGTATATTCGGTCACAGCTTCTGGAATCGTAACACAGAACATACAGTTGATACATTTGTGGCACAAAGCCAAAGTGTTGTAGGAGTTCAGCATAAATAAGCCTACCCCGAGTTACGAAACCCAGGCCTCCCCTCTGGCATAACCAAATGCCAAAACTCTGTGCAAATAAACACTGCGAGCCGGCTCACGTGATGGGACTATGGCAAATCAGCCTCCCTGCTCTATATATGCAGTGGTTTGCTCCTTCTGAGAAGTTTGCATTATCTTCACTCATCAGTAAGCGAGTGGGGACAGGTGATGTGGGGACAGGTGATGTGGCGCCGGATAATTGCGGTGTTACACACTGGGTGGGAAACACTTACAGTGTTAGCTCCCACAGTCCTACTAGAGACCGTTTGTA
Source organism: Ascaphus truei (assembly GCF_040206685.1). Classification (NCBI taxonomy): domain Eukaryota; kingdom Metazoa; phylum Chordata; class Amphibia; order Anura; family Ascaphidae; genus Ascaphus; species Ascaphus truei. Next base: position 1,560,176 of record NC_134496.1, on the reverse strand, counting down.
CCCCCAGGGAAAAAGCGCTATTGCAGAGCATGTCCCTGATAATCTGGAGTCACATTCACACCTGGCAGAGCCATGCGGTCATATTACATCAAATATAAAGTAAGGACTGGACGGATTTGTCTTTGAGCCAAATCAAGGTGGTAATCCTTTAAAAAAATTTTTTATATATATATATATATAATTTTTTTTCCCTCTACAGTCACTAACCTACACTGAATATAACTGCATCTACCTTTTTCTAATACACTGGAACAAGGTAACCTTGTGGAATTTACATTAAGGAAACTGGTGCAGTATATCGCTCAATAAGATGCAGGAAAAAAGTGGCTTACGTATTTAAATATCACGTACAATCTAATAAATGGTTTTGATATCCCTAATCTGTAGGCTATACATAACAGATCAAATTCAAAAAGGCATAGTGCAAAGTATTACAAATAAATTATAAATTACAAAGCCATCAATCAGCATTGGATGTTTTTTTAGATCACAACAGAGCATATATTTTTAAAGATCCAGTTGCTGATACGTTATTGAAGTGAGCAAAACAGTCATTAAAAAAACTAAATATGTAATCCTTTTCTTTAAAACCTCAAGATTAACTGTTAACATGTGCAATATATATTCTAAATGTTAAATAAATGGTATCCTAATCTGCCTAGGCAATGTAGTCAGACAGTTTTAAGAAGGTTACAATAGGTAACATAATTATTTTCCAGTGCCCGCAGGTTCTATAGCAAACTTCAATAACGCTGAAAGGTTTATATAGATATTGTGTGATAATACACACGACTGCATTGTTTATTTTTCTGTTAACAGTTTTATATAGGTATATAATTAAGTATATACTCACCAAAATATCTGCAAATCTTTATTTTCACATAGATGTTTTGTGCAATTACATTGCTAGAGCCATCACAGTGATGATTATACTATGGTCTCCCGGTGCCTTTCCCCCCAAACACACAGTAATGATAAAGTTCTGATGATTTCTCTCTCTGTCTCCTTGAAAACAAAGACAAAGTAACACATGACTTTACAGATCCAAAACACATGACGTCAGCTAGCACTAACCAATTAGGAACTTGCTGAGCATGTCGGGAGTTGTAGTTCTTTGCAGAACTTCAAAGTACGTGATGTTACCAGGAGGTACTGTGGAGAACAGGGCAATGAGTTTATTATAGGTTGTATAGCAGTTAACCACTCTGCTGCCAGAGAAGATTACAAGCATCAAAGGGGAAAATGCTGCAAGGGTGATTGAGAGAGATAAGTTGTTGTTGTACAAATACATTATCAGGGGTGCACAAACTTTTTTGTCTGCGCCCCCATGCTCACCCCCCTCACCCACCTTACCTTGTCTCCGGCGTTTCTGATGTCACAACATCATGTGACTGTCATGGGAGGCCAGGTCTTTTAACAAATTTATAAGGTGGTGAAATAAAATGGGGTTTATTTGGATAAAAACCTCAGAAACACTACAGAAATACAAAAGACAGAAATATACACCCTTACTGGGGTCTGGGGGTTGAAATCTAGCCTTTCCTAGGTGCACGGCGCTGGCTTGCAAGGGCTTACCCTGACCAGGACCTCGTCCCGGACGTCCTGGAATGAAATTTGGCAGAAAATCCTGACCGGGACTTTGTCCTGATCGTCCTGGAACTGATTTGGCAAGAAATCCTGACCGCGACCGCTACGTTCTAAAATGAGAACTTGGTCCTCGCGTCTGACTTAGACTGAGTCCATGGTGACTAAGCCCGTGCGGAGGCGCGCTGAGACTGAGGGAAAGCGGGTGCTTTCCCTGGCCTTGGTTAGTGCGCCGTCCGGGGGCGTGTCAGGGGGCGGGCCAGTGACGTCACGGGGCTGGTTCGCCCTCATTGGGCGAACCGCTCACGTGACCGGCCCTGCACTCCCTTGAGCGCTTGAATTTAAAAATTTTCTAAGACTTACGCTTCCGCACGCTTGCGAAAGCGTAAGCGAGCCCCTGCAGGGGCTCACTGCCGAGCAGCAGCGCGCCTCTGCACTAGTCTGCGCATAAGCGCTGACCATGCCCAAGGCCTTAGTCTCTGCAGGGCAGACTTTCCTAGATTCAAAACGAAGCCGGGTACTCTGCTATTTGGAATAGAGCAACTTTGAAAAGCCCGCCCATGCGTCATTGACTCAAGCTACAAGATGGCTGGTTCTCTGACTGGGTTTTTTCCTTACATACCCACCGCTGAGCTATGTTCAGCATGGAGGAAGGGGGACCAATCAGAGCGTGGGAACCCTATCCCACTAGCCAATAGAAACAGGGGCTTGTCTCTTGGCTGATGTCAGAGGAGGAGGCTTGCGAAGCCGGCTCAAAAAGCCAGGTGAGCGGGAAATATGATTTAGGCAATCAGAGAAGCGCCTACGAGCTGTATTTCCCCCAGCTAACTCATTGCCACCCACTGGGCAGGCTCCACCAAGTCATGGATTTTCCCTGCTTCAGACATTGCACTGTCAGTGAAGGTAGGTCACCTGACCCTGTGTCCAATCAAGAGACACAGGGGCGGTGCCTACTGAAGCTACTTAGAGCAGTGTCATTTCCTATTTAGTGGTTATGTTGGTTCTGTAGTGTTAGCTAGTGAGAGGAGAAGGAGTGGAGCTGTTAGACCTACAGGGCAATAGGTGAACCAAATACCTCCTACCCTGCCTAGGGGGCAGGGGAAGAGCTAGACCCACTCTGGGTGGCCCTAGGCCCAGAGTGGCGTCTGTGGGGCAGCCTGAAGGGAGACAGTCGGCTGAGAGCGACTGCCTGTACCTGCTGTAAGCTGCTGTTGCTGAGGAGTTGAATAAAGGGTGCTGATTTAAAGAGACAGTGTGTGAGATTGGAATCTCTCCTCCCTGGGAGGGAAGTTCCACCCCATATCCCTGGGGCCTGCTACAGATGGAGGCGCTGCATCATTGAGGAGAACAAAGGCACAACCCCAGAAACCTGTCCTGTTGTCCCCCATGTCACCGCGGGAGACTCAGGCCCTCCTGTTGCCAGCAGGTATACACCACATTCAGACATGTAGCCGGAGCTTGAGACACCCTATGTGAGGTTGGGGGGAGGGGGGGCGGGTCGAGTGGCTTCAATTATAAAGTACACTTTAATAATGCATGGACTTTGGTGAACCTTATACTTATAAAGGAAATGGGTTTGGTATATTTGGGCTCGAAACTCAGGAGTCTGGGGGACACTGGGTTTCCCCGGTGTAATTCACCACGCGTTTGCGTAGCCCATAGCCCGTATGTTGCAGTCTGACACATCTCTGTAATGATCTTGTTTTACAAGGTCCTCCTCGGCGCAAGCAGCAGTTAACACAGGACAATATCGATGCTCTACCACAACGCGTTTCACACACTGTGCTTCATCAGGTGGCAGTTAATTGCGTCCACACCAGACAATATACAGTTTGTTGCACCCAAAATCAATTTGTCTTAATTGATTTATATATTTTGATTTCAGAATACAAATCATGGCCATGATTATCCTGCGTGAGCAGTAATCACTCTAATAGTGATGCAAGGGTCTGATAGTTATAATATGCGACCAGGCAGCACAGGCAATTATTCAACAAATCCACTGAACTATATAGTTGTTTCTTGCTTTATTTTGCCTGTATATTATATTTCTATCTTCACCTTTGGTGCGCCCTGTGTCCCTTTTCTTCTCTGGTTGTTCCGCCTGCGGAGCCCGTCCCTGGTGGATCTATGCAGAGCAGGGGAACGCTTCCACACACAGGAGCTGCAAGAAAGGGGAGTTGATCCATATCAGGATTCCTAGGAAGCATGATGTGCCAGTGAGGGGGTACCCAGGCCATTAATAAAGGTATTTGGCCCGGCTGGGTGCCCCTGAGCCATATTGGGGAATTGTAATCTGTCAGCTCTGCAACCCAATCATGGCAGAAACACTGTGTTTTGTGATAAAACTGTATATGTGTTTCTTATTATCCCAGGAGTGTTAAGCAGCGGACATTTCCCTTCTTCAGCACAGACCAGACTAGTTAGGCCGGGCAGGGGAATGGATTACATTCAGGTCCCCCGGTATATACTCGAGAACCACCAGAACCAGGGAGGGTTCAGAGTGATTTTTAAGATTGTGTATAACTGTGACAGGGTTTTCGTGTAAGCGCGTGAAAGGAAACATTTTGCCAGGTAAGGGGGTTTGGTCTCATATGCCAAGAGGCAAAGGTGCGAGGTTCGCACATGCCCTTAGCAGAATGAGAAGCCTCCAAAGGCTTTCCAAAGTATTGGCAACTCCACGATAGATGGGGAAACGTATTCCCACGGAGAGATTGGCTGCACTAGTTAGAGATAGGGATTTAAACGCTATAAGAATCTGTGCAGCCCGTCAGGAATTAGTTTACCTCTGCCAGGTTTGCAAAGTATTGGCAACTCCGGGATAGGTTGGGAATATTATTCCCACGGAGGGATTGGCTGCACAGGTTAGGTACAGTATAGGAGTTTTAACCCTATAAAAATCTGTGCAGCCCATCGGTTCTTCAGTTCCATCTACAGTTCTAAAATTCTACAAGATTCGTAACAAGCTTAAAGATTTCATAAGAACTCGTGTCCCTAGATCCAATACTACAGCGGCAGAACAAACAAAGCAGTTTCGGCAGTGGTTGCGACTGGTGCCACTGACCAAAGACTGTTTCTAGCTCTGCTTGCGAGCAACTCCAGCGCCTGGGAAATTGCTCCTAGAGACATTTGTTTCCAAGATTTCATTTTGGGAAGAAGTTTTTCATTTGTCCCAGTAAGTGTATATTGAGTGTAATTGTAAGCTAATGTGTGTGTGTGTTCATTCTGTAAATAAATCACAATTTATTTTATCTCTTTGCTTTGCTCAAACGATCCGGATTTTAAGGTGTTAAAAGTGCTGGTCTCCTGTGACACATGAGTATGGACCAAAATGTTGCTGTTTGCACATACAAAGTTTCACAGTTCTAGGGCAAAGGGAACTTGTAAACAGGAAAAGCAGGGGTCACTTTATTTTTCACATGTATAATCCCTGGTCCCTGGCTTAGGCCTCGGTCCCGCTGCGCTCGTTGGCGCGGGCGGCTATGTCGCGAGTTCCCCACCAGCAGGGGAATCCTCGCGAGCCGGTCCCGGTCCCCCCTGGCGGCACAGCTGACTACACGCTGTGGCGCGTCAGCCGTTAGGAGACACAAGAGAATGGTGTTTCCTAGCGTTGACGCGTCACGTGGTGTGGCTGTGAGCCAATGGGGAGGGGAGGCTTCGGGAGGAGGAGAGGCTTCAGGGAGCGGGGAGGAGTGTGGAGTGAAAGCAGGTGAGTGCCTGTCTGTGTGTGTGCCTGAGTGCGTGCGTGCCTGCCTGTCTGTGTCTGTGTGTGTATGTGTGTGCCTGAGTGCGTGAGTGCCTGCCTCTGTCTGTGTGTGTGTGTGAGTGCGTGAGTGCCTGCATGTGTGTGCGCGCGTATGTGTGTATTAGTGCGTGAGTGCCTGCCTGCCTGTGTGTGTGTGTGTGTATGTGTGTATGTATGAGTGCCTGCGTGTGTGTGTGTAACAGCTCCAGCCCGAGTCCGTGGAGGGAGGGAGGGGGGGGGAGAGTAGCAGCTCCCTCCTGCAGTCCGTGGAGGGAGGGGGGGAGAGTAGCATCTCCCTCCTGCAGTCCGTGGAGGGAGGGGGGGGGGAGAGTAGCAGCTCCCTCCTGCAGTCCGTGGAGGGAGGGAGGGGGGGGAGAGTAGCGGGTCCCTCCGCTCAAGCCACACCCACCCTCCCTGTAAAACCTCCGACTCCCGCCCACCTCCCGCTCCGGCTCCCGCTCCCTACAGACCGCATATCGCGGTCTGTGTATCTCAGCGCACCGCCTGTCAGCAGTGCGGGTGCGCTGACTCTGGGAGCGGGGCCTTAGCCTTATGGTGCTATGTAGCTACCAGGGACCCCACAGTTTCAGGGGTAACCAGATGGGCTTAAACCTTTATTGTATAGCCTGGTTACCCCCTCCTCTCACATCTCCACCCCTCAAGACGAAGGCTCTGGGGCAGTCACCCCATCAAGGGGCTCAGCAAGCCTTCATGTCCTGGAGACTTTCTGGTCATGGGGATGTCCTGTCGGGTGAGTCCATCTCATTGACATGCTCACTGCCCTTCTTGTGTTGAATTGTAAAGTCACATTCTTGCAGAGCAAGTCTCTAGCAAAGCAGCTTTCTGTTCTCCCCTGACAACCTCTGTAACCAGCTGAGGGGAGGCTAGGTATGCTCACGAATGGCTGCAACCCTGTAATTGTGTTAGAACGGTCTGTGTGTGTCCCGCTAGGTATAAGGGGACTACATGTATAAGTCATGTAACAGAGTTCCCCATAGTCATATGGGGTAAATGTGAAGTGTCAGCTATGCGGCCCACAGCTGAATGCCAGCCTGTAAATGTCTTAGAATTGTCTGTGTGTGTCCCGCTAAGCATAAGACAACCACATCATTATGACGAGTTACATTGTATCAGTTATGTATCGTGTGTGCGCATTGCAATAGTGTTTCACTGCCAACCGCAAGAAAAGAAAAAGGTTTTTAAAAACCTTGCGCTTAGCATATAAGTAGCAAGCTAACTTTGGATAGGAATATCCAGCGCTCTGATTTTTGCTATGCATACTGCTAGGGGGTAATCATTAATCATTTTTGCTATGCATTCTGCTAGGGGGTAATCATGTGTTCTGTGTTAGAAACTTTCATACGAAGTAATGAATGAAAGTCCCCCTCCTTTTGGTGTATTAATATTATAAGGGTAAGGGGATTTTCATTCAGGCCAGAACAGGAGGTGACATTTAGGGTATAAGTACTAGGCTTTAGAATGAATGGCAGGAAATCCCTGTGAGTAAGCAATGCATAATTAGACTCAGGTTTCTAAAACCACCCTGCTGATTCGGTTCTCCTGTGTCTGGTAGTTCAAAGAAACTGACACAGTGTGGCAGGACGGCCTGTAGCCGAGGTCAGGGAACAGTCCACACGTGTAGTTTCAGGATAAATGAAAACGTTCAGTGGCTTTATTTCTCCACAGCAACATAACATGCGGGTACACTGTCCCTTTAAACAAATAAATCCTGCTCCACGTTGGGAGAAAAACTGACTAATACAGAAGACCTATCTAGCAGGCTGGCTGGCTATACCATAACCAAACCTTAAGAGTCTTTTAAGCAGTCATGAAAACAAATGAAACAAATCTTACTTTGGCTGCAGTAAGTATTGTGCTGTATCCGTCTGGCTAGCAGCACAGATATCCATGTGCTCTGGTCTGAGAGACCCAGCTACTGCTAGTCACAAGATCCTTATCTACCTTGCTGGCTCTCAGGTGTCAGCTTACTTCCTGACTCCTAACTTCCACCTGAGTTAACCCTTATGAGTGCTGGATGAAGCACTCAGACATATCTCTCCCAGGCGTAACTGATAGGAGTTGACTTCACTCTGTCACATACATCCCCTGTTTGTGTGAGGCTAGTGTCCCACACGGCTGAAGCCCGACCCTCCACTCCTTCTCTTGACAAAAAATCAGCATTTCCATGGTCCTTTCCAGGTCTATGCTGAATATCAAAAGAGAAGGGTTGGAGGGCCATATACCACCTGGTCAACCTTGAGTTTTCGTCCTTCATGGTGTTTAACCACTTCAAGGGCGCATGGTCAGTGACCAGGGTGAAGTGTACTCCGGCGACATAATGTCTTAAGGCCTCAATTGCCCATTTTATCGTGAGGCACTCCTTCTCAATGACGGAATACCTCACTTCCCTTGGGAACAGTTTCCGGCTGATGAACAGTATGGGGTGTTCAACACCATCAAATTTCTGGGACAGCACTGCTCCCAGTCCTACCTCTGAGGCATCCGTCTGGATGATGAAGGGCTCTTTAAAATCTGGGCTCCGAAGAGCGGGGCCCTCTGACAGGCACTTTTTAAGCATGTCAAAGGCGTCTTGGCACTCCCAAGACCATTTAACTTGGGTCGGGGCACTCTTTTTTGTCAGATCTGTTAGGGGTGCAGAAATTTCTGAAAAATTGGGGATAAACCGCCTGTAATACCCTGCTAACCCCAAAAGGGCGCGGACCTGTGTCTTTGTCTGTGGGGTGGGGACTTCCTTTATGGCGGCCACCTTGCTAGCTAGTGGCCTTACTATCCCTCCCCCAATGGCATAGCCCAAGTACTTTGTAGTGGATTTACCCAGGGCACATTTTTTTGGATTTGCAGTGAGCCCTGCTTCTCTTAAGGACGTTAGGTCTGCCCTTAAGCTTTTTATATGAGACTGCCAGTGTCTGCTATAGATGACAATGTCATTCAAGTAAGCCGCGGCATATGCCCTATGGGGTCGTAGTACCTTGTCCATTAACCTTTGGAACGTGGCTGGAGCCCCATGTAACCCAAATGGCATAGTGATGAATTGGTATAAACCGAGAGGGGTGGCGAAGGCAGTTTTGCATTTGGATTCTTCCGCTAAAGGTATCTGCCAATATCCTTTCGCGAGATCTAGGGTGGAGATATACTCTGCTTTACCAAGCGAGTCAAGCAATTCATCCACCCTAGGCATTGAGTATGCATCAAATCTGGATACAGCATTTACCTTTCGCAGATCGACGCAAAACCTCACCTTCCCACCTGGTTTAGGGACCAACACGATAGGGCTACACCATTCACTGTGGGACTCCTCGATCACGCCCAATTCCAACATGTCTATTATCTCCCTCTCTACCAGGTCTTTTCGGCCCTCTGGCAATCTATAGGGACGGGACCGTACTTTTACGCCAGGTTCTGTCTCAATCCTATGGGACACTAAATCCGTCTGCCCTGGCAGCTCAGAAAAAACATCTGGGAACTGGTCACATACATCTAGTAGGTCTGACCTTTGTTCCGTTGTTAACTGCCCTCCCATGGGAACCTGAGGGTCATTGTACGTACTACCCTTTGGAAGCTGTGAACCCAAATCCGTCTCTCCTTCCCGAGGGTGAATGAACAGCTATCTCATCGTTTTCCAAGTTTTCAGGAGGTTCACGTGGTAGATTTGTTTACCCTTCCTGGACCCTGGTTGAGAGATCTCATAGTTCACCTCCCCGGTGCGGCGGAGAACTTGGAGAGGACCCTGCCACTTCGCAAGGAGTTTACTCTCTGATGTCGGTAGTAGTAGCATCACTTGGTCCTCAGGTTGGAAGACCCTCAAGCGAATATTTTGGTTGTACTGCCTCTCTTGACGTTCTTGAGCAGATTTGAGGTTTTCCTTAGCAAACCGACCTATCATGTCTAGGCGGTTTCTAAGGTCTATGACATAGACATAGGTATTCTTGAAGGGGGAGGGCTCCTCCTCCCAGGATTCCTTCAGTAGGTCGAGAATACCCCGAGGTTGGCGTCCATATAGGAGCTCAAACGGGGAGAAGCCTGTGGATGATTGGGGAACTTCTCGTACCGCAAACAACAGGAAAGGGAGAAGTTCATCCCAAGCTCGCTTTTCAGTGTCCACAAACTTCCTAAGCATGGTTTTTAAAGTACGGTTAAACCTCTCTACCAATCCATCAGTCTGAGGATGGTAGACCGAGGTCCGGACGTATTTTACCTCCAATAACTTCAGGACATCCTGCATTAACTTTGCCATGAAATTTGTTCCCTGGTCAGTTAACATTACTTGGGGGAAGTCCTACCCTAGAAAACTGTTCTAACAGCCTGTGGGCAACCTGTTTAGCAGTGGCTGATCTCAGAGGGAAGGCCTCAGGATATCTGGTGGCATAATCAACAACAATGAGTATAAATGTATGTCCCTTCTCAGAGGGTTCTAAAGGTCCGACCAGATCTACCCCAATTCTCTCAAATGGGACGGCTACCAAGGGCAGAGGAACCAAGGGAGCCGGCTTCAGTCCTTTTTGGCTAGTTAACTGGCATTCAGGACATGTCTCACATAGTTTCATGATGTCACCATGTATGCCTGGCCAGTAAAACCGGGACGAGATGCGGTCCGTGGTCTTATCTCTGCCCAAATGACCACCCCATGGGAGAGTATGGGCTAGGGTGAACACTGTTTTAATTAACCCTTTAGGGACTAGCATCTGTCGAATGACCTCCCCTGTTTGTGTAACCTTATTCACATGATATAGGATGTCATTCAACAGTTCAAAATGTGGAAACACTTTTACACCTTGTTCATCCATTATCTTGTTGTTGACCTGTACCACCTTCTCATATTGTCTAGCCAGAGCTGGGTCCTCCCTCTGCCTCTGACGGAAGTCAGGAAGATCCAGGTCTGGCAACATTCCCGTATCTATCTGTTCCCCACCCTGGTCATCCCCGGCCATGACCTGCAGTCCTTTGGGCTGACTAATGTTACCAAGAGTCCCAGCCTTTCTTAACCAGTCCTCTTTTCCCGCACATCTCTGTTTACGTGTCTTTGGGACATGTTGTCTACGGGGGAAAATCCCTGGGGAAAAAGGGAATAAGTCTCCGGGCTTCTCCGGTACCAGAGAAGTGGGCTCTGTAGGAATAGGGGCCAACAAAGTTTCGAGGTAGGGCCAGTCTCTGCAAAGTAGAACAGGAGCAGGTATCCAGGGAGCAACTCCCACTAGTAGGCTAGCCTCTTGATCCTGGATACGCAGTAGAACATTCGCCGTCGGGTATCTCTTTGTATCCCCATGGATACACTCGATATTCCAAGGAGAGTCATAAGATAGTCTATTGCTTGGAATTAGGCCCTGTAGGATCAGGGTTTTTCCAGAGCCCGAGTCCAGCATGGCGTTTACTTTTGTCCCCTCCAGAGATGCTGGGACTAACCACAGATTGTGGTCCCCTCGGAGAGAAGCTGTGGCAGTGGTTCTGCCATATGAACAGTCCATCTCATCATCTCCTGAGTCTGCCAACTCGGTCGTCAGCGGAAGCTCTCGACGGGGCTCGGTGCTTGGACCTCTCCGCTGTTGGATGGGATCCTCCCTTCTGCTTGGTGGGGGTATCCTCTCTACCGGATGGGTGACAGGAGTCCAGGTTCTCGGGGAATACTGTGGGTGGCGGCCTCCCTTGGGTGATCCAATGGCCTCGGACCCGGGACGGGCGTCTCTGCGGGAGTTTGTACCAGGAACCCTCCGAGATGGGAAAGTGTCTTCCGATCGGGTTCACTGGATCTCCCGAGCTGGCGGGTTGTAGACCCCTCACTTGTCTACTCTCCTGCCTCTAGCATCACCGGAAGCAACTGATGTTTGCACGGACCGTTCCCAGCTATCCTGTTGGGTGTCGTCGCCAAGGAAGTTTTCCACCAGGCGGACCGCTGAATCCAGGGAAAATGCAACGTGTCTTTTTACCCAGGAGCGGGAGAAGGGGGGCAGTATCTGTATGAACTGTTCGAGCACAAACTGTTCAAGGATTTCTGCCTTGGTATGCTTCTCCGGTTGTATCCACCTGGTACATAAGTCTACTAAGCGGTGGGCTACGACCCGGGGTCTGTCTCTGTTTGCATATTTGACTTTCCGGAACTGCTGTCGGTAGGTTTCTGGAGTGAGGCCTAGGCGATCCAGAATAGCAGCTTTTAGTTGCTGATAGTCCATGGCCTCGTCTGCTGGAAGAGCCTGGTAGGCTGCCTGAGCTTCTTCTATGAGGAGTGGAGCCAGAGTCGTTACCCAGCAATCAACTGTCCTACCCATTCAAAAGTGAGGAGAAATGCCTCTGGGTCTTCGGTTGGCTTCATTTTAGGCAGCATCACCGGTGGGTTATTTGGAATCGCTGGTCTGCCTTCGACTAGCAGTTGGAGTAGCTTTTCCTCCCGCCGGCCTGTTGCTCATCTTGCTGGGCCTGTCGCTCATCTCGCCGGGCCTGTTGCTCATCTTGCTGGGCTTGTCGCTCAGCTTGCTGGGCCTGTTGCTCAGCTTGTTTCTCTGCTAGCTGGAGCTGTTGCTCAAGGAACTGAGAAAAAAATTTCTCCATTTTTTTTTCTTTTCTTTTGTGTGTGTGTGGCCCTTCAGATACAGGGCCCGTCCGTCATCTCACTTCTGACACCACCTGTGGCAGGACGGCCTGTAGCCGAGATCAGGGAACAGTCCACACGTGTAGTTTCAGGATAAATGAAAACGTTCAGTGGCTTTATTTCTCCACAGCAACATAACATGCGGGTACACTGTCCCTTTAAACAAATAAATCCTGCTCCACGTTGGGAGAAAAACTGACTAACACAGCAGACCTATCTAGCAGGCTGGCTGGCTAAACCATAACCAAACCTTAAGAGTCTTTTAAGCAGTCATGAAAACAAATGAAACAAATCTTACTTTGGCTGCAGTAAGTATTGTGCTGTATCTATCTGGCTAGCAGCACAGATATCCATGTGCTCTGGTTTGAGAGACCCAGCTACTGCTGGTCACAAGATTCTTATCTACCTTGCTGGCTCTCAGGTGTCAGCTTACTTCCTGACTCCTAACTTCCACCTGAGTTAACCCTTATGAGTGCTGGATGAAGCACTCAGACATATCTCTCCCAGGCGTAACTGATAGGAGTTGACTTCACTCTGTCACACACGGTCAAGTGTTGAGTGGGGAGGGGGAGAGGTAAATAGTTTTCCCTGACAAATGTCCACGTGTCAGGGGAAAGGCAGACAACCTGTCACCAGGGAAGTGGACTTGGCTAGGTATGCAAAGCGGCTTACGGGTGAAGTTCGCATATGCTCGCAGCATACCTTGAAGCATCTGCCAGGCTCCCTGAAGTATGGGCGAACCTTGCCAAGAGGTGGGATGTTTTGTTCCCACGCCGCGATTAGTTGCACAGTGTAAAGAAAGGACTTGTGAGGTTTTAAAAGTCTGTGCAGCCAGTCAGGAGGGGCACAAACTTTCTATAGTAGCCAGCGGTGCCTAAGAAAGCCATAACCTGCTTCTTTGTTCGGGGCACTGGCCACTCAAGAATTGCTTCTACCATAGCCGGCTCCGGCTTGAGATGCCCCCCGCCTTCTCTATGCCCGAGGTACAGTGCCTCTGCTATCCCGACTAGACACTTCGATGGTTTGAGTGTCAGCCCTGCTTCTCCTATCCTTTTCAGAACTGCTGCTACATGCACTAAATGGGATTCCCAGGAATTGCTAAACACAGCTATGTCATCCAGGTATGCCCTTGCAAAACTCTGCATACCTTCCAGTAACCTATTGAGCAGGAGCATTCTTCATCCCGAATAGCATAACTAAAAATTCATAGAAGCCACTCGGAGTGATGAAAGGTGACTTCTCCTGTGCCTTTTGGGCCAGTGGGATTTGCCAGTACCCTCTGGACAAATCCATGGTAGCAAGATACCTTGCCCCATGAGCTCATCTAAAAGCTTGTCCATGTGGGGCATGGGATAGGCATCCAACACCGGCTGAGCATTGAGCTGCCGTCAGTCCACACAGAATCGAGTGGTCCCATCCATCTTAGGTACCGGGGAAGCCCAAGGACTCTGAGATGGTACAATTACCCCTAGGGCCAGCATCTCCTCTACCTCCTCCTCTATGCTTTGCTTCACCTCTTCTGATACCCTATAGACATTCTTATGCAGAGGTCCCTGATCCCGGTGTGGACTGGGTGATCAGTGATATGGGTCCTGCCCGGCTTATCCGTGAATAGGTCCTTGTACTGTTCTAGCATAGGTCGTGCCTGCACCCGCGGGGGTGCCTCGAGCTGGGGACCTATCCCTATCTGCTCTACTGTGCCCCCCATCCTAGCTTCTCCTAGGAGGTTGGGCAGAGCTGGGCTCCCCGGGTCCTCCATCGGTGGACTACAGATAGCCAGCACCAATGCCGCACTCTGGAAGTAGTGATAAGTTCTATGTCTCCCTGTCTCCTGATATAACTGTACAACATAGTAGCACTCTTTCATCCGCCAGAGTACCTTATACGGGCCAGCCCAGGCAGCCATGAGTTTGTACTGCCAAATGGGCTTCAGAAAAAGCACTTGCTGCCCAGGGATGAACTCTCTATTACAGGCATTCTGATCATACCAAGTCTTCTGCTTGGTCGGAGTATCCCTGAGGTTAGCCTGTGTGTCACATTAGACCAGAACTTTTAACGCCAAAATACCCAGATCCTTTGAGCAAAGCAAGAGATAAAATAAATTGTGATTTATTTACAGAATGAACACACACAGCTTGGTTTACAATTACAACGAAAATACACTTATTTTGGGACTGGGATACAAAACTAATCTTTCCTAGTTGCAAAACAAACAGCAAAATAATCCAGGCAGCTTTTCCTTAAGGAAATGGAAACAAAAGAAAACAGCGCACAACGCCAAATAGTGAAGCAAATTCAACAATATATTACAGAATTAAAAAGGGGGTAATATATCTGCGTACATGAAAAAAGTTGGTAAAAGGCATGTAGTGTGTATCACACTGTTTACCACTCGGCAGCTGTTAACTGTAGAATTGGGTGCTTGCTTCCCTCTGCTGATGCAGCTCAGTTGATTCTGGGGCAGGACGTCAGTCTTTCACTCCCAAGGGGATTTCCCTTCATGCAGCCAGGTTCAGCAGCTGGTACTGGGGCTCGGTGAAATCGCTCCTGCTTCCTGGCCGATATGAAGCTGCTCCTGTACCTCGGCAGGTGTATCCTCTGCACGGAGGTTAAAACGCAGCTTGCTGGGGTGCCCTCAGCGTGCCACGATGCCGCTCCGTCGCGGGACGCTGTGTAATGACATCACTGTCTACACAGCAGTGGTGGATTCAATAGGGAAGTTTGAACAGTCTTACAAAGTCTCTCACAAGTGTCCAAAACAGCACACAGGATGAAATAAAAACAGGACAGGCCAATACATAGACAAAGGCCAATGTAAGCAGATATAAGGCAATAGAATGTTACATCCAACTAGTTTCGTAGAATTAACTACTTCTTCAGGGAATAATTAGGCCATTACCCAGAGGTCTTAAATGCCTCACATAGATACCTTATTGGTCAACCAATTAGGGATAGACCAATCATCTATAATAGGTAATGGTCTGCGTGATAGGGAAGATGTATAGTTTACTTTTAAAACAACAACTTTATTAACAAAAAAGAACAAAACAATACCTATTTAATATAAACTTACATATAGACAAAACCTAGCATAAATAATTAAAAACATGCTGGAATAAAAGAAACACAATATTAGTCGACTTAAAATAGACACCATCATTACTTGCATAAAAAGATGTAACTAGAAAAAAGCGTAGGATAAAGAAAGGAAAACAGAGATACAGAGATAAATGATACATCCCCTAGGTACAGAGGGGTGGTGAGCTAAAGATTCAATAAAGTGCCCAAATATCCACATCCTCATTTAACCCCTTAGGGGACATAGTATCTAACTTATGTATCCAATATGTCTCTTTAGAAGACAATGTTTTAACTCTGTCCCCTCCTCTTCTATTTACAGGAATCAACTGAATCCCCTTAAAAGTGAGACTTGACGGATCTTTATTATGGTGTATCAGGAAGTGTCTAGATACACTATGTTTTTCAAAACCATTTTTAATATTTCTGACATGTTCCTGAATCCGAACTTTAAGGCTGCGTTTGGTTCTGCCTACATATTGATACCCACACGCACATTCCAATAGGTATACAATATGTGTAGAGGTACATAGAATAAAGTCATCAATATTAAAAACTTCCTTTGTTACTTCTGAATAAAAAGTGTGTTTGTCAGGATGTTGGTATTTACAAATCGTGCAATTACCACAGATATAGTTGCCTTTTGGTTTAGGCCCTAGCCAGTTCTTTTTCGATGTAGTATTGCTCTTACTTATAAAAACATCACTAGGAGCTAACAAGTTTTTGATATTTTTTGCTCTCCTGTAAATAAACCGTGGTTTGACGTCAAGATGTGATCCCAAAATGGGATCATTGCACAATATACCCCAGTGTTTGTTAAAAATGTCTCTATGAACCGAATTAAAGTCTGTAATGAAAGCCACATTAAGAGTGTCCTTTTTTATGGTCATCAATGATTTTAACATTTTATCTAGTAATTTTAGTCAGGTGATATTAAACACAACCTCAGTGCAAGTGAGTCCTTAGCCCTTAAAACTTTGCGTGATGACGAAAGCCTCATTATAAGACAGGCAGATAAAGGTGGGGGCGTAGTAGTCCAAAATAGGTGTGACTACGAAAAAGAAGCTCTAAGGCTTCTCAACGATACATCGTCCTATGTAAAATTACCTAAGGACCCTACAGCTGAATATCTAAGGGTGCTTAAAGCACTATTAGACAACGCAGTAGCCCTGTCCGTCATCAACACAACAGAGTTTGCTTTTCTATTTTCTGAATTTCCTAGGATACCCATATTCTACCACCTGCCGAAAATTCATAAGGCTCTGGTTGACCCACCTGGACGCCCAATTGTGTCAGGTATACAATCTATGTCAGCCAACCTTAGTCAATATGTGGATTTTTTTCTCCAACCGTATGTTGGAAAATTAACCTCTTATCTGAAGGACTCTACAGCAGTTCTAAACTTATTTAAAGATTTTGAATGGAAAAGTTCATATGTATGGATTACATGTGACATAAAATCCCTGTATACTAATATACCTCACCAGAAAGGGTTGGATGCTGTTAATTCCTTTCTGGAATCAGACTCTGATCTGTATCCATTAAATAGGGAATTTATTCTAGAGTCTATCAGTTTCATATTGAAACATAATTATTTTCTGTTTCTCTCCACTTTCTACCTACAGGTTTGCGGAACTGCAATGGGTACTAGGTTTGCCCCCAGCTTCGCAAACCTGTACGTGGGAAGGTGGGAGTCTCAGTTTATCATGCCCGACCAACCATACCACAGGAATGTCGTTGTGTGGAGACGCTACATAGACGACATCCTGTGTGTGTGGGATGGTGATTACGATTCAGCCAGTGCATTTGTAGCCAACCTTAATAGGAATGACTACAACCTTGAGTTCACACACAAGGTGGATGCAACCCAGATAGACTTTTTGGACTTAAGATTAACTTCCAAAATGGATGGCACCGTGGAGACTGAGACCTTCTTTAAGGAGGTGGATACCAGCAATGTGCTGATGGCGAATAGTAATCACAAAAAGACATGGATAAACAACATACCAGGGGGGCAATTTGTGAGACTCAGACGTAACTGTAGTAGTTTAGAGGTTTTCAACCAACAGGCTAACAAATTATTTTGGAGATTTAGAGAGAGGGGATATCCTAAGGAACTTCTAGAAAGAGAGATCATAAGGGTACGTAATATGGATCGTAAGGATATGTTAGTTCAAAATAGATCCACGATTAAAAATAAAGAAGGTCAAAATACAAAAAAGGACACTCTTAATGTGGCTTTCATTACAGACTTTAATTCGGTTCATAGAGACATTGAAAAGGTTTTTAACAAACACTGGGGTATATTGTGCAATGATCCCATTTTGGGATCACATCTTGACGTCAAACCACGGTTTATTTACAGGAGAGCAAAAAATATCAAAAACTTGTTAGCTCCTAGTGATGTTTTTATAAGTAAGAGCAATACTACATCGAAAAAGAACTGGCTAGGGCCTAAACCAAAAGGCAACTATGTCTGTGGTAATTGCACGATTTGTAAATACCAACATCCTGACAAACACACTTTTTATTCACAAGTAACGAAGGAAGTTTTTAATATTGATGACTTTATTCTATGTACCTCTACACATATTGTATACCTATTGGAATGTGCGTGTGGGTATCAATATGTAGGCAGAACCAAACGCAGCCTTAAAGTTCGGATTCAGGAACATGTCAGAAATATTAAAAATGGTTTTGAAAAACATAGTGTATCTAGACACTTCCTGATACACCATAATAAAGATCCGTCAAGTATCACTTTTAAGGGTATTCAGTTGATTCCTGTAAATAGAAGAGGAGGGGACAGAGTTAAAACATTGTCTTCTAAAGAGACATATTGGATACATAAGTTAGATACTATGTCCCCTAAGGGGTTAAATGAGGATGTGGATATTTGGGCACTTTATTGAATCTTTAGCTCACCACCCCTCTGTACCTAGGGGATGTATCATTTATCTCTGTATCTCTGTTTTCCTTTCTTTATCCTACGCTTTTTTCTAGTTACATCTTTTTATGCAAGTAATGATGGTGTCTATTTTAAGTCGACTAATATTGTGTTTCTTTTATTCCAGCATGTTTTTAATTATTTATGCTAGGTTTTGTCTATATGTAAGTTTATATTAAATAGGTATTGTTTTGTTCTTTTTTGTTAATAAAGTTGTTGTTTTAAAAGTAAACTATACATCTTCCCTATCACGCAGACCATTACCTATTATAGATGATTGGTCTATCCCTAATTGGTTGACCAATAAGGTATCTATGTGAGGCATTTAAGACCTCTGGGTAATGGCCTAATTATTCCCTGAAGAAGTAGTTAATTCTACGAAACTAGTTGGATGTAACATTTTATTGCCTTATATCTGCTTACATTGGCCTTTGTCTATGTATTGGCCTGTCCTGTTTTTATTTCATCCTGTGTGCTGTTTTGGACACTTGTGAGAGACTTTGTAAGACTGTTCAAACTTCCCTATTGAATCCACTACTGCTGTGTAGACAGTGACGTCATTACACAGCGTCCCGCGACGGAGCGGCATCGTGGCATGCTGAGGGCACCCCAGCAAGCTGCGTTTTAACCTCCGTGCAGAGGATATACCTGCCGAGGTACAGGAGCAGCTTCATATCGGCCAGGAAGCAGGAGCGATTTCACCGAGCCCCAGTACCAGCTGCTGAACCTGGCTGCATGAAGGGAAATCCCCTTGGGAGTGAAAGACTGACGTCCTGCCCCAGAATCAACTGAGCTGCATCAGCAGAGGGAAGCAAGCACCCAATTCTACAGTTAACAGCTGCCGAGTGGTAAACAGTGTGATACACACTACATGCCTTTTACCAACTTTTTTCATGTACGCAGATATATTACCCCCTTTTTAATTCTATAATATATTGTTGAATTTGCTTCACTATTTGGCGTTGTGCGCTGTTTTCTTTTGTTTCCATTCTCTTAGTGTGTGTGGGGTGCTGAGCCACCCCTGCGTTTACAGCTGCAGATGCCATTATCCCCAACACGGTTATGTGGCACTTACTATTTAATGTATAATTATCTCACTGTGGGAGTTGTGGTTTAATTTTTTATAAATTTTTTATCACTAAATTGATGGTATAGTCACTGCACTGTATATATTTATACATTTATACTTTATAGGTAGTTAGGTAGTAGCGCACAGTTTTGTTTTTTGTTTTTATTTTCCTTAAGGAACCTCTTCCAGCTGGAGTCTTGTAACTGGACACTTAGCCTCTGAGAAACTTAGATGACTTACTCAGTGCTTGGAATTCTTGGAACACACATTGAATCTTTGTTGCGATGTTACGAATCTCTTACAGCATGATGACTCTTAGGTGAATCTCTTACAGCATGATGAATCATAGGTGAATCTGTTACAGCATGATGACTCTCTTCTTGATGGGCTGCACGGGTTCTTATAGGGTTAACATTCCTATACTTAACTAGTGCAGCCTATCTTCTCTGTGGGAATATTTCCTTCCCCCTATCACGGAGTTGCCAATACTTTGCAAACCTGGGAGAGGGGCTTCTCATTCTGCTTTGGGCATGTGTGAATTTTGCACCTTTGCGGCTTAGCATATGTGACCCTGCCCCTCTTCCCTGGTGCCGCTCAGTCTGGGCAGGGTGACATCTTACCAGGATGGCTTATTGATGTTCTCTTCCTCTACCAAGCAAGCTAACAAATTGTTTAACATGTCCATATCCTGGATTGGCTTTGAAGCTTAGAGGGCAGAGTAGCCACTTTGTCTCCCATGCAAAGGGATTTTTACCCCTACTGAACATTACTGTAACTTAATAACATATAACTCTCGCCACCTTATACTTGGTGGGAGATACACTGAACCTCACACTGGATTCTGCGGTTTGGGCATATACCGGGGACCTTTGAATGTAATTCAATTCCCTGCCCGGCCTTACTATTCTGGTCTGTGCTGAAGCAGGGAGATTTGATGGTGAGCTGCAAACTGCTTTCCATGTAGGATTTTATCCGGTGGACTGTGTTCCTCATGTCTTTAGGAATCTGGGGGATTCCTGAGTACATGTTTCAGGGTAACCCGCAACACTGGCCTCCTTCTACCAAAACACACCCTGACAACATTTTACCGTAAAATCACCCCTGAAACCCACGCCCTGCATATCTCCGCTGGTTGGCACTCCTGGAACAGTAAAAATACACATACCCCTTTATTACCAATTCAGTTACATGCCATGATTGGTTTGAAGCGCTCACATTCACAATTCCACCATATGGCACAGAGGCACCCAGCCGGGCATAATAACTTTATTAGTGGCCTGGGTACCCCCTCACCATCACTGCTAACCCCATGAGTCATTCTCGCCGGTCTCTGAGAGTTACCATGCACTGTAGCACACAAGCATCAGTAGTAGTAGTCTCCCCTTCCCATCCATCATAGAACAGGTCCCGCACTCCACAGACACTGCGACCATATAGGAGCTCAAAAGGTGAGAACCCGGTGGACTCTTGCGGTATCTCACTGTCAGGAAAAGCCCTGACATAGTTTCCTAGATCTCCTTCTCTCCATTTCCACTGGGTGTGCTGCTGTTTCTGTCTGCTCTGGGGTTTCCTCTGTCTGTCTCCTCTTAGGTGCTCCTGTCTTCTGTCTCTGCGTGCCTTATAGTTTCCTGTTTCCTGTTCCTTTTTGCCTTTGTTTTGTGTCCAGACTCCCTCTGCCCTGATCCGTTTCTGCTTTTTTCTGTATTGAGTCCTGTACATTTTAAAAGCCCTTGCCTATGATCTGGCTTGTCCCCTATTTTTTCCTGCTCCCTGCTTCTTGGTCTCAGTTTCTGCTCCCTGGTCTCAGTTCCTGCCTTCCTACTGCCAACCACTTTCTTGACCCCGCCGATCCTTGCCTGCCGCCTGTCACTGAACCCTGCCTGTGACCCCGACGATCCTTGCCTGCCGCCTGCCTCCGTACCCTGACCACGCCATCTGCTGCCTGCCTCTGACTGTGATGGTGAAGGGGTACCCAGGCCAATAATAAAGGTGCTATGCCCGGATGGGTGCCTGTAACAGGGGAGTAATCCCTGTTCAAGTAATGTGCCTTTAATCTGGCAGTGTGGTGGTTATCTGCTGGTAGTCAATTAATAAACACCACCTGCCTGATTGCTTACAAAAGCCTGTCTGTTGCGACAGGAAGTAACGCCTTAGCTCTGACTGAGAGCTGACCTTTGGAGATACAGAGGAGTGTTCTTGAGACTCCCAGGAGAGACTGACCAAGAGAAGACACATCTCTGGAGCTGAACGGTCTTGAGCTCTGCCCAGCATAGCTGATTGCAAGACACCAAATAAGACTTCTAAACCTGGATGCTGATATTTTCTGTGCACGCACGAGTGCGGTTCCAGGAGAGCAGAGAAGCTTACTCTACAGCAAGAAACAGATAAGACTTTCATAATTAAGAGACTGCTTATATCTGCTTATTTCATGCTATATGTTTGGGGCTGTTAGAAATGCTTAACTAACGGAGATGTGAATTAATTGCATAGGATTTCACTAGAAATACTCCCAAGTGAATAGAAGCTTTGTTCCCCCCCCCCCTGTGTTTGGATGATTTCCTGATGAAAAGGAAAAGGCACAATAAAGCCTTATTATAATTTCACCTTATAAAAGCCTCCAATTGTGTACCTCTGTGAACGTCCGTCTACATATGGTGTCAGAAGTGGGATAAGAGGTGTCCTTGTAGTTAAAAAGGACCGGAGATTTTTATTTGAATTTTTTTTTTGTCAACTTGTTCTTTATTTGCTTTTTTTGGTAAGATCAATGGGGAGTGGGGTACAAAACATAAAAAGGGGAGGATGTTACTTTTGAGTTACATACTGCTGCGGCACAGTTTATTCGAGCATTTGCCCGTTCTGTGCCGCAGCAGTAGCCTGGCGCGCGCCCGAGAGTGACAGGCGCGCGCCGAAGCAGCGGAAGAGCGCCCTCCGATCGGGGCGCTCTCCCTACCGCTGCCGGGTCCGCCGGGTCCCCCGGAACCCCCTGCCGCTGTCCCGCGATCGCGGGACACCAGGGCTCCCTCGGGGAGCCCCTGGACGCGCGTGCAGGGGGCGCACGCTCCCGAAGACGCGTGACCGCGCGTCTATGACGCGCGGCACGCCGAGGGGCGGCCACTAGCAAGCCGGGAAATCTCCCGGCTTGCGGATCTGGCCGCAGTGTAATAAACTGTGTCGCCAGTGTAGCATTGTATCCTATTATATAACATCGTTTAGTGGGGAGACAATAATGACACTGTTGGGACAGCATCCAAATTAACTAGTACAATAAATTAACTGAAAAAGACTGGGAGGGGGAAAAAGAAAGGACAAAACAAAACAAAAAAAAAATCATTACTTTATCAGCATGTTTCCACCTGTCGGTGTGCCTTAACCGTAATACCAACAAAACATTGAGTAGGCACACGTACCTTTGTGGACTATTGAGTGCCGAATATCCTCCAGGCCCTCCTCCTCATTTTAGACCGATACGGAGCTTTATCACACCAGGGTTTCCTCAGGGGATATGTGTTTTTTCTTTTTTCTTCCCCCCCCCATCCTTAGTTTCCGTGTTTTTAGGGCATTTCTATTATGTGTTTTTCAGATTTGGAGAGTTCCCTTAGATATATATCTATGTCCTATATAATTTCTCCACGGTTCCCAGACTTCTAAGTATTTCTGTACTGTGTCGTTTTGTATCCCCGTCAGTTTTTCCATAAGACAGATCCTCCATAATCTCGCTTTTACAGTGTGTATGGCCGGTTGCTGTTCCTGTTTCCAGGCTTTGACTATTTCGGATGTGGCCGCTGTATATATGTGTGTCAGTAGTTTATCGTCACTTTTTTCCATATTTTTTATTGGCCCTCATAGCAGTACCTTCCAGGGGTCTAGGGGGAAGGTATACCCAAGAATTGTCTGTGCCATGTTGTGTGTGGCCCTCCAGAGCTTTGTAACCTTCGGGCACATCCACCACATATGTATAAACGATCCCTGCTGGCCACACCCCCGCGTACACAGTGGAGACATGTTTCTGAAAAATTTGGACAGTCGTAGTGGGGTGTAGTACCATTGGTGGAGCATTTTGTATGCATTTTCTTTTATTAATACACATGTGGAGCTCTTTGCTATTCCTTCAAATATGTTATCCCACTGCTCTTGATCTAGTTCTCCCAGCTCCTCTTCCCATCTCGTCCTCAATTTGGGCTGTATCTCCAATTCCTGTTTACCTTCTGCAAGTATGCTGTATACTTTAGAGATTAGACCCTTTTTGTCCTCCCCCATGAGGCACAAAGCCTCAAATGTTGTGAAGTCGCTATACGGACCTGTCCTCTGTATGTGAGCCCTCAATTGAAGATACCTAAAAAAGGCTGAATCAGGGAGGCCATAGTCTCTCTTTACTTCCTCAAACGTCTTAATAGCGTTGTTTGCCCATAGATCTTTTACTCTTATGATATCTGCCTTGCTCCAGTCTTTAAACGCTGTTGGTTCCGTGCCCGGGATAAAGCTAATATTGTCAAATAGTAGTGTAATCTGAGATTTGTAGGTGGATAGCCCATGTTTAAGTTTCAATGAATCCCACATGGTTAGCGGGTGTGTAATAGATTCCAGGGGCACCCTCAGAGCTGGTCTTTCTTTTTTTGTCAACCATAGTATAATTTCTATGGATGACCCAGATATCACATCGGACTCAATTTCCACCCACTTTTTCTTCTGATAATGTGCATACCAGTGAACCAGTTGGCTTACATGCGCCGCTTGATAATATTGCCACAAGTGTGGCAAAGCAAGCCCTCCTGAGTGTTTGGATCTATATAGAGTGGGCAGCTTTATTCTCGCTTTTTTGTTATTTCATATGAATTTTGTGATTGCTTTCTGCAGCTCATGCATGTCCCTGGCTCTGACCTGTACTGGAAATGTGTGGAAAAGGTACAATATGCTTGGCAATAAGTTCATTTTGATAGCATTTATTCTACCCATCCATGATATATGATATCTGGACCATTCTTCTAATTCTTTTTTCAGCGTTTTTATTAGTGGTGGGTAGTTGGTCTCATATATAGTGTCGGGTGTGTTAGTCAACCATATTCCCAAGTACTTTATGGCCTGTGTCTTCCACGCGAAATCAAAGTTAATTTTTATTAGCTTTAGTTGTTCCTGAGAGAGGTTTATATTTAGGGCTTTGGATTTTTCGTTATTTATTTTAAACCCCGATAGTTTCTGGAACTCTGACAGGTTACTAAATAAGTTTGGGAGTGAGGTGAAGGGTTTTGAAATGGTTAACAATATGTCATCGGCGAACAATGCCAGTTTGTATTCTTTTTGTTTGACCTTAATCCCCCCGATATCTGCGTTCGCCCTGATTTTGGCTGCTAACGGTTCTATCGCCAATGCGGAGAATAGGGGTGACAAGGGGCAGCCTTGTCTTGTGCCATTTCTTATGTGGATTTTATCGGTCTGCATATTAATATAGGATACTTTAGCTGTGGGTTCTCCATATAGTGATGTAACAGCATTCATAAATTTGCCTTTTACCCCAAATGCTCGAAGTGTCTCAAACATATATCCCCAATCAATGCAATCAAAAGCCTTTTCGGCGTCTAAAGATAGTAGCATCGAAGGCGTTTTATTGTGTTTGGCTATATGGATTAAGTCAATTGTTCTTCGTGTATTATCCACGGCCTGACGAACTCGTATGAATCCTGCCTGATATGCGTCTATCAGTTGCGGAAGATACTTATTCAATCTTGTGGCTAATGTTTTGGAAAATATTTTGAGATCGTTATTGATCAAGGATATCGTTCTGTAGCTTTTGCATTGGGTGGGGTCTTTTCCCTCTTTATGTATTAATATTATTTTTGATTCCAGCATCGTTTGAGGAAACTGCTCTCCCTCAAGAGCTTTATTAAACATCTTTAGTAATTGGGGTACTAATATGTGAGCTAATTTTTTATAGTAAATATTGGATAGACCATCTGGTCCCGGGGCCTTGGAGTTCTTCAACCCCTTTATTGTTTCTAATACCTCTGTCGACGTAATTGGCTGGGATAGTGTTGTTATATCCTGTACTGTGAGTTTAGGCAAATTCATTTTTCTGAGAAATGCTCTCTGTTTTTTCTTGGTGGTGTTCTTTTTATCTACTTTATTTCCATTGTATAGCTCTTTGTAATATGTAGTGAATTCATCAGCTATTGTCTGTGGGTTTGTTGTTCACACCCCATCTTTTCTTCTAATGCTATGTATTCTAGATTGCATTCTATCCTTCCTCAATCTTGTGGCCAGCATTGTGTCAGCCTTATTGGCCTTCTCGTAGAATTTTTGTTTCGTCCATGCTATGGCTTTTTCAGCTTTATCAGTCAGTAGTAAATTTAATTTCCCTCTGAGGTCCCGCAATTCAGTCTCCATGGCTATACTGTGGTTTACTTTATGTGCCTCTTCTAGGGTCTTTATTTTTTCTTGCAGGCTTACAGTTTGTTTCTGTCTCTCCCTCTTTCTATGGGAAGCAACACTGATGAGCTTTCCTCTCACCACAGCCTTATGGGCCTCCCATAGGATATAGGGTGAGTTCACGCTACCTTCGTTTATTTGGAAGTAGTTGGTGGCCTCGTTACTGATCTCAACTATGACTTCTGGCATCTTTAGCAGAGACTCGTTTAGTCTCCATGTCCCTTTACTTGGTTTCTTGTGTATGTCGTCAATGTGCACTTCAACTGGGCCATGATCTGACCACGTAATAGGGTGTATTGTGGCCTTTGTAATTTTTGGGATCAGTAAGGAATCTACAAATATGTAGTCTATCCTTGTGTATACTTTGTGAGGAGCTGAATAGAAAGAGAAGTCCCTTTTCTGCGGATTCATCTCCTTCCAAGCATCCCTTAATTCAAACTCTTTAAGTCCCTCTCTTAGCGTTTTTCTCTCCCCCTTTCGGGCCGCCATTGTCTTAGCTAGGGCAGGTTTAGATCTGTCTTGTTTTTCATTTAAGGCTATATTAAAATCTCCCACCATGATTAGGTGGCCCCGGGAGGTTGTGCCCAGCAGTCGAAACAATTTTGTGAAAAATATTCTCTTATTTTCATTTGGTGCGTACACATTAACTAGGGTTATTTGTGTATCTTCTATGCTCCCCGTGATTATTAGGTATCGTCCTTCTGGGTCCCTTCTTACCCTGTCTACCTTAAATGGAGAGTTCCTTGCTAGGAGTATGGCCACCCCTCTTTTCTTTTCGTCCTTTGCCGAAGCTGTGTATATCTGGGGGTAGAATTTGTCCCAATACGTGGGGGTGGAGCCAGCAGTGAAGTGCGTTTCTTGTAAAAATATTATGTCCCCTGATAGTCTTTTATATTCTGTCATGGCTAGCTTCCTTTTTACCACATTGTTCAGTCCCTTGGTGTTATGCGATATTAGTGTTAGTGTCATTTGTATTTACCTGGGTGTGAGGTCTTCTTCTCTAGTGGATTCATTTTCTGGTTTCCCTTGAGTGTCGGCCTGGAGGGTATCCCTGCACCTCGTACAGTAATGAAAACATTCAAACATGTAAACATCAAAAATAAAACAACATATATAGGGTAATCCAGGTGACTAACATAGCTTGGATTTGTGTGTTCACTGGACGTGAACGAACTTTCTCTGCGATTGCGCAGTAGCGCTAATCCCACACCCATAACCTTGGGTGTGTACGGACCGTACTGCGGTCCCAGGCGGCGGGCCCGCTCAACAAATATACTTTTTTTTTTTTTTAACATTTAACATTTCTATCCCTTTTTGTTTATTTTACGTAATATAGTAGACCTTCCTTGCCAAATGTGTAACTCTATACCATATACTCTATACTATACTTTATATAGAACAAGCATGATTCAACAGCCGGAAACATACATTGACCCTATCTTGTCTACAACCTCCCCCCCCCCATACATTTTTTCTTTTTCATTTATGTATTTTTGCTTAGCTACATGCATTCTGCGTACTGTCACCAGTACTTCTACCTTACGGATTACCCGCTCAACCATGGGGGGGTGGGGGGGGGAATGATGCTGGCCCCTTGTTATTCCTTATCTGGATCTATATAACACATCTCAGTCTATCATTTAGGCATAGTTCCTTATATCGGGATTTACTGGTCTTCTCCACTTTAGCAGGTTTTGCATAGACCTAAAATTTAAGATTTCTGGGGTTCCTTTGGATTTCTTCTATGTGGAGTGGCTCCTCTGCCCACTTCTTTCCATACGGGTCTGACGGGAGGCGGTCTGTGTTCTTCGCTGGACATGGAGTCTGGTGGTTGCAATCCCAGTCTTTCTAGGAAGTCCACTCCCTCCTCTGGATCCCTCATGTAGGCTTGCGTTCCATTCCTGGTGGCGATAAGGCGGAATGGGAACCCCCACTTGTATCGAATTTCGTTGTCTCTCAGGACTTTTGTGATATGTCTCAGAGCCATCCTCTTCAACAGCGTTGATGGGGCTAGGTCGTTGTACACGTCTATCGTCACATCTCCCCATTTCAGCCCTCCTTTTTCCCATGCCAGGTTAAAAATCGCTTCTTTAGTTTTAAAGTAGTGCATCCTCACCACTAGATCTCTAGCTCTATCTCCGGCTTGTGGTCGCGATCTGAGCGTTCTATGCACCCTGTCCAGGATCAGTAATGCTCGGGGCGTTTCCAGGAGAAGGGTCTGTATCGATTCAGTTGTTGCTCTCTCCAGATCTGTGACCTTCTTGCCCTGTTTTCTTGATCCTCCTGTTTTTCCTCCACAGCAGCCATTCTGGCTCTTAGGGCCAGGATCTCCATATCCATAGCGGTCTGGTTGTTAATGATTTCATCCACTTTATGTTCCAGCGTATCTGTGCGTTCTCCTATAGAGCTGACCTCTGTTCTGAGGTCTTTGAGAGCGCTTTGGAGCTCTTGGTGGAGTAAGGTTTTTAGACTTGTATATAAGTTCTCAATGTGTTTTTTGGTTGATGTTTGGTCCCATACCTCAGGTTCATGTTCAGTGTCTGACTGAGTGGGAGATGGCGCTCTGCTTTCTGACCTGCCCGCTTTACTTTTCTCTTTTGTCTTGAAGAAGTCTTGCGGAGTTGTTTTTTTCAGAGCCATTCTGGGGCGTACTGTATCCAACGCCTCCAGTCTATGCGTTTCCTACTTCTTTTGTTTTGTTTGATGCTTTGGTATGCCCGCTGCCTCATGGGACCCGCTTCAGGCGGTCATTGTGGACTGCGCCACGTGCGCACCTCCGAGAAACATATTAGTGTTAGTTACTCTTATTTTGGTAATTCTCTCTTGCGTAGGGTGCTCAGGGACGGGCCCTCCAGCTGTAGCAGTGCAGATGAGATTTAGTTATTATCTTTGGTTTCTTTATGTATCACTTTTCGTGATGATGTTGGGTAGCCCCAGTCAATGAACAGTCCCTTGGCTTGGTGAGGCTGCTTTTTTTAAAAAAAAATTCTGTTTATTTATTTATTTATTGCTCTGTGGGGGTCTGCACCTTTAAATCAGTCCTGCGGCGGCCATCTTGGATTTTGCCGACACGCAGTCTGGAACGCAGGGAGCGGGCGGCTCCAGTCCCTGCAGCAGCTCCGTCTTCACCTCAGAGGCACAGGTAGGCGGGGGGGGGGGGGGCGCGAGGGGAGCGCAGGTAAGCCAGGGGTAGGTCTGAACAGCTCACCCCGAGCGGCCACCGGCCAGGAGAGGGTACTTTTGAGAGCAGAGTCAGCCTCGGCCGGCCGCCATTTTAGGCTGCTCTGAGACCGGAGCCCCGCGTTCAGTGCCCTGCAAATGATCTGTCCTGTTAGGCACCGGAGCCCTCCATTGCCCACCGCCTGTGGGAAGGCAGGAACATGTGTCCCAGCAGGGGTACTGGCAGGTCGGATGTCCGCTCCTATCCCTTCCTCTCCCTACACAATAGCGGCCATCTTGTTAGCCGTCCAGCACCATGCGGAGCCGCCACAGTATGGAGTCAATGGGTGGGGGGGGCCATGGGACAGCGCCTGGTCCGGCGGTACAGACCTCCCGGGAGCGCACTGGCAGCAATGTTCTAAGGGGTAGATGGCTGATGCGGCCCCTAGCCAAGCTCGCCAGTCGGCAGGGGATGAAGGATAGGTCTCTATGGCTAGCTCTGGAGAGTGCTCTGTGTGTGGCCCAGGACTCAGAGCCTGTCAGGGTTCTGCTCGCCACAAACCAGGGTCGGACCGCGAGGCTGAGGTGGGGTTGTAAAAGCACCGACCTGAGACCGCGCAGGCTGATCCGGATTGCGCAGTTCGTTGTCATATATAGCAGGATCAGGATAGGAGAAGACAGCGTCGTCGTTGTACAAGCCAGGGTCAGGACAGGAGACATCAGGATAAACATTGTTCAAGCAATAGTTCGGCAACATGTAGTCAGGAGAGCCCCGCTTCAGCTTAGGAGCGCGGGGTTGGCCTCTGCGCGTGCGACGACCATGGCCCATGGAGCTGGTCACAGGAGATGGTAAGCAGACCAGCGTAGCACACCGCCTAGCTGCACGGGTACACCAGTGCACAGCGCAAGAGTCCTGAGCGGACTGGGGAATCCTCTGTAACAGCGCAGGAACCAGGACACGGCCTCTCTAGATTAGGGAAAGAGTAGGCCCCAGGAACCAGGAAGCTGGAGATACACAGGGAAACCTCCGCTTAAGAGCAGGAATCCAGGAGACTGAAGGAAGCAGGGACGAAACATCCGCTTCAGTGCAGGAATCCAGGAGGCTGAAGGAAGCAGGGACGAAACATCCGCTTCAGTGCAGGGATCCAGGAGACTGAAGAACGCAGGGACGAAACATCCGCTTCAGTGCAGGAATCCTGGAGGGTGAAGGACGCAGGGATGAAACCTCTGCTTCAGCACAGGAGAACAGGAAGCTGAAGGACGCAGGACGGAACCTCCGTATCAGCATAGGAGAACAAGCGGCTTGAAGGGAACTGAAGGACGCAGGGCGGAACCTGGTATCAGCATAGGAGAACAAGCGGCTTGAATGAAGCTGAAGGACGCAGGGCGGAACCTGGTATCAGCATAGGAGAACAAGCGAGAGCTTGTGGCAAAACAGTAGTGACATCCAGTTAGGACTATGCTCGGCAAGGAGCATTATGGGAAAGCAATACTTAAAGGCCAACGGGCCAATCCCAGGCGGGGGTGTGAAGGTACTGCTCCAATGAGTGAATGCAAGTATAGGTTGCAGTGATATGCTGCACAGCTGCAGTAGATACCAGAGGGGGTGTGTATTGCTTTGGTGAGTGAATCCAGGCTGCAGCAAACATCAGGAGAGCTGTTCCAGAACTGCACCGGTCTGCAAGGTAAGGCAACCAGTAAACCGCGGAGCGGATTCCTTACAGAGCCGCAGCGAGTTGCAGGGCCAGATATGATTCTCTGCGGCCCCTTCTCCTCAATCACCTCTCTAATCTCGATAGGAGCTCG
This sequence comes from Ascaphus truei, assembly GCF_040206685.1. NCBI lineage: Eukaryota > Metazoa > Chordata > Amphibia > Anura > Ascaphidae > Ascaphus > Ascaphus truei. The sequence goes on along the minus strand of NC_134496.1, from coordinate 1,529,767 downwards.
ATAGGCCCCTGGAGCCACTGTTTGTTTTTCTTTTATTTATCTTTATAATGTCCAAATATTAAATTTTTAGGCTCAAAATGATCTCTATGGTGTGAGCTGACCAAATTCTTAAGAATTTAGTTTATTTGGTTGGTGATAAGCAAGGATTGCTGTGGATTGTAAGTTAAAGCTTGCGGAGCTTCAGTATAATGCGGCCATCTTGGTCTGACTCCAAGCCACGCCCTTAATTTTTTTTTAATGCTTTTTGCCTACAAAAACCCAGAAGAGACTGCTGAAGTAGCTAAACCTTATTTTGTCTATCACAAAGTGTAATATGGTCATTGAAATAGGGGTTTTGCCTTCCAGCCATAGTCAGGGTTCAAGAAGTGAGTCAGCCCTTAAAAAGAGATAGGTGTTTGTTGTTTTCAAAAGTTTCGCTGAAGCAGTGAATACAAATGGTGACCCACGAATGGTGCTGATTTTGCAAATAAAGGTTGACACACCACATAGGGCTACCAGCTGTGAATGGAGTATATGCAGAAAAATGTGAAAATTGATACAAGACTGTGCTGAAGCAGGGGAATTTTTAGCAAACAAATGCTGAGTGTTGAGTCACCCTGTCGGGAATGAAAGAATGTTTTTTTTCTGCAAGTAAAAAAGTCTGCCTATATATATCTTGGGAGCAAAAACAGACACCCAAAGTGTGAATGCCATAATACCCAAAGATGAGACTGAAAATGACTGAACTCAGGCAGAAAAACAAATTCTGTTGCTGAAGCGGAGAGATTGCACCTAGCAAGTAAATGGTGTAGAGCAAATAAACTTTTTTTTACCTAGCAACTGCACATCTTGTATACCTGATAAGAGAAAATGCATGCACAGTACTGCTGATATTGAAAAAAAAAAAAATTCCCAAGAAAGAAAAGTCTACAGAGATGCCTGTGAGAGCTACGACCTCTACAAGCAAAATATGCCCATCTGTAGGACTACCACAATTGGGTGTTCTAGCAAATACAGTGGCAACAGCTGCAATAGTGCCTCCTGAGGTCAGGAAGAAAATTACACCTGATATCCTAAAAATGGAGGACTAGATGCAGCGTTCCTGTAATGAACCCTACCCCACGGAAGAGTGGCCATTCCAGTCCAATAAAGAGGAAGACATCTCTTACGGGGAACCCGAACTGAGTCACACCCACAAAACATCCCAAGAATGGTGGGGGTGCCTGAACTCGGCACGAACAGAAAAGACCGCTCCTTTGACGAATATGATCAGCAGGAGACAGAGAGGGAGCAGCAGATCACCCAATATTTCTGTCAGCAAAAGCAACTGCAAAAAAAGCCTGGCGTATATAATGAAGCCGCTAAAATTTCAAATGAAGATGGAGACCCCAATATCCCTGAAGGGACGGTGTCATCCAAATCTAAAAGGCGGAAAAAGAAAAGTAGTTCTTCACTTACCGTGGAAGGAACAGACACGTCCGCAGATCCTGTGGAGGAAAAGGGGGACCGAGTTGCCCTGAAGCCTAGAGAAAATGGAGAATTCATCCCGCGGTTAACCGAATATCCAGAGGGCCCAAGGCAGAAGTCGTGTACCCCAAAGAAGTGTCTGTCCGGTGCCAACAGTGAGGAATCCTCAACCAGTCATCACAGGGAAGCAGAGCCGGAACCAATGAGTGACGATCCCTTGACCAGCCCTGAAGACGCCCTGAAAATTGCCAGGCATGACTGTGATCTGCTCTGTGAAGAATTGGAAAGGGAGAGAAAAAATAATGCTGAGCTACAGAAGACTGTGCTCGCAATTTACTCTGCGGCCAAGACCGAATTGGAGGATCTCAAGACTGAGCTAGATACTGCAAAGGCTACTATTTCCGCCATGGAGGAAAAGCAGAGCCAATCGGATAAAATGGTGGCTACGCTAAAGCGGAAGTATGAGGAGGCACTGAAGCAGATGACAGTCTTCCAGCAAGAGGTTCACACTCTTCGTATAGATCTTGATGCCTCACATCATGAGACCAACAGCTGCCGCACAGACCTGGAAGTTTCCAGAAAGGAACTACACAGTCTCACTGAGGAGCTGGACATTGCTAAAGAAACTATTGGTAATCTTGGTACAGTTCTCAAAGTCTCTCAGAAGGAGCTTCAGACCCTCAACCTAGAGAAGGAAGTCTCACGCCAGGAGAGTGTCATTCTCAAAGCAGATGTGCGTAAATGGAAGGAGGACTGCAAAGAAGCCCTGAAGAATACAGAGACTGAAAAAAGAGAAAATTCAAGATTAAAAAGAGAAAACTTAAAACTGAAAGAAGAAAATTTTCAGTTGACAGAAGAAGTCAAGGAAAAGTTTGACGCAGAGCACCGACTGCAGAAACAACTGCAAGGTCTGTGTACACACCTCCAGTATGTTAAGAGAAGCAGCAAACGCTGCAGGAAGAAAAGCTGCAGGCTGCTAAAGAAATTCAAGTGCTGCAGGAACGTCTGATGACCCAGTATGTCCCCGCAAAGCAGCATGAGAAACTGAAGGCTACCCTGAGCATCACCAAAGCAACGCTAAAAGCCAAGCTTAGAACCCAGGTGACGCGGCACAAAAGGGAGCACAAGAAGGTCCAGAAACTGAAACAAGTAACTGTGGCCCAAGCAAAGAAGTTCATAGTGCTCCACAATGCAATAAAAATGTGGAGGCAGGCTCAGAGAAAGCAAAGCATGCAGATAAATTCCCTAAGAAGAGACTTGCAAGACACACTCAAAAAACAAGGATCTCTCGCAAATAAGATTACAGTCCTACAAGGACAAGTATTGACCCTGACTAAGCGTCAGTATCCCACAGCCTCAAAAACCCATGAAGACAAGGGTACAGTGAGAGCTGGGAATACCACTTATCTGAAAGACAAGGTTGCAAAATTTGAACCACCTAAACAAGCACTAGCAAAACCTTCAGCCACCCAGCAGGCAACAAAAGAAGGTACACATGCTGAATTAAAACCAGAAGAATCCTTAGCTGATGAAGCTGAAAAGATGGGACATTCTCTGGAAGTGGGTGTGGACTTGCAACTTAATCTAAAAGGGGCTGAACTAGCAACCCCATTGACTGGGAAAAGGGCAGTTTTTAAACGCTCTGCAACTGCTGCCATACAGTATGCCTACAATAAGACGAGCACCCGACGCGAGGGAAATCTCATGACCGCGCACGTAGAAAAAAGACTATACTTGGAGAAAGTCCTTCTCGAGCGACTGAGAGGTGCTGATCTCAAACACCTTCAGGAGGAGACACGAATAAACTGGAGAAAGGGCTCCAATCCCAATAGGACTGAGGGTTCTCTTCCTCCATCCACTCTTATTCAAGTCACTGAGATATCTAGAATGAGAGTGGAAGGATGGGATTTGGCTGTGGCAAGCCCGAGCTTCCCACAAACAGGGGAGGTATGTAACAGGGGAGTTATCCCTGTTCAGGTAATGTGCCTCTAATCCAGCAGTGTGGTGGTTAACTGCTGGTAGTCAATTAACAAACACCACCTGCCTGATCTAGATTGCTTACAAAAGCCTGTCTTTTGAGACAGGAAGTGTCTCCTTAGCTCTGAATGAGAGCTGACCTTTGGAGAGACAGAGCAGTGTTCTTGAGACTCCCAGGAGAGACTGACCAAGAGAACACACATCTCTGTAGCTGACCGGTCTTGAGCTCTGCCCAGCATAGCTGATTGCAAGACACCAAATAAGACTTCTAAACCTGGATGCTGATATTTTCTTTGCACGCATGGGTGCGGTTCCAGGAGAGCAGAGAAGCATACTCTACAGCAAGAAACAGATAAGACTTTCATAATTAAGAGACTGCTTATATCTGCTTATTTCATGCTATATGTTTGGGGCTGGGAGAAATGCTTAACTAACGGAGATGTGAATTCATTGCATAGGATTTCACTAGAAATACTCCCAAGTGAATAGAAGCTTTGTTCCCCCCCCCTGTCTTTGGATGATTTCCTGATGAAAAGGAAAAGGCACAATAAAGCCTTATTATAATTTCACCTTAAAAAAGCTTCCAATTGTGTACCTCTGTGAACGTCTGTCTACAGTGCCCCTGAGCCATATTGGGGAATTGTAAAATGTCAGCCATGCAACCCAGTAATGGCAGGAACACTATAATTTCAATGTAAATGTATGTGTGTCTTACTATTCCACGAGTGTCAAGCAGCGGAGATTTCCCTGCTTCTGCACAGACCAGAATAGTAAGACCGGGCAGGGGAATTAATTCCTTTCAAGTCCCCCGGTATATGATAAGGTGGTTAGAGGAGTGACATTTCTAAGTAAAATGTATAACTGTAGCAGTGTTTTCCTATGAGCGCGTAAAGGAAAAATCTTTTTAAATCTCAGTGCTTGGCATCATAGCAAGCGACTTTTTGCTAACTTTGGCTAGGAAGCCCCTAGAGCGCTGGGATTTGCTGTGAACATCGTTCAGGTAAAAACATGAAAAATCATATACTGCTGCGGCACAGTTTATTCGAGCATTTGCCCGTTCTGTGCCGCAGCAGTAGCCTGGCGCGCGCCCGAGTGTGACGGGCGCGCGCCGAAGCAGCGGAAGAGCGCCCTCCGATCGGGGCGCTCTCCCTACCGCTGCCGGGTCCGCCGGGTCCCCCGGAACCCCCTGCCGCTGTCCCGCGATCGCGGGACACCAGGGCTCCCTCGGGGAGCCCCTGGACACGCGTGCAGGGGGCGCACGCTCCCGATGACGCGTGACCGCGCGTCTATGACGCGCGGCACGCCGAGGGGCGGCCACTAGCAAGCCGGGAGATTTCCCGGCTTGCGGTACGGACCACACTTCAATAAAGTGTGTCGGTAGTGTAGAGCAATTTTTTATAAAGTTATATGAAAATTGATGAATGAAAGTCCCCCTATTTTTATTGTTCCAACATATTAGACACATAGGGATTTTCATTTGAAACACCAGAGGAAACACTTTAATTTATAATCACTGTCGTTTAGAAATGCATGGCAGGAAATTCCTGCAAACGAACGGAGCATCTCCAGCCCTGGACTTCTAAGACACCCCGCTGGCTTGCTGCCGTGATGTCTGAAAAAGTCCGGAGTTGAAAGATGAAATGGGGAAGGGTAGCCCAAGTTCCCCCATCTTAGTGTAAAGTCCGGGCAGATCAGCAAATGGCTGCCCAGCCCAGATGGAGTGTCGCCAGGTAAGGAGGTTGGGTCTCCTATGCTAAGCGTCAAAGGTGTGAGGTTCGCGCATGCCCTTAGCAAACTGAGAAGCCATCTCTGCCAGGTTTGCAAAGTATTGGCAACTCTAGGATAGGTGGGGAATATTATTCCCACAGAGGGATTGGCTGCACAGGTTAGGTACTGTAAAGGAGATTTAACCCTATAAGAATCCGTGCAGCCCATCGGTTCTTCAGTTCCATCTAGAGTTCTAAAATTCTACACGATTCGTAACAAGCTTAAAGATTTCGTAAGAACTGATGTTCCAAGGTCCAATACTACAGCAGCAGAATGAATGAAGCAGCTCCGGAGGAGTAACAGTGGTTGTGAGTGGTGCCACTGACCGAGAACTGTTTCCAGCTCTGTTTGCGAGCAATCCCCACTCCTGGGAAAATGCTCCTAGAGACATTTGTTTCCAAGATTTCGTTTTGGGAATAAGTTTTTTTGTTTGCCCCCATCCCACTAAGTGTGTTTTTCTGAGGATTTGCCATTCTGGCGGTTCTGTCCCCTTAACCCTCACTGGTCCATCAGGCTCCAGAAGCGATCCAAGTGGGCATCCCAGCGGTGGTTCTAATGCATGGCGCGCGGGCAGTGCGTGGTCTCTTTTGGTCCCCAAGTCCAGGGTATACTATCCCTCTGGCAGCAGTGACGTGCGGCGCAGGCACGGTACACATTCTCTACAGCGTTCCGTGAACTCCGCCTTTCCCGTCAGGACAGCCCTCAGGACATACTAACTTCAAGAGCTGGCAGGCCAGCCCAACCACCGGACGCGGTGGTCAGGGCAGTCCCTGCGCTTTGAGTGGGGGAGCTGTGGCGGGGAGAGGGTTAATCAGGCCTAAATAAAGGTATTATTCCCAGCTGATTAACCCCAACTCGCATTGGGCATTAAGGGGTAAAACTTACTTGCACTGCACTGCTGTATTTGCCCTGTCCCAGCCTTCTTAAACCCCATTTGCAGGCTGTTCTCTGCATGCTGTAATAGAATTAAATGCAATGTGTGCTATATTCTTTTGAGGCACAAGATGGCGTTATGAGCGCCGAAGCCAGCGCTGATTGAAGAAGCGTGGCTGCGGTTTGAGAGGTCTGTTTGAAGTATGGGTATCCATTTCTATCTATTCGACCTCGTAACCACAAGTCAATTGAATAAGTGGCTTGCGGTTAGATTTGAAGTGGTTTACCGATAAAATGTATCCGTACCTTGTTAGCCCCGTAACTTGAAAGGCAGAAAGTCTATTGCCGTGCGAACTTTGTCAATTGACGTGGGAAGTAGGTGAACTTGACGCCCCACAAGCAAGCCTTTCAATTAAGGGGGCTAACTCGCGAACGGAGGCACCCAGCACCCTGATTTTTGGTGTGCAAGTATACATAAGTAAAACACAAACATACATATAACAATTACAGTTGTGATACACCTAGAATATGATACACCTAGAATATGAAGTTTTAATAAAGTGTGTAATAGTGTGAATTTAAAATGTACAGGCAGGAACAGTTTTTTCTGTGAGCCCGGGAAAAATCCTTTGGAGTGTAAATATGCTAGGGGTGAATGAGCTGAGGGTATTTTCCTACCTGCACTTCAAAGAGGTCCCGCTAAGCCAGAGACCCTCAGTCTAGCGAAGTGACAGGGATGAAACACCTTAGAGCACCAAAGTGTAAACATGGCCGTAATCTTGATAAGTGCCAGATCCTGGGCCATTGACATCTTGGGACCAACCCCCAGACTAAGGGGCACCGTAAAAAGGGTGTATCCCAGGTATGCTTAGTTGCATGGGTGTCAAGCTGACACGTGCTTTGCACACCGGAAAGCCTGTGTGCCCGGTTTTGCAAACTGCGGGCAAAACGGAGATTGGTGGGTTACATATTCACACGGAGGGGTTGGGTGAACATGTTAGGGATAGACTGGATCACCCTATAACTGTGCCTGCCGGACTATCCCCAGTGTGTTCCAGATACGATTCATGATGTGACTATGCTTTACGCAGGACTTCGTTCAAGCACATCGAAACCAATAATTTACCCCAAACTTTGGAATTCGCTAGCCCTGGTGACTCCCGAATAAATGCCTATGAACTTTAACGAAATTCTTTGATTTGGCAAAGTTATTAGATCGGCAACTTGCAATCTAGCCGACGGGACCTTTAAACAGAGACTGCATTTCTTGCGCTTTCTCGCAAAGGACATTGTATTTCATTTTCCCATCCCAGTATGTGTTGTATTAAGTGTATTCTGAAGTTGTCGTGTGTTTGTCTAGTAAGGAAATAAATCACAAATTATTTTGCTCCTTTTGTGTTCAATCGAGAATCCCAAAAATATAAAAAGTGTTGATAAGTTTGTGTCCACCGTGACAACTGGTACCCCATTTATGCTCACTACTGTGGCCTTGGCATTTACTAGCGTCAAATCGTCTAGTTGGGCAGAGGCAAACTTTACGGGAGCAACTTGTAAGTCTTGAAAATCTAGTTCTGGGGGGTCCTCAACCGCAGGTCCTTCGCCTGCCATACCCTCTAACAGAGAACCAGGGAGTACAGGATCGGGGACCTCAGACACCAAGGGCACATCATGGACACAATCAGACTTTCTTTCCCACAGTTCCCAAAACCACGGGAAATCATGACCCACTAATACCTCGTACATCAGATTCGGCACTACCACGACGTGATGATGTACTGGGCCGATAGGGTTTTCTATGTACACTCATGCAGCCGAGTAAGTGCGATCATCCCCATGGATACAGGTTACCTGTAAGGAGATTCCTGACAGAAACCCAGACTTAACCAGATGTGCAGCGACCAACGTGTTTGTACCGCCAGTATCAAGCATTGCTCTTACAGGTACCCCATCTATTTTGACTTCACACATCGTATTCTTCTCTAAATGTCCCTTCTCTATAACAGTTTGCTTAACAGCAGGAACCCCGCCCGAAAAATAACCCACAGAAATGTCACATTGCATTCGGTCAGAGTTCATAGAACAAACTGCCGCCACATGTCCAAGTTCATGGCATTTGTAACATTCAATGTACTTCCCAGAACTGGGTCGGGGGGGTTTTCTCTAGTCTACTGGAAAGAATGGAACTGGAGTCCCTCCGATGGGCCGTGAGACTTCCAACTCCTTTATGTGAGTCTATGAGTCCTTGTGGCCTGTTAGGCCGAGGAACCGTCTTACCAGAACTCCTGACGTGTGGGGATCGGCGACCGGGAAACTCGTCGGGACTTGGACTCCGGGACATCTCCTCAGCAGCAAAGTGGCATTCCACTAAAGCGACCAACTGCTCTGCATTTGGGGGATCATTCTGGCTGACCCACATCTGGACAGTGTGAGGAAGACCCCGCAGAAACCGGTCTATGACGGCCCTTTCGACAACGGCGGCGGCTGTACATTCGTCAGGCTGGAGCCATTTTCACGCAGAGTGGATGAGGTTGTAGAGTTGGGAACGTGGAGTCTTTCCTGCATCATAATGCCAGGAGTGGTACTGCTGGGCCCGATGCGCGACAGTGACATCTAGCCGTGCCATAATCTCAGCCTTCAGGGTTTCAGAGTTTTTCGCTTGCTCTGGCTCCAAGTCATAATAGGTTTTTTGTAAGTCACCCACCAGGAAGGGAGCAATTAATCCAGCCTACTGCTCGGATGGCCATCCTTCGCGGGCTGCTGTACGCTCAAAAATTGATAGGTATGCCTCAACGTCATCATCCATCGTCATTTTCTGGATGAGGTGAGATTTTATCTGGTGAGCAACCTGTGGGGCCCCGCCAGTCTGGGCGGTAATTCTCTCTCCCAACACACTGAGCTCCTGGTGTTGGCAAAGGTGCGCCTCGTGTTGCTCTTCATGTAGCGTCTGATGTAGGGACAGCACCATCTGCTGTACTAACAACGCAGTGCTTTAAGTTTGTGACTTTGTCAGCCGCTGTATATTCTCATCATGGGATTTTGACAATTGTTGCAATCCCTGCATTAAAGTAGCAGCACACTGTTTGGCTGCGCTGTAGAATAGCCGTATTCTCTGCTTGAGCACGCTGTACTGTGGTGAGATATTCCTCCATAGTTTCCACTACTCAGTGCCATGTGGACTGCCCGCATTAAACTCCACCAATTGTGACGTCTCAGTCCCAGCATAGGATCTTACAGTATGTCCACATCAAAGGCAGGAAAACTTAGAGTTTGTGCACAGGAGGGTTGATTTACAAGGTACAAATCAGGAACAGGATTAACTCATAACACAAAACAGAAATAAAAGACCTAACTTTTCAGGAGTTCTGACTAATACAGCTTAGTCCCTAACTAACAGTGGGAGAACTAACCTCTTTCCCCTCATTACACTTTGTACCTGCAGTCTCTCACATGGCTGCCTGTGTATGTGTCTTCAGATCAGCACAGCAGCAGCAGCACAGGAAACTGTCTGTGCTGCCTTTTACATGGTACCTCATTAATTAAGGCTCAGGTGAGAGGTAAGGGAACACACCCTGGAAGGTGCTGGGTCCTATGTACCTCCCCTAAAACAGCTTCTGCTTCAACACATCACAATAAATATATATATTTATATTAAGTTATGGTGGATGAAAAAGGCGATAAAAAACCTCCACCGTTGGCATTTAGCCAATAAAGAATATAACTTATGAGCACATTCCCAGTGTGTCACATTTTGCCTGAAATCCATTTTTACATGGAACTCTTATAAGGAAATGATCTGCTGTTCACACAGCTTTTAAACACAGCATGGGCTTAGATGCATAACCAGTCAAACAACAGAACCTCTAGTTCTATAGGTTACCATTGAAACTAACTTTTCATCAGCCACTTCTCCTATACTACAGCATTTTCCTCCTCATTGTGTGCTCCTATTTATCAACTTTCCTCCTCACTTGAGTTACAGCTTATGATTGGTCATTATTGTTTTTTTTTTTAATTTATTGTTGCTTATATATGTTTTTTTATATCTTATATATGGTTTAATAACATAGGAACCTTGATTGTCCTGTTTTATTAAAATGGTCATATTTTCATATACTACTGGCATTTGCGCTCTTCTTTTTTGACGCACACGCACACGCACACTCCTTACTCAGTTGGCTCAGCCGTTTGTCCGGATCCACTAGAACATGGTCTTTTAGGGTGAGTGACATGAGGAGACGTGAGACAAAGTTCCCTTAAAGCAGGCTTCTGCCTGGTTTATTCAGTCCCAGGCACTGGGACTACAACACTTTGAAAACAATGTACAAAGTGAACCCTGCTCAACTGAGCAATAACTAGACACAGGTTGGGCGGGTTGCCCGCTTCCAAAAGATAAAAATAGCAAACGTCACCGTCAAAGGTAGTACAGAAATGATTTACCCTTTTAGGGGGAAGGGTTCTCCCCTTTCTGCTTGCTGGCAGCCTTCCAGCCTTCCTGCCTCCAGGCTCTTGGAGAGGGGGAGATGAGCCAGGAAACCAGCTTTAAATACCTGTTTTCTAATTAGCAGGACAGGTGACAGAAATCAGTCAGCAGACAAACTCTTATACAAACAGATACAAGTGCGCAACTATATACCTCTAGTGTAAAATAATTTTCATTAACCCATTAACCACCTATGTGATAAAGTGGTTGAAAAAAACAACCTCTAGATTGAGAATAGGCGTCTGCAGCTATAATGTTAGGGATGTTAACACCCCTAGAACAACTGAAATGCAAAGAAAACAAAAGCGCAGACGCACATGGTGAAGTATGTACAAGAAATATATATATATTATTAAGGTAAGATATCTGCGTACATCAGATTAAAAAGTTATCAGCATTTCATGTGCAATGACATTGGTTACCTGACGTCACACAGCCACTTTTGGGTCGACGGATGTTCACTTTGCTGCCTTTGGAAGAGATCTCTGTCTGGGAACACGCTGCCACGGCACCTGGGAAAGACCCTCCGCTCGTCCTGAAGGTCCAGGTAAGGGCCGTTGAAACCACCACTGCGTCCGGCTGATTGCCGATGGAGCGCCCTCAGGAGTCAGAGCTCTGGAAAACCCCGCCGGGCTGGTTCGTCGAGTTTCCCGTATGTGGTTCATGACCCGCCGCAAAGTGAGGATGGCCATAAAGTGAGATAGCGCGTCACTTCAGTAATGCCAAAGTCCACAAAATTTTGTGAAAGACTGAAATAGATAGTCAGCACGCAGATTGTGATCAGAAATACAGTAGGGGCTAAAAAATCTATCCAACGTGTTTCGTAGCATGAGCTACTTCATCAGGGATATTAATTACATAAATTCAGGAATATATATACCCTAAAGCCACATCTGATAGGTCAAACACAAGAGCATATTGCACCAATCGAATTGCGAATTAGCCATGTCACACATATGTGTGTATAAATAGGTCATTATTAGCCTCTATTCTTAACAGGTTTAACCCCATCAGGTGTGGCCAAGATAACATTAACATTACACAAAACACTTTTATTATAATTGGATAACATATCAATAAAAAAACAATATACTGTATATTTATAAAAAAACTGCCATAATGATCAATAAAAAGTATATACAGTATATGTGGCTCTGAAATAAAACAAACAAGCAGTTAGTACTTATTCAGGAGGAATATGACAAATATTGAGAATACAGATCCAACACAATAGATTTGCAAGACAAAGCACAGAAAATTATTCTTTTGGACACATTCAATATAAACACCATAGGTCTATATTCTCATTTAGACCATTGATACCTAATGTATCAAGTTTCTGTATCCAGTATGTTTCTTGGACAGAAACATCCTTTAGTCTATCCCCTCCTCGTCTGCTCCGAGGTATATGTTTGATCCCTTTAAAGGTTAGGGATGAGGGATCTTTATTATGATGGGTAGAATAATGGCGACTTACGCTGTGAGTCTGTAGGGCATTTTTAATATTTCTCACATGTTCTTGGAAGCGGAGTTTAAGACTACGCTTCGTGCGGCCTACATATTGCAGGCCGCACGGACACTCTAATAGATACACTACAAAGCTAGTATTACAGTTTATAAAATCCGTAATATTGAATGATTTATGATTCTTACATGACTTAAATGTTTTTCTTTCAGGATGAAGGAATCTACAAATGCAACACCTTCCACACAGGAAGTTCCCTATTAAACTAGTACCAAGCCAGGATTGTCCGGATTTGGGATTCACACACTTCCCGATATCACTTGGAGCTAGAGCATCTTTCACTTGGAGCTAGAGCATGCCTTCCTGTAGATGAATTTGGGAAATGAGCTAATGTGACCACTTAGAATCGGATCCGTCTATATAATTCCCCAATGTTTTTTAATAACCCCCTCTATCTTTTTGTACATTGAGTTGTAATTAGTAATAAAAGGAACCACTATTTTGTCACCAGTTGTATCAGTATTGGTCTTATTCTTGGGTATCAACATTTTGCTACGATCCATATTCCTAACTTTCTCTAATTCTGACATAAGTTGTTTATAATCATATCCCCGTTCCATAAATCTCAAAAAGAGAAATTGTGCTTGTTTCTCGAAATCGGCTTCATTGCTGCAATTCCTCTTCACTCTCATAAATTGGCCTCCAGGTATGTTACTTATCCAAGATTTCTTATGGTTACTGGAGGCCAATAAGAGGTTATTAGTATCGACCTTTTTGAAGAAAGTGGATGTAGTGACACCCATTTCTTCTGACGCTAGTAGGTTCAGATCCAAATAGCTGACATTCTCTGTGTGTGTGACGTGGGTGAATACCAAATTATGGTCGTTTGTGGATCGATTCACCCAATATATTAACACTAACGACCATAATTTGGTATTCACCCACGTCACACACACAGAGAATTTCAGCTATTTGGATCTGAACTTACTAGCGTCAGAAGAAATGGGTGTCACTACATCCACTTTCTTCAAAAAGGTCGATACTAATAACCTCTTATTGGCCTCCAGTAACCATAAGAAATCTTGGATAAGTAACATACCTGGAGGCCAATTTATGAGAGTTAAGAGGAATTGCAGCAATGAAGCCGATTTCGAGAAACAAGCACAATTTCTCTTTTTGAGATTTATGGAATGGGGATATGATTATAAACAACTTATGTCAGAATTAGAGAAAGTTAGGAATATGGATCGTAGCAAAATGTTGACACCCAAGAATAAGACCAATACTGATACAACTGGTGACAAAATAGTGGTTCCTTTTATTACTAATTACAACTCAATGTACAAAAAGATAGAGGGGGTTATTAAAAAACATTGGGGAATTATATCGACGGATCCGATTCTAAGTGGTCACATTAGCTCATTTCCCAAATTCATCTACAGGAAGGCATGCTCTAGCTCCAAGTGAAAGATGCTCTAGCTCCAAGTGATATCGGGAAGTGTGTGAATCCCAAATCCGTACAATCCTGGCTTGGTACTAGTTTAATAGGGAACTTCCCGTGTGGAAGGTGTTGCACTTGTAGATTCCTTCATCCTGAAAGAAAAACATTTAAGTCATGTAAGAATCATAAATCATTCAATATTACGGATTTTATAAACTGTAATACTAGCTTTGTAGTGTATCTATTAGAGTGTCCGTGCGGCCTGCAATATGTAGGCCGCACGAAGCGTAGTCTTAAACTCCGCTTCCAAGAACATGTGAGAAATATTAAAAATGCCCTACAGACTCACAGCGTAAGTCGCCATTATTCTACCCATCATAATAAAAATCCCTCATCCCTAACCTTTAAAGGGATCAAACATATACCTCGGAGCAGACGAGGAGGGGATAGACAAAAGGATGTTTCTGTCCAAGAAACATACTGGATACAGAAACTTGATACATTAGGTATCAATGGTCTAAATGAGAATATAGACCTATGGTGTTTATATTGAATGTGTCCTAAAGATTAATTTTCTGTGCTTTGTTTTGCAAATCTATTGTGTTGGATCTGAATTCTTAATATTTGTCATATTCCTCCTGAATAAGTACTAACTGTTTGTTTGTTTTATTTCAGAGCCACATATATATACTTTTTATTGATCATTATGGCAGTTTTTTATAAATATATATATATTTTTTATTGATATGTTATCCAATTATAATAAAAGTGTATTGTGTAATGTTAATGTTATCTTGGCCACACCTGATGGGGTTAAACCTGATAAGCATAGAGGCTAATAATGACCTTGTGACAGGGTAAATAAAAGCCACCAGCTACACTGGCGACACACTTTATTCGAGCGTGGCTAGTCCCACGAATTCGGGTATACCCGGGTGTATTGAGGTTTGTGACTGTTTTCTGCCCGAGTACATTGAGTTATTTTCCAAGCAGGGATTGAAGCATTTTATTCCCGCTGGCTGCAATACTGCACAGTATATATATATAAACTGCATTACAATTCATGAATTTATGCCATCTGGTAGACACGCGAAGCATTGCAGCTTATTAAACCCTAATCATTATCATTTAACAGATCAGCCGCCCATCAGCCAGGCATGAACCCAGGCTGGGAAGGCAAATGCAACGGGGCTTGTCAGAGGTTAGGAGTGGCGCATTCCAGGTATCTGCCAGGTACATACCGGGTATTTGCTCGAATAAAGTGTGTCGGTGCAGTATATGCCTGGAAAACCTATGTCTAGTCTGCAGTGCAGCAGTGACTAGGTTAACTCCAGCTGGGAACCTCAGGACAATTAGTTGGATCCCAGCTGCCTAATCAAGGTGTGTTAAAACCCCAGGCTGTAGACACATGGGGGCTGGCTGTTGAGGAGAGAGGAGTAAGCTACTGAAGAGATTACTGAAACAAGGTCTGTTATCAAAGTACATGAATTATGAACTGTCTATCTCCTGCATAGAAAAGGGTAGCTGCCTGATTTTTACAGTCTGCTAAAGAGAAACTGTTTTGTTTTGTCTGCTGAAGAAAAAGCCAGTTTTCTTTTTGTTTGCTGATGAAAAGCTATTTTTGTTTTTGTGTGCTGTATATCTTTTATTTATTTTTTTCCCAAAAGTTTTTTATTAGGCATTATTTGATATACATTGTATGCTGAGTAATCATCATATTGCCTAATACAGGTTTTCTTGTTTTAATGACAGTGAGAGGGAAAGACTCAACGCGCCCCAGACTTTCAAGCGTGGGTCGGCAGGGTTGGCGTGAGGGTAGAAACAGAGAGTAGGGGGGGAGGGGGCAGAGAGGGAGAGATAGGGGGGGGGAAGGGGTCTGAGGATGGGAGGGCCCTTCCTCCTCAGTCCAGCGCACGAGATTCCTCATTTATTACGGTCCTCTGTTGTGGGGGGTAGCCATCTTTAGTCTGCCATACGGGTCAGCCATGGTTCCCATGTGTTGTAAAAGGGCTCCGTTTTCCTTTTTAAGAAGGCCGAGAGCTTTTCCATTAACATAACTTCCTGTATTCTGTTTTTGACTGTTTGCCTAGTGGGGGGAGACACCTTCTTCCACGAGGCCGCCACCGCACATCTAGCCGCCGTAAGAATGAAGGAGATCAATTTTCTTGTTGGGTGGTCAATGTTCTCGATTGGCCTTGCCAGCAAGTAGGTCAGCGGATCAATGGGTATTGTGAGGTCTGTGACCTCTGTGATTAGAGTCTGTATGGTTTCCCAGTATTTCTGAATTTCTGTACATGACCACCATATGTGGGCCATGTCACCCTTTTGTCCGCAGCCTCTCCAACATAGGTCGGAGGCCAGAGGGTAGATTTGATTTATTCTAACTGGGGTAAGATACCAGCGAAACAGTATTTTGTATATATTTTGTTTGATTGTGGTACATATGGAAGTTCCTGAGGCTGAGTCCCAAATACTTTCCCAGTCCTCTCGGTCTATAACCATGCCCAATTCTGCTGCCCAATGGAGCATGTAGTCATGAACCGGGGCATCTGTTGCCCTTTCTAGTTCTGAGTATATTTGCGTTATTAGACCTTTTTGGTGTGACGTTTCTTTGCATAGTCTTTCGAAGTTCGTGAGAGGGGGAAATTCCAACGTTGGTGATATTGATTGGATGAAGTGCCGGATTTGGAGATATTTAAAGACGTTCAATCCCCGTATTTCGTATTTGTTTTGTAGCCTTTGGTAGCTCAGGAACTCTCCTATGCTCAAGAAGTCGGCAATCGCCCTTATCTTTTTAGTCGTGAATTGCTCAAATTGTCTGGGCTCACAGCCTGGTGGAAATTTGGGGTTTTGGGTAATTGGTGTGAGTTGGGATTTGGCGGTTGTGAGCTTAAATTTCAGTTTGCATTTCGTCCAGGTCTCCCATGTGTGTCTCATCGGTCCTAATTGGAATTTGTTTTTCTGCAAATCTTCCCTGCTCAGGGACCAAAGGCATGCTGGCAGAGAAGGCGTGCTGGCGTATTGCACTTCTATGTCTAGCCAGCAATATTGGCCGGGCTCCGCGTTCCATACTACTACTACCTGTCTTAACTGGGTGGCTTGATAGTATCGCGTAATATCAGGGACCCCCAGGCCCCCTTTCCCCCTCGAAGCAAGTAGAACTGTCCCTGCGACTCTGGGTTTTTTCCCCTGCCAGATGAAGTGGAGAATTTGTTTCTGGATATTTTTCAATTCTGTGCCAGGGATGTGGATCGGGAGTGTCTGGAAGTAATATAACAATCTGGGGAGTATGTTCATTTTCACTGAGATCATTCTCCCGATCCATGAAATTTGGTATGCTCCCCATTTATCTAGGTCTAATTTAATTTTCCGAAAGAGGGCCGGATAATTATGATGGTATAGAGAATGGTAGTTCCCCGATATCTTTACTCCCAGATATTTGATATAGGAGGAGCTCCATCGGTAGTTAAAATTTAGCTTAAGAAGTTTCATCTCTGGCTCTGGCAGGTTGAGGTTTAGTGCTTCGGATTTATCGTTGTTGATTTTATAGCCTGATATAGCTCCGAAGTCTAAAAGCTCTTTTTGTAGGTTTGGGAGGGAAATCTGGGGTTTTGAGAGTGTTAGTATTATATCATCCGCAAACAGGGATATTTTGTAATGCGAACGTCCAATTTCTATCCCTTGAATATCTACGTTATTTCGGATTGTAGCCGCTAGGGGTTCTATAGTTAGTGCGAAGAGGAGGGGGGACAAGGGGCACCCCTGTCTCGTACCATTTTTAATGCTGAAACTCTGGATACTGCCCCCTGGTAATTTTACCGTTGCGGATGGATCTTGGTAGAGTCTGCGGACCCCTTCTAAGTATGCGTCTTTAAAGCCAAATTTACGCATGGTATGGTCTAGGAATAGCCAGTCGATTCTATCGAACGCCTTCTCTGCGTCTAAGCTAAGTAGTATTGCTTTGGTTCCTGTGAGGTGGATATGCTCAATAATATTAATTATTTTACGTGTGTTGTCCGAGGCCTCTCGACCTGTCACAAATCCGACTTGGTCTATGTTTATTAGCCTCGGTAGGATGGGCTTTAATCTGTTGGCCAAAATTTTGCTATATAGTTTGAGGTCGTTATTGAGAAGGGAGATTGGACGGTAGCTTCCACATTGCATCGGGTCTCTGCCTTCCTTATGAATTATGGCTAGGTTGGCAAGGGACATGGAGGTGGGGATCGAATTTCCCTCCAAAAAATGGTTGAACATTTTTAATAGATGCGTGGATAGTATGGGCAAGTATCTCTTATAGTAGACATTAGTGAAGCCATCAGGGCCAGGAGATTTGGAGATCTTCAGTGCTTTTACTGCTTCTTCTAATTCTTCTTTTGTGATCTCCGCGTTGAGGACCTCATTTTCCTCTTCAGTCAGGGTAGGGAGTTGACATTTGTCTAAGTATTTTTTGATCGATTCTGATGCTTTTGGTTCTGGTCGACCAGTTTTGGATCTTAAGTTATAAAGTTCTGTATACTATTTTGTGAACTCAGCTGCTATTTTTTTGTCACTGTATTGTGTCTCACCAGACCTATTCTTGATCGCTGTTATTTGAGACCTCTTTTGAATGCCTCGCAATCTGCTGGCCAAAAGCTTGTCAGCCTTGTTACCCTTATCATAATAATGTTGATTAGTCCATTTAAGGGCTTTTTCCACGTCTTCCATTTGGGCTTGTTTGAGTTTTTGTCTGGCTATTGTTAAGGCTTTAAAGGTTTTTTTTGCGGGATTAGCTTTATGGGATTGCTCTAATTTTAAGATGTTATCAATGAGTTCCGAAATCAATTTTTGTTTGACTTTTTTCCTATGAGAGGCAAAAGAGATGAATTTGCCTCTAATTGCCGCCTTATGGGCTTCCCATAGGATCGCTGGAGATGAGACCGATCCTGAGTTAAAGAAAAAGTAGTCCTTGAGGGAGGCTCTGATCTCTCTCTCTATCTCAGGGTGGTTCAATAGGGAGTCGTTCAATCTCCAGGAGTATGATGTCTTTTCGAATGGTGTGGATAGGGTTAAGGTGATTGGGGCATGGTCTGACCACGTGATGGGGCCGATGTCTGATTTCGTGGTTGCCTCTAAGATATTTTTGGTCAGCAGAAAATAATCTATGCGCGAATAGGTCTGGTGAGGTGCTGAGTAAAAGGTATAGTCTCTCTGGCCCTGATGTTGGGATCTCCATATGTCCACCAATGAGAACTCGTCCATTAGTTCTCTGAACCTTTTCCCCGTGATTTGGGAGTGGGTTGTACGGGGGTGACCCATTGCGGTTGATCTGTCCTCGGTGGGGTTAGAGACCATGTTTAGGTCTCCCCCACTATCATCGATGACAGATATCCCGGGTCAATGCCCTCAAGCACTGTTTTTAGGAATTCTGTTTGGTTTTCGTTTGGGGCATATACATTGATTAGAGCGATTGCTGAGCCCGCTAAGGAGCCATATACCACGGGAAATCTACCCTCTGGATCCATGGTTGTTTTGACATGATTAAATGGAGTTCCTTGTCTGATTAGTATAGCCACTCCTCGCTTTTTACTACTAAATGATGCAAAAAGCATGTTGGAAACACTTTTTTGAATAAATTTGGGGGGTCTTGTGATGTGAAGTGGGTTTCCTGTAGGAATACGATGTCTCCCCCTGCCTGTTTCATGTCTTGGAGGGCTTGCCTCCTTTTTCTATTATTTTGAAGTCCATTGACGTTAAGTGATACTATCTTCACTGGGCGTTAGAAGTCATTTACTGCTTTTTGCGGTCGTGATTTTTAGGATCCCTCCCTTCCCATCTGGGGGGGTCTTGATTTTGTAGCTTAAGTGTGCTCTTAGCCCTGGCAAACATCTCGGGGTGGCATGTTTTTTTTGACAGGTTGACTGAGTGGACCGAGGAGGGAGGGGGGAGGGGGTGTGGGGCGGGGTGGGGGGTAGGACTGCTGGGACAGGATCAGCAGTAAGGAGAGGAAGAAGATAAGGTTCGCGTTTGAACCTAACTGGTAGTTGCCTGGTCCTTGGGCGACTTTCTTTTGGGCATTCGTGCCCATCGGGGTTGACTCCGGTGTCGGCAGCCGGTGGGCAGTAAAGGGGGGGCCGAACCCTCTGGTTCTTTTTTCTCCCCTGAACCCTCTTTCATGTCCTTTGTTCTCACAAAAAGGGGGGGGGTTCTCTCGGGGTAGGGGTTGTCCTTTCGGGGGCTGTAGGTCGTGGGCATTTTCGCCTTGGGGTATACGAAAGAGAAAGAGGGGGAGGGGTGGGAAGGGGGGGAAAGGCGGCAGGTGGGGGGATGGGAAGGGGGGAGGGGGGAAGGGGGTGAGGGGGGGGGGAATAGATAAGACAAAAAAGAGAGATCATAGAGGGCATTTCAGCGTCACAGATAAAGGTATGTGCACAGTAGGTAGATAGGTATTGACATTAGGCTATCATGCATACTTTTATGTATCAATGTTCGTGGCAGAAAGAAGTGGGAACTCTCTTAGATACGTCCAGATCTTGGAGAGATACTTGTGAAGGAGATCAATATCCTTACCTTTCCCATGTTTATACATTGTTACTCTTGCGTGTCGCTGAGTCTATGGGAGCATGGATCATGGGGAGAGGAGGGGGGGAGATGAGGTGGGGGGGGGGGGGAGAAGAGGAGGGGGGGGCAAGAGGAAGGATAGGATGGCGGTGGGGACGGGGGTGGGGGTGGAGGGGAGTGGGTGGTAGTGGGAAGGGGTAGTGGGGAGCATTTCGGCGCATTGCTTTGGTTAACTTGTACAGTAGATATACAATTATTCACCTTATTAAGTCATACAAACAATTATATCATGATAACCTCAGCTTTGGTTGCATAAAGAGGGGTGGGGAGCCCTTGTGATGGGGTTCGTATTCATTGTAATACCTGGGGGGGAGGGGGGGCGGGGGGAGGAATAGGGAGGGAGATGGAGGGGGGAGGGGAGGGTGGGGGGAGGAGGGGGTGATTGGGGGTAGGTCCATGGGAGGGTTGCTGTGAATCCATGATTGGACACCTTTGGGTATGTGGATTGACTTGCTAGCTACATTCGGCGTAGCGGGCGCTTTAAGCAGTGTGGTCATCTCAGGACACTGTTCCGCTCGTTATTCTGTTTTGAGTTGCTTCTGGGACGTGGCACCCTGTGTTTTTGAAGTGGCAGGTGAGGCGATCTTTGTGCTGGATGGCTAAGTGGGGAGCGTTTTAGGAGGGGGGGGTGGTGGAGGGGAGTGGGTGGTAGTGGGAAGGGGTAATGGGGAGTATTTCGGCGCATTGCTTTGATTCACTTGTACAGTAGATATACAATTATTCACCTTGTAAGTCATACAAACAATTATATCATGATAAGATCAGCTTTGGTCGCATAAAGAGGGGTGGGGAACCTTTGTGATGGGGTTCGTACTCATTGTAATATCTGGGGGGGGGGGGCAGGGGGAGGAATAGGGAGGGAGGGGGTAGGGGGAGGAGGGGGTGATTGGGGGTCGGTCTGTGGGAGGGTTGCTGTGAATCCGTGATTGGACGCCTTTGGGTATGTGGATTGACTTGCTAGCTACATTCGGCGTAGCGGCTGCTTTAAGCAGTGCGGTCATCTCAGGACACTGTTCCGCTCGTTATTCTGTTTTGAGATGCTTCGGGGGACGTGGCCCCTTGTGTTTTTGAAGTGGCAGGTGAGGCGATCTTTGTGCTGGATGGCTAAGTGGGGAGCGTTTTAGGAGGGGGGGATGTGGGGGAGGGGGGGATGGGGGGGAGGGGGTGGAGGGGAGTGGGTGGTAGTGGGAAGGGGTAATGGGGAGTATTTCGGCGCATTGCTTTGATTCACTTGTTCAGTAGATATACAATTATTCACCTTGGTAAGTCATACACACAATTATATCATGATAAGATCAGCTTTGGTTGCGTAAAGAGGGGTGGGGAACCTTTGTGATGGGGTTCGTACTCATTGTAATATCTGGGGGGGGGGGGCGGGGGGAGGAATAGGGAGGGAGGGGGAGGGGGGGAATAGATAAGACAAAAAAGAGAGATCATAGAGGGCATTTCGGCGTCACAGATAAAGGTATGTGCACAGTAGGTAGATAGGTATTGACATTAGGCTATCATGCATACTTTTATGTATCAATGTTCGCGGCAGAAAGAAGTGGGAACTCTCTTAGATACGTCCAGATCTTGGAGAGATACTTGTGAAGGAGATCAATATCCTTACCTTTCCCATGTTTATACATTGTTACTCTTGCGTGTCGCTGAGTCTATGGGAGCGTGGATCATGGGGAGAGGAGGGGGGGGAGATGAGGTGGGGGGGAGATGAGGTGGGGGGGAGATGAGGTGGGGGGGAGATGAGGGGGGGGGAAGAGGAGGGGGGGTGATGGGGGGGTTGGGCAAGAGGAAGGATAGGATGGCGGTGGGGAGGGGGGGAGGGGGTGGGGGTGGAGGGGAGTGGGTGGTAGTGGGAAGGGGTAGTGGGGAGCATTTCGGCGCATTGCTTTGGTTAACTTGTACAGTAGATATACAATTATTCACCTTGGTAAGTCATACAAACAATTATGTCATGATAACCTCAGCTTTGGTTGCATAAAGAGGGGTGGGGAGCCCTTGTGATGGGGTTCGTATTCATTGTAATACCTGGGGGGGGAGGGGGGGGGGGGAGGAATAGGGAGGGAGGAGGAGTGGGGAGGGGGGGGGGGGGGTGGGGGGAGGAGTGGGTGATTGGGGGTAGGTCCATGGGAGGGTTGCTGTGAATCCATGATTGGACACCTTTGGGTATGTGGATTGACTTGCTAGCTACATTCGGCGTAGCGGCTGCTTTAAGCAGTGCGGTCATCTCAGGACACTGTTCCGCTCGTTATTCTGTTTTGAGTTGCTTCGGGGACGTGGCACCCTGTGTTTTTGAAGTGGCAGGTGAGGCGATCTTTGTGCTGGATGGCTAAGTGGGGAGCGTTTTAGGAGGGTGGGAGGGGGGGTGGAGGGGAGTGGGTGGTAGTGGGAAGGGGTAATGGGGAGTATTTCGGCGCATTGCTTTGATTCACTTGTACAGTAGATATATAATTATTCACCGTGGTAAGTCATACAAACAATTATATCATGATAACCTCAGCTTTGGTCGCATAAAGAGGGGTGGGGAACCTTTGTGATGGGGTTTGTACTCATTGTAATATCTGGGGGTGGGGGTGGGGGGAGGAATAGGGAGGGAGGGGGTAGGGGGAGGAGGGGGTGATTGGGGGTCGGTCCGTGGGAGGGTTGCTGTGAATCCGTGATTGGACGCCTTTGGGTATGTGGATGGACTTGCTAGCTACATTCGGCGTAGCGGCCGCTTTAAGCAGTGCGGTCATCTCAGGACACTGTTTCGCTCGTTATTCTGTTTTGAGATGCTTCGGGGGACGTGGCCCCTTGTGTTTTTGAAGTGGTAGGTGAGGCGATCTTTGTGCTAGATGGCTAAGTGGGGAGCGTTTTAGGAGCGGGGGAGGGGGGGTGGGGTGGAGGGGAGTGGGTGGTAGTGGGAAGGGGTAATGGGGAGTATTTCGGCGCATTGCTTTGATTCACTTGTTCAGTAGATATACAATTATTCACCTTGGTAAGTCATACACACAATTATATCATGATAAGATCAGCTTTGGTTGCGTAAAGAGGGGTGGGGAACCTTTGTGATGGGGTTCGTACTCATTGTAATATCTGGGGGGGGGCGGGGGGAGGAATAGGGAGGGAGGGGAGGGAGGGTGGGGGAAGGAGGGGGTGATTGGGGGTAGGTCCGTGGGAGGGTTGCTGTGAATCCGTGATTGGACACCTTTGGGTATGTGGATGGACTTGCTAGCTACATTCGGCGTAGCGGCCGCTTTAAGCAGTGCGGTCATCTCAGGACACTGTTCCGCTCGTTATTCTGTTTTGAGATGCTTCGGGGGACGTGTCACCTTGTGTTTTTGAAGTGGTAGGTGAGGCGATCTTTGTGCTGGATGGCTAAGTGGGGGCGTTTTAGGAGGGGGGGGGACGGGTCAGTGAGGGGAAGGGAGGGGAAGGGAGGGGGTGGGGGGGGCAGGCAGGGGTAGGAGGTGGGGGGGGGGGGTAGGAGACTCTTTGATGGGAACCATATGTGGTGCATAGTTGGCTGTTTGTTTCTGGGAGTGCAATGTTAATCGCGGTTTGGTGGTTATTCTGCTGTGCGCCCATCTTGACGCGCTGGGGGGGGATGGAGGGGGGGGGAGTGAAGAGGATGGGGGGGACTACTGGGGGGGGATTGGTCCGCTTTTTAGTTTGTTGAGGCAGATAGTGAAAAACATTTTAACGTAACTGTAACATGATTCTTAACAGGGATTTGAACTGCATATAAGAGTGGCGGGGGGAGGGGGGGTGCAACATGGAGGGGATGTTCAACAGTCTCAACGGGGGTAACGGGTCTTCTTGTATCAGTCTAAGTAGGGGGCCGGCTATATCTTGCCGATATAACGTTTATCTGGGGGGAGGATATGCAAACCTGGTGTGGGCGAAGTCCGCTGATAGGTCGAGGAGTTCCCAGCGGGGCTTGGCAGGTGAGGCTGCCAGGTGGATCGGGTTTCCCCTCTCCCGCCTCCGCGCCTCTCAACTCGCCTGTTCTGCTAACAAAGGTGTATGTGTCGGCTCCCGCCGACCATGCCATGGGGTGCCGGGGTCTCTCGGATCAATTGGCCAACAGGATAAAGGCAAACGGATCCGTATGGGCCCTCCACCCTCCCCTGGGGCCCTCAAAAGGAAATCAAAGGCCCTGGATCGCAGGGCTTCTCCTCCGGGCGATCAGGTTTGTTGCTCCAGTTGGCCGGTCAATCTCTCCGACGCTCTGATGGGTCTCCGCTCCTGACTTGCTCCTCGTGTCTCCCTCCGCGCGTTGTCCCGTGCAGGCGGCAGTGTCAGGCCTAGTTCGCGGGCGAATCCCTGCATCTCTTCTGGCAGTCTGAGTGATCTCTGCTTTCCTCATCTGTTTACTACGAGCCGGAACGGGAATCCCCACCGGTAGGGTATGTTGTTTTCCCGCAATAGTTGGGTGAGGGGCTTGAGTTCTCTGCGTCTCTCAACTGTGATCCTAGCGAGGTCACTAAATATTTGCACCGGTTCATTCTGAAAGGTCAGGTTGTTCGCCTCTTGGCTCGCCGCCATCACTTTCTCCTTCGTGGAGTAGCTATGGAGGCGTACTATGATATCCCGCCTTCGTTTCGGGTCATTTGAGCGGGGACCCAGTGCGCGGTGTGCGTGATCTATTTCTAGGTCTCTTCCGTCCAGGCCCATGCAGAGTGGATTGAAAAGATCAGTCAGGTAAGGCTTTATTAGTTCAGGGAGAACCGTTTCCGGGACATTCCGAATCCGGAGATTCTGCCTCCGGTCCCGGTTCTCCTGATCTTCTATGCTGTCTTTCAGGAGTCTGACTTCTTCTCCCAGGTGCATAATCTCCTCATCTGCTGCAGCTTGAGCTTGTAAGGATTCTTCTAATTTGCTCTCTAGGTCGTCTGCTCTCTGTGTGAGAGTTCCCAGCTCTTCTCGCAGGCCTGACACTATCTCCTTAAGGTCCTGCTGGAGGGTTTTGTGGAGTCTGTCGTGCATATTTGAGAGAAGTTCCTCTAGGTAGGAGCGTGTTATTTCCCTTTCTAGGGTTGGTTCCTCAGCGGGCATGTCTCCGTCACGATGCGGGGATGTGGCCGCGTGGTGTCCGACGCCATCTTGGGGTCCCTGCATGCTCTCAGGGCCGCGTTTTTGCTGCGGCTGAAAGTACTTCGGGACGCCCTTTGAAGCTTGCGCTATTGCCTTCTGTGGCATGCTGTGTGGTTCGGACGTCTTTTAAGGGTCGTCTCTGCTGTTTTTGTAGGGGGTAAAGGTCTTTTCTGATCGTTTTATGCTCGAGGGTTCTTGGAGCTCCCTGACTAACCCACCATCTTGGATGATGTCACCGGAAGTCTCGTGTGCTGTATATCTTTTAAGGCTAAATAAATAGGCCGTGTCAAGAAACCCACGTGTGTAGTTGCATGTACCCTGCAACATATGGTGTTCAGAAGTCCTGGGATTTTTTCAAAAGGCTCCTGCAGTTAAAGGGCCACACACACACACAAGAATGGAAAAAATGTTGAAAGAGTTTCTGTGCGAGCAGACCAGACAGCAGGGACAGTTAATGCAGGAGCAGGCCCGGCTGCAAGCGGAGAGAGATGAAAGACTACAGGCAGAACAAGATGAGCAGATTGCCAAGCTGCTGACCCATTTCCAAGGGTCTGCCAGTCCAGAACTTGCAAGCAGACCCCTGATACTCCTGAGGAAATTGGCGCCGAACGAAGATCCAGAGGCTTTTTTACTGACATTTGAAAGGGTTGCCGAAGCTCAGGGCTGGGCTACAGATCGCTGGGCAACTGCTTTGGCCCTGCTCCTCATAGGAGAAGCCCAGGCCTCATATCAGGGTCTCCCAGCAGATCAGGCAATTGACTACCGACAAGTAAAAGCCGCCATACTGGATCGCTTAGGTCTGACCCCAGAGACCTACCGGCAGCAGTTCCGGAACATGAAGTACACCGCTAAGATGAGACCCCGGGTCCTCGCTCAGCGATTATTGGACTTGTGTACGCGCTGGATACAACCCGAGGAGTGCACTAAGGAGGCAATTCTGGAGCAGGTGGTTTTGGAACAATTTCTACAAATAATACCCCCTTCCGCACGCTCTTGGGTAAAGCGCCACGCTGCTGAAACCCTAGCTTTGGCGGTCCGACTCGTGGAGAACTTCCTTGGGGCTGAGCAGCAGGTGAGTGTCCTGGACCCGACTCCACCGGCACTTGCGGATGCCCAAAAAGGGAGGTCGGATCAATGGGGAACCTACGGCCCGTCCATACGCAACCGCCAAGTCCAACGGAAGGAGCAGTCGTTCCAGCAAGGATGAAGTCCAAATGGTGGTCCTCGCCGAGACCCTCATCTCCTTCCAGATGTCAGCTCATCGCAAAATGAGAGGAACTTCTGAGGACGTCGCCCACAGGACCCACCAGATGCCTGGTCTCCAGTAACCAGTTCAGCGGAGCGCTATCCACAGCCCCCTCCTGCGAGGGACCCCTCCCCATGTTCCGCCTGCGGAGAACAAGGCCACCGGTATGTGGACTGTCCACAGATGGATTGTTCATTCAGCAGAACCGTCGCCTCTGCCTTTACTGGGGAAAATTACAAGCCCTGGCTACTTCCAGCCCTGATTGGGGGAAAAACCGTCCAGGCCCTTGTAGATTCGGGCACTGGGAAAACTCTGGTCCTCCAGGAACTGTTACCGCCTAACGTGTGTTCTTTTGACTCCCCATGGAGCATAGAATGTATACACGGCGATGTAAAACGCTATCTGACGGCCAAAATACGGCTACAGGTAAAAGGTCAGGAGGCTTACCTCGTAGTAGGAGTCGCTCCTTGGCTCTCTGCCCCCGTTGTGCTCGGTCGGGACTGGCCTTGCTTTTCGGACCTCATGGCCCCAGTCTTTCATGAGGAGCCTCCTTCTAGGGCTCAGGAGAACCCTGGCAAACTGTTCCCCTTCTCGGCTGACCTTTTTCCAAGTAGACACCGGGTTCAAAAGACTCGGAAGCAAAGACGCTCGGACAAACAGGACTGGTTGCAGAAATCTGGGTCTCAAGGTGACCATTCTAGTAGCCAGAAGTCACAAATGATGGCTGGAGATGGCCAGAGGGAGGGGGATATGGGCCCTGGAGATTTACCAGACCTGTACCTCCCTGACTTTCGCCAGAAGCAAAGGAAAGACCCAGTCCTTACTAGACAGTATGACAAGGTGGTGAAAATTGATGAGCAGATTGTAGATGCACAGGGGGTGATAGTGTTCCCCCATTTTGAGCTATCAAATGATATCCTATATAGGGTGAATAGGCAGACACAAACAGGGGAGGTCACCAGACAGATATTGGTTCCCAAGGCGTTTGTTAAATCTGTGTTCACTCTAGCCCATACTGTCCCTTGGGGTGGTCACCTGGGCAGGGATAAAACATTGGACCGTATTTCATCCCGATTCTATTGGCCAGGGATGCATAGTGATATTGCTAAGCTATGTGCGGCATGTCTGGAGTGCCAGCTAACTAGTCCAGAAGGACAAAAACCAGCCCCTTTGGTTCCTCTACCCTTGGTGTCAATTCCCTTTGAGAGGATTGGGGTAGACTTCTAGACCTCTAGAACCTTCTGCGAAATGACACAGGTTTATCCTTGTAATAGTTGATTATGCAACAAGATATCCTGAGGCGTTCCCCCTGAGAAAAGCAACGGCGAAGCAAGGAGCAAACAAGTTGTTGGAACTGTTCTCATGGGTTGGACTTCCCCAGCTTATGTTGACAGACCAAGGTACAAATGTCATGGCTAAACTGATGCAGGATGTCTTAAAGTTACTAGAGGTCAAGTCTGCTCGGACATCGGTCTACCATCCACAGACTGACGGATTGGTGGAAAGATTTAACCGAACTCTAAAAGGGATGCTGAGGAAATTTGTAGATTCAGAGAAGAGAGCCTGGGATGAACTTCTTCCTTTTCTGCTGTTTGCAGTGCGGGAAGTTCCCCAGGCCTCCACGGGATTCTCTCCATTTAAATTGCTCTTTGGCCGCCAACCCCGGGGTATCCTAGACCTCCTAAAGGAGTCGTGGGAGGAACAGCGGTCCCCTTCTAAGAATACCCTGCAATATGTACTAGACCTTAGGAAGCGCCAAGATGTGGTCGGCCATTTTGCCAGGGAGAATCTTAGATCAGCCCAGGACAGTCAGGAGAGACATTACAATCAGAATGCTCGCATCACAGTGTTTCACCCAGGAGACCAGGTGATGTTATTGTTACACAGTTGCGAGAGTAAACTCCTGGCCAAATGGCAGGGCCCATTCGAAGTACTCTGCCGTACGGGTGATGTGGATTACGAGATCGCTCAACCAGGGTCCAGGAAGGGTAAACAAATTTACCATGTGAACTTGCTAAAACCCTGGAAGATGCAGCGGTCTCTATTCATCCACCCGGTGGAGGAGGAAACGGACTTGGATCCTTAGTCTCCACGGGAGAACATCGTGAGTGATGATAAAATCCCAATGGGTAAACAGTTGTCCTCTGAACAAAAAGGGGACTTGTTAGCAATAATTACACAATTCCATGATGTTTTTTCTGACTTACCAGGACAAACTAACTTAATTTCCCATGCAATCGAGACAGCACCTGGGGTAAAAGTACGTTCCCGTCCTTATAGGTTGCCTGAAAGTCGTAGGGCTCTGGTAGAGAAGGAGGTACAAGAAATGTTACACTTAGGAGTGATTGAGGAATCATGCAGTGAGTGGTGTTGTCCACTAATTATGGTCCCTAAACCCGATGGGAAGGTAAGATTTTGTGTGGACCTCCGAAAGGTCAATGCGGTATCCAAGTTTGACGCATATCCGATGCCAAGGGTGGACGAATTAATTGACGCCCTTGGTAACGCGGAATATATATCCACGCTGGACTTGACAAAAGGATACTGGCAAATACCCTTAAAGGAAAAGTCCAAATGCAAAACAGCCTTTGCCACTCCCATGGGTTTTTACCAGTTTGTGACAATGCCATTTGAACTGCATGGAGCCCCAGCCACATTTCAGAGACTCATGGATAAGGTACTGAGGCCCCATAGGAATTATGCCGCAGCCTACCTAGATGACATTGTCATTTATAGTAAACACTGGCGGGCCCATCTAAATAGGCTGAAAGCAGTCCTCAAATCTCTAAGAGAGGCAGGGCTCACAGCCAACCCTAAGAAATGTGCCCTGGGTAAGGCGGAAACCAAATACTTAGGGTATGCAGTGGGAGGTGGAAAAGTAAGGCCACTAGCCGACAAGGTAGTTGCCCTAAAAGAAGTTCCGACCCCCCAAACAAAAACGCAAGTACGCTCTCTGCTGGGCTTAGCAGGGTACTACCGGCGGTTCATCCCCAACTATTCGGAAGTGGCAGCCCCTTTAACGGACGTCACAATAAAGTGTGCCTTACACAAGTGGTATGGTCAAGGGATTGTCAGAGAGCCTTTGAGGACATAAAAAGGTGTCTATCAGAGGGTCCCATCCTTAGAAGCGCAGACTTCAACAGCCCTTTTATAGTGCAAACAGATGCATCAGAGATAGGTCTAGGGGCAGTATTGTCACAACAGTTTGAGGGAGTTGAACACCCTATCCTTTTCTTGAGTAGGAAATTGTTCCCGAGGGAAAAAAACTACTCAGTGATTGAGAAAGAGTGCCTCGCAGTAAAGTGGGCAATCGAGGCTTTGAGGCATTACCTGGCAGGAGTCCATTTTACTTTGGTGACGGATCATTCTCCACTGAAGTGGTTAAATAGTATGAAGGATTCCAATGCTAGATTGACTAGGTGGTATATGGCCCTCCATCCCTTCTCATTTGAGATTCAGCACAGGCCGGGAAAAGAGAACGCAAATGCTGACTTCTTTTCTAGAGAAGGGCTGGATGGTCGGGCTTTCAGCCGTGTGTAGCCCCAGCCACACACTAACAGGGGAGGAATGTGACAGGGTAAATAAAAGCCACCAGCTATATGCCTGGAAAACCTATGTCTAGTCTGCAGTGCAGCAGTGATTAGGTTAACTTCAGCTGGGAACCTCAGGATAATTAGTTGTATCCCAGCTGCCTAATCAAGGTGTGTTAAAACCCCAGGCTGTAGACACATGGGTGCTGGCTGTTGAGGAGAGAGGAGTAAGCTACTGAAGAGATTACTGAAACAAGGTCTGTTATCAAAGTACATGAATTATGAACTGTCTGTCTCCTGCATAGAAAAGGGTAGCTGCCTGATTTTTACACTGTCTGCTAAAGAGAAACTGTTTTGTTTTGCCTGCTGAAGAAAAAGCCGGGCTGGTGGGGGGGTGGGTGTGAAAAACGGGCTAGTGGGGGGGTGTGATGCTGACATGTGAGGGGGGGTGGGCTGCTGACATGTGAGGGGGGGCTGCTGACATGTGAGGGGGTGTGGGCTGCTGACGTGAGGTGCAGGGGGGGAAGTGATCTGAGGTGCAGGGGGGGAGAGAGTGATGTGAGTTGCAGGGGGTGGGTGTGATGCGAGTTGCAGGGGGGGAGAGAGTGTCATATTGAGGGGAGGGGGATGAGGATGATGATGAGAGGTGCTGGAGAAGAGATGATGATGATGATGATTTAACCCGTGCGGCCCAATTTTTTTTTCCTTAGAGCAGTTCGGCCCTTCTCACTTTACGAGTTGGGTAGGCCTGCTTTAGGGTATATATATTCCCGAATTTATGTAATTAATATCCCTGATGAAGTAGCTCACACTACGAAATGCGTTGGATAGATTTTTTAGCCCCTACTGTATTTCTGATCACAATCTGCGTGCTGACTGTCTATTTGAGTCTTTCACAAACTTTTGTGGACTTTGGCATTACTGAAGTGACGCGCTATCTCACTTTACGGCCATCGTCACTTTGCGGCCGGTCGTGAACCACATACGGGACACTCGACGAACCAGACCGGCGGTGGTTTCCAGAGCTCTGACTCCTGAGGGCGCTCCATCGGCAATCAGCCGGACGGAGTTGTGGTTTCGACGGCCCTTACCTGTAAGGGTTCCTTACCTGGACCTTGAGGACGAGCGGAGGGTCTTTCCCAGGTGCTATGGCGGCGTGTTCCCAGACAGAGATCTTTTCCAAAGGCAGCAAAGTGGACATTCATCGACCCAAAAGTGGCTGTGTGACGTCGGGTAACCAATGTCATTGCACATGAAATGCTGATAACTCTTTAATCTGATGTACGCAGATATCTTACCTTAATAATATATATATATATATATATTTCTTGTATATACTTCACCATGTGCATCTGCGCTTTTGTTTTCTTTGCATTTCAGTTGTTCTAGGGGTGTTATCATCCCTAACATTATAGCTGCAGACGCCTATTCTCAATCCAGAGGTTGTTTTTTTCAACTACTTTATCACATAGGTGGTTAATGGGTTAATGAAAATTATTTTACACTAGAGGTATATAGTTGCGCACTTGTATCTGTTTGTATTCTGTTCCTTCACTTTATTAGTGCTGCACATTTTCTCACTGTATAATTAACTCACTTATATCTGCGTAGATAACATATCA
This sequence comes from Ascaphus truei, assembly GCF_040206685.1. NCBI lineage: Eukaryota > Metazoa > Chordata > Amphibia > Anura > Ascaphidae > Ascaphus > Ascaphus truei. The sequence continues at coordinate 1,498,247 of NC_134496.1, read as the reverse complement.
GTATGGTATGGAGCCTAACAGCGTGTAGAGCCAAACGTGAGGAGGCCTTCTCTTTGCAGAGGAGCCCAAAGTGATTGTTGAGCCACTTAATGATCATGCATGTATGAAAGAACATTTTAAAAATCTAGAAAAATTGTTAATAACTGAAAGTAAACAATGGTTTGAAAGACGTACCATGCAAAGGTACCTAGATTGTGGGAGATTGCCCAGAGGGCTTCGTATTTTAAAGAACCCTACCTTCGGTAGAGACAACGAACACTTTATGAAGGAGTGGATACGTATTTGTGATTAATGTTCCAATGACCTAATACGCCTCTTCATCTTTGAAAGGAGTATATCACTCAAAGAGCTGGGAGCTTCAATTGATGAGCAAATTAAAATTATGGAGCCTCTAATCATAAGTGTAGATTGCTCTGAGATGGACCACGAAGTGTGCGCCAACTTAGAGCAACATGATGATGAGACTGTCAAGACAAAGCACATTAAATTTTTCAGAGATAAAAATGATTACGACACAAATAGACAAAGAAACTGGGCAAAGGACGAGGGTAAGAGAAAGGGAGCAGACACTAAAATCACGAATGAACCTAAGGGGGATAATAGTGGTCGTCTCATTGAAAATATAGAACATCAAAATGTTTATAGAACAAATGAACAATCAAGAGATAGAGGCAGAAACCCAGGAGTACATTAGTATATGGATAGAAGAGACTATCCAAGGAGAGACAGGTCGTACCCTAAAAGAGAGGGATATCCCAGAAACCCTAATTACAAAGGGAGGAATTATGACGAAAATTATAATCATAATAGGAATAGACAAATGTATTACCATCAGCAACATGATTCTCATTGGCCTCCTGCTAGGGTTCCAGACCATCTACGTGTGATTCGTTCTGCTCCCTCTCCCTCTTCTCCATCCCTTTTTTTAGACCTGATAAGAAACAGGCACGGTCCCCCAGAGAAAGAAATCAAGACAGTAGAGAACCACAAACAGGTGACCTCTGGGATAAAACTAAAAAGAACGTTACCCGAAGAGGGAAAAGAGGAGGATCCGGGGTCCAAACGAAAAGAATATTAAAAAGTCAAAAAATCCCGATCGATAGAGGTATTTTTAATCTGTCTTCGGTTATTCTTACGGATGACCAGAAAAGGGTTTTAAGCAGAGGGCTTTCTTTTTCCAAGTCATGCAGAGCAAACTCCTTTCAACTTTTTAAAGACTTACAGAAATTCATAAGAAATATTACACTCAAAAGACATTTTCTTAAATCTGAGAAGGAGTCAACTGTTAACTTAGACCCAATCCCCAGTTCAGAACCAACACATGAAGATCAAGTTTGTATTCATACCCCCTTTAGGGCCCAGTCAACATTTTATCCGTACCAATCTAAAGGTAACCATGTTGATACATTTTTCGACATGGTATACAATGATCTTAATAATCTTACTGATAGTGGGAGAGTAGATAACATCAGACATAACATAACAAAAGCAGAGAGCCTTGCATTAACATTTTTGCAGGACAACCAACAACTTATTATGAGACAGGCTGACAAAGGAGGAGGTGTGGTATTACAAGACCACTCTGTTTATGAGCAAGAGGCACACCGACTCCTTTGTGACCCTGTCTTCTATAAGAAATTGGTATCAGATCCCACTAACATGTTTCTAATATCACTTAAGGAGCTCTTAGACGAAGCATTATCCCTAACTATTATTACAACAAAAGAACATGGTTTTCTATACAACAAATCACCAAAAATACCGTTTTTTATAATCTTCCAAAACTGCACAAATCCCTGGTAAACCCACCGGGACGACCTATAGTCTCATGTATATCCTCACTGACCGCAAATCTTTCCCAGTATGTGGACTACTTTCTGCAAAATATTGTAGGGGAACTTCCTTCCTATTTAAAAGACTCCTCTGCTGTAATAAATCTATTTGCAAATTTTAAATGGAAAAAATCATACAGGTGGCTCACGTGCGATGTACAAGCTCTGTACACAAGTATTCCACATACTAAGGGAATTGCGGCTGTTGATGATTACCTGAAAAAAGACTTAAAACTTACAGATCTAAATAGATGGTTTATTCTTAAAGCTATTGAGTACGTGCTAACCCATAATTATTTTATTTTGCTTTCCCAGTTCTTCTTGCAGGTTTGCGGAACTGCAATGGGCACACGTTTTGCCCCCAGCTTCGCAAACCTGTATATGGGGAACTGGGAGGAAATATTAATTTGGCAAAATAATCAATTTCAGCATCATATAGTGGTATGGTGTCGCTACATAGATGACATTCTCTGTGTGTGGGAGGGAGATGAGGAGTCTGTGGATCGTTTCACCCAATATATTAACACTAATGACTATAATTTGGTATTCACCCACGTCACACACACAGAGAATGTCAGCTATTTGGATCTGAACTTACTAGCGTCTGAAGAAATGGGTGTCACTACATCCACTTTCTTCAAAAAGGTCGATACTAATAACCTCTTATTGGCCTCCAGTAACCATAAGAAATCTTGGATAAGTAACATACCTGGAGGCCAATTTATGAGAGTTAAGAGGAATTGCAGCAATGAAGCCGATTTCGAGAAACAAGCACAATTTCTCTTTTTGAGATTTATGGAATGGGGATATGATTATAAACAACTTATGTCAGAATTAGAGAAAGTTAGGAATATGGATCGTAGCAAAATGTTGACACCCAAGAATAAGACCAATACTGATACAACTGGTGACAAAATAGTGGTTCCTTTTATTACTAATTACAACTCAATGTACAAAAAGATAGAGGGGGTTATTAAAAAACATTGGGGAATTATATCGACGGATCCGATTCTAAGTGGTCACATTAGCTCATTTCCCAAATTCATCTACAGGAAGGCACGGAGCTTGAAAGATGCTCTAGCTCCAAGTGATATCGGGAAGTGTGTGAATCCCAAATCCGTACAATCCTGGCTTGGTACTAGTTTAATAGGGAACTTCCCGTGTGGAAGGTGTTGCATTTCTAGATTCCTTCATCCTGAAAGAAAAACATTTAAGTCATGTAAGAATCATAAATCATTCAATATTACGGATTTTATAAACTGTAATACTAGCTTTGTAGTGTATCTATTAGATTGTCCGTGCAGCCTGCGATATGTAGGCCGCATGAAGCGTAGTCTTGAACTCCGCATCCAAGAACATGTGAGAAATATTAAAAATGCCCTACAGACTCACAGCGTAAGTCGCCATTATTCTACCCATCATAATAAAGATCCCTCATCCCTAACCTTTAAAGGGATCAAACATATACCTCGGAGCAGACGAGGAGGGGCTAGACTAAAGGATGTTTCTGTCCAAGAAACATACTGGATACAGAAACTTGATACATTAGGTATCAATGGTCTAAATGAGAATATAGACCTATGGTGTTTATATTGAATGTGTCCTAAAGATTAATTTTCTGTGCTTTGTCTTGCAAATCTATTGTGTTGGATCTGTATTCTCAATATTTGTCATATTCCTCCTGAATAAGTACTAACTGCTTGTTTGTTTTATTTCAGAGCCACATATATATACTTTTTATTGATCACTATGGCAGTTTTTTTATAAATATATATTGTTTTTTTATTTATATATTATCCAATTATAATAAAAGTGTATTGTGTAATGTTAATGTTATCTTGGCCACACTTGATGCGGTTAAACCTGATAAGCATAGAGGCTAATAATGACATGTTTATACACACATATGTGTGACATGGCTTATTCACAATTCGATTGGTGCAATATGCTCTTGTGTTTGACCTATCAGATGTGGCTTTAGGGTATATATATTCCCGAATTTATGTAATTAATATCCCTGATGAAGTAGCTCACGCTACGAAATGCGTTGGATAGATTTTTTAGCCCCTACTGTATTTCTGATCACAATCTGCTTGCTGTCTATCTATTTGAGTCTTTCACAAACTTTTGTGGACTTTGGCATTACTGAAGTGACGCGCTATCTCACTTTACGGCCATCCTCACTTTGTGGCCGGTCGTGAACCACATACGGGACACTCGACGAACCAGCCTGGCGGTGGTTTCCAGAGCTCTGACTCCTGAGGGCACTCCATCGGCAATCAGCCGGACGGAGTTGTGGTTTCGACGGCCCTTACCTGTAAGGGTTCCTTACCTGGACCTTGAGGACAAGCGGATGGTCTTTCCAAGGTGCAGTGACGGCGTGTTCCCAGACAGAGATCTTTTCCAAAGGCAGCAAAGTGGACATTCGTCGACCCAAAAGTGGCTGTGTGACGTCGGGTAACCAATGTCATTGCACATGAAATGCTGATAACTTTTTAATCTGATGTACGCAGATATCTTACCTTAATAATATATATATATTTCTTGTACATACTTCACCATGTGCGTCTGCGCTTTTGTTTTCTTTGCATTTCAGCAGACAAACTCTTGTCTGGATCCCTCATCCCTCAGTTCCAGCACCTGCAAAACAGTGGGATGGAGTACATGCCTTCTGTGACTGCGCTTTCCAGCACTTTCCAGCCTAAACAGGATATAAGCTGTACAGTATCCTGGGAGCCCTATATATCGAATTTATTACCGTTCCCTGGTTTCTGTCACTATATATATATATATATATATATATCTATATATATATATCCATGTAGATAGAGGTATCAGTACCGTGTTAGCGAGCTTCAATAATCAAAAAATAAACGATACCGTTCTGTGACTAACAAAATGCTTTTATTTGTGCGAGCTTTCGAGATACACTGATCTCTTCTTCCGGCAATGTTACAATGAATGAAGCAAGCAAAGGATATACTTAAAAAAATAAAAATTAAAAAAGAAACTGCACAGACTGAGGCTAAGAATGAGATACTCTGAAGCAGCCAGCACAACAACTACATTCCAAGAGACACTGTTTTTAAGTATACCCTTTGCTTGCTTCATTCATTGTAACATCGCTGGAAGAAGAGATCAGTGTATCTCGAAAGCTCGCACAAATAAAAGCATTTCGTTAGCCACAGAACGGTATCATCTATTTATTTTTTGATTATATATATATATATTTAAGACTTTCATTCATAATTGCCCTGATGAAGTCACATGTTGTGACGGATTGCGTTGGGCCACATCACTGACATCACGCCGTTCCCCTCTCCATGACGTCTTCTTTGTGTGGCAGCTTCTTGTACACAGCTGATTCTCAATTCTCGAATACAGAGACCTGTTTGCCGGTTTGAATCATGCGAAGCGTAATCAGCGTGTGAGATACACTGGATCCCTCCAAACCAACAGGAGGGACATTACCAGTCCTGCATCTTGCTGAGACGCTGTGACTACTCATCTTCATCTGCTGGAACCGGCTGGTGACCATTGTCTATGTAACTGCTTTTAAACTTCCTACACATGTGGGCGCTACTTAGATTACTTTTTAAAATAATTGTTATTTCTTTATTCTGTTATGGAGTGTGCGCTCTCTCTCTCTCTCTCTCTCTCTCTCTCTCTCTCTCTCTCTCTCTCTCTCTCTCTCTCTCTCTCCAGTGAACACAGAGCAACTAAATAAAATGCATGTTGTTACTTAAGATTCTTTAACAGTCAAAAGGAAGACAGCCTGAAGGGTGTGTTATTATCACAGAGACAAACATGTTTTCCTGATATTGGAACAAAGAGCAGAGTTGCTCAATAACTGAGCAGATTATTAGAGATTTGCTATAGAGCATACAGAACCGGTTAGGCTGCTTACCTGGCTAAAGGAGATACATGCTAAATACTTTTAAAGTTGTTTATAACCTTACAAATGGCACCCTTAATGTTCTTCTCTGTCATATATATCAGAAGGATAACATTACCCAGAATCCCTTGGCTGCAGTGGAAGCATTGTTTGCTAAGCACTAAGGGGGAGCGACAGGGTTGCAGACCTGTCTCAGACATGCAAATGTACCCACAAGGGATATTTTTATTTGCTGTACAGGTTATAGTGGTGTGCTTTTCTCACTTTTTTTAACCCACCATAACAATTTTAATGTCTGTTTAAAAATAACAGAAATTAATGAATATGCAATTCAAATTCATACATCTAACTTATGGTTAAGAATAACTACTTTTTTTTTTACCTTATTGAATGAGCACTTCTCAATGTTGTGTTTTATATTTAAATATATACAGGTAACAGTGTCCCCCCCCACCCCCGGCCCCCAATCGCAGATAGGGGCCATTATTGTATGTGGTGCATACCTGCTGGTAACAAGAGGGCTGAGTCGTCTGCGATTACTTTGGGACACAGGAACAGGCTTCTGGGGTCCATACCCCAGATAATACTTAGCAATGCAGCGCCTCCATCTGCTGTAGGCGCCAGGGATGTATGGAGATGATTTCCCACAGTAGAACTTGTACTCTCCCCCCATTGAGATCACACACCAGGCCGGAGGTATATTGCAAACAGGAACGATTTATTACTACAGTCTTTGCAGTAATACATAGCTACTCAGCAGTCTTCTGCTGGTTACAGTCTCTTTACTCGCAGCTATTACTTGAGATGGTCCCTCGACCGCCACTACAAGCCAAGGGCACCTGCAGCCGTCCTAACTCTTTCCCACCTCCCTAGTGGAGGCAGAGAATTGATCACACTCACTCCTCCCCACAGGGAAGAGCACATTGTTAGGCCCCAATCTCAGGCTCCCAGACCTGCCTTCCTCAGAGGGAAGGAACAACATCCAAATTTAGGGCGGTCCTGCCCTTAAGTACAGTCAGAAGGTGGGCATCCTGTTGTCCCAGCTACAACAGGATGTGCCACCCTCTGCTGTCACTCAAGCACAGTACCAAAGGTGAAGGAAAAACCCCATACCAACTACTGGCAAGCCTGTGAATACCTGGCTTTACTGCCAGCTCATTGGGTAGAATAGAAGCCAGGGGGTACCCGCTACACTCTCCCTCTGGTAGATTCCCAACGACCCCGCTTGTGTCCTAAATTTTCGGGTACCATCTCTGATGAAACCTGAAGAACAAAATAACATTTCACACGATCACCCATTACTATGCAGGATATACATTTCAATAGGAAAAACAGCACTTCATGTATTCACAAACACATAAAATGGCTGTAAATTTTAACGTAGGTTCCTCCAACATGTGGAACCCTTCCTTCAGTAATAGTGCTCCGGATCAGACTTTTGCACTAGCACGCCTGACTCATCAGTGACTGTAATAGAGAACACCCTTTTTGGATTTCTTTCCGAGATGTACTCTACTCTGTCCCAATACACTGAATGCCCAACCTTCCAAACTTATACAAGATAGGCTATCCTCTCATGTATATTATGAAAGGTACTCCAGTTGTGTTCTTGTATGTAAGCTTTTACAGCTTCCACTAGCCATTGTTCCCTGTTAGCGTCAATTTCTCTCATTATTGGCTATGAGACTTATGGATATTAAAACCCATGAGAGCTCCGATATTTCTGCAATATGTGCCGTTCAGCTCGACTAATCTTGGTGAGTCGACGACCTTCAGTTCGACCTGGCAATACCCAGTACAAGGGTTCTTGCATCGGCGGTACATAAGTGGTAGCAACATTACCTGTAGGCTTTATAAGACCCGCTAGAATTTCTGTTTCTTCTCTTCTCATTTCTTGTGCTGCTGCGTCAGGACTAAACACTCCTACTGCCCACCAATCATGCACTATATCCTCGGTTTCGAGTAAGAAGCTTGTGAGGTCCATAAAGGGTACATATCCCTGAAACCCAAACTGCAACCATGGATATGGACTAGTGGACTTTGTTACAGCCAACCCTGTATGTAAGGTAGTGTCAGTGGATATGGAAATATCTGATGTAACAGACATTGCATAATGACTAAACCCACTATTTACACTGCAAATATCTACATCATCAGCAATTACATTGTCATCAGCAATTACATTGTCGTCAGCAATAGCATTATCATCCGTCAGCATCTTGTTCCCATAAGACTAGTCCTTCCAGTCTGCAGAGGGAACATGAGTCCCGCAAGCTCCTCTTTTTGGAGTAATGTTCTCTCGCGGCTCTATCAGGTTCACCATGCGGTAACCCACCATCGGACAATCGGGCAGACAGGGTTCCCTGGTTGGCAGAGCAGCAAGAGTCCTGAAGACCAGCTGTACTTGTCGAGGGCAAATGGCCTCTGTATGTGTCCAAGTACTGAACAATTACATCCCTAGGACCTGACACTAAAGTAATACTCTGTCTCGGCAGAGCAGCAATGGGTTTTGGCTTTGGTGTGGACTTGTGCAAATAGTCCTAATACTGGGCCAAAAACGCAGGGGTAGGAACATCCGGACACACCGGAGTTGATGCATCTTTTCGGGCCACTTTCTGGCTACCTCTGCATTCACTCATAGAGCGAATGAACGCTAGTGGGGTAACAGAAAAGGTAACAGCAGTACTCACCGGAGCAGGGATCGAGGGCTTTTCATCCGCTCCAGCAGTTGCTATCCGCAGGATGTCATCTCCGGCAAGTGATACAGGATCCTGGTGCTTGTCCAGATCCTTCACTGGAAGGGCATCGACGTCCGGTCGTTGAGTAGATGTGGGATCTTTGTTGACGTCCGCCACGTGGACATCGGCACCGGAAGATACCTCCATCGGTACCGGAGACGCACTGACTAGGCCTTGGTTCACCTCCAAAATCGGTAGGCTCATCCGCTTCTCAGGTCTCACGGTCACAGTCATCAGTATGGGACTCCGATCTCTCTCGCACCATTTGGGTCATCGCCAATCTCGGCTGGCAGAATCATCAGTGGCCGAAACACCACCAAAGAGCGGCGGCTACTGATGCAGGAAGAGGGAAGGGACACACCCGCAGGGGAAAGGCACCGGATCATTTCCGCGTCCACAGTGGCTATTGGCAAGGCCTCTCCAGGCTCCTGCGCCTCTGGGAACAGCGATGCCTCCTCACCCCAGGTAGTCACCATACCCGACATCTCGTGGGCTGGTTCCGGCTAACCGACCGTCTCTGGTTCCTCTGCGGGGACTGGGTCTGGAACCGTCTCAGCCATTCCAGCAGCTATTGGGACACTGGAATCCCTTTGGGCCTCAGGTAGGGCAAACGGACCATCTGAAGCCTCCATGGTTGAGGTAGCGTTTTCTTTAGCAGCGGCATTGACCGCCCAAGTATTGGGGCCAGTCGCATCCTTCTCTGTGAATTCCGTAGGCCTCGTAAGCATAGGCCTCAGAAATGGTGCTCCGCAGCGGGCACACTGGGCTCCCCAGGCTAGTTCGTCACTTGGGAAATCACACTTGGGGTAGAGGCACCACAAGTACCTCTTCCCTTCCACAGTGACCACCAAGAAACTTCCTAGTAGTCGGTAATGAGTACACTCCATGTCGCTGTACTCAGTGTTCACTGAACACAAGGGCACAGTAAAGGGTAGCTTGATCCTTTCACTTGCTAGGCTCCGAAGATAGGGGCCATTACTGTATGTGGTGCATATCTGCTGGTAACAAGAGGGCTGAGTCATCTGAAATGACTTTGGGACAGAGGAACAGGCTTCTGGGGTCCATACCCCAGATAATACTTAGCAATGCAGCGCCTCCATCTGCTGTAGGCGCCAGGGATGTATGGAGATGATTTCCCATGGTAGAACTTGTACTCTCCCCCATTGAGATCACACACCAGGCCGGAGGTATATTGCAAACAGGAACGATTTATTACTACAGTCTTTGCAGTAATACATTGCTACTCAGCAGTCTTCTGCTGGCTACAGTCTCGATCACGGGTTATTAGCTATCACGCACTTTTTACATTTATCACATCTGTCCACTTCACTTTGCACTTTTCTATTAGAATCTATTAAATTTTTATTAACTCACAATTATTTCTTATTTGATTCACGTTTTTATTTACAATTATTAGGCACTGCAATGGGCACAAGTTTTGCACCATCATATGCAAACTTATTCATGGGGTTATGGGAAGCACAATATATATATCACAGTAATAATTCTTATCGTTCACAAATTATTTACTATAAAAGATTCATCGACGATCTCATTATTATATGGGACGGCGATGAATCATCACCTGTAGCATTTATAAACACACTTAATATCAATAATGTTAATATCAAATTCACTTATGAACAAAATATAAATTGCATCAATTATCTGGACCTGCTCCTTTACATAGACCATGACATGCTAATCCAAACTGACATATTTCGCAAGCCAAACTCCCGAAACACACTACTGTCAGCCAAAAGTTGTCATCCACAATCTTTAATCAAAAGTATTCCGAGGGCCCAATTTGTAAGGTTGAGACGGATATGTTCTGATGATGAGAATTTCTCTTTGCAGTCACAAGCACTATTTGAGAGATTCCAAGCCAGGGGTTACAAATATACAGATATCCAGACAGCATACGAGTACGCTATGACTTTGGATCGCCCTGGAATCCTCGATAAAAAGAAAAAAGACAAACATCATAAGGGGTACATACAATCTAAGAGCAAGTATAGTGATATGAGTCCATTATTCATCACGACTTATAGTCGCCAATCCAAGCTTATATGCGACATTGTGCATAAACATTGGCACACCCTGTGCCTTGATAAGGATATTGCTGAGTTTACCTTGAAGGGACCAAAATTTTCATTCCATAGGGCTAAGACACTAGCATCACACCTCTCGCCAAGTCACTTTCAAACTAAAACTGATCTTAAAAGAATTGGTAGTATTCCTAAAGGTTTTTATGCATGTGGAAATTGTTCCATGTGTAAATATGTTCATAGTACAAAATTTGTCCAAACTGACATCAATGGAAAAAAATATTTTATTAAAGAATTTTTGAATTGTAATACATCCTACACCATTTATCTTTTGAGATGTGGTTGCAAAAAATTGTATGTGGGACGAACCATTCGGCCAGTCAAGAACCGCATTGCCGAGCATGTCAGGCTTATTAAAAAGAATGATGTATCTCATCCAGTTCCCAGACACTTCTCCAGATGCCCTAAAGGGGGAATAGCCAACTTTTCCTATATGGCAATTGAACATATCCCTTGTAACGCTAGAGGAGGCCATAGAGAGGAGGTATTAAATAAACAGGAAATGTATTGGGTGTACACTCTGAACACACTCCATCCGGCCGGCATCAATCAGGAGTGGGAACTGAAACACTTCCTGATGGGGTAATGGCTAAGTTTTGGGGTGGGTTCACAGTGTTCACCCAATTACATTGTGATCTGGGAGGTGACATATTAAGTTACTGTCTGTCATGCGGTTGCCACTGTATTCATGGATATGAATTATGTGAATAAATTGATAAAATGTTTATATCCCTTTAAGGTGAATCTTGATACTGAAAATGCTTTATAAGTACTGAAAAGATGTTATAAGTACTAGATATATGAAATCCTTTGTTATACATCTGTATACTTCCATTAATTGATACAGCTTTATATAATAATAATGATGCTGGTAACTTAAAACATCAGTAGTTGTGTTTTTAAATTTATCCATTATATGTTCTGTTTTGTTTTTAAGATTTTTCATGTGTATGTTGTAAATACCTTGTTGTGCAGCCATTGCTATGGGGATTGTTGTGGAGATAGTTATCCACTTTAATGATTAATCTACCACAGGTGAGGTTTAAATACGTTCCCTGTTTCTATTGGTGGCATACACTCACCACTCCCTATATCTATTTGGCTGCCATACACTATCAGCACTCTTTGAAAAAGTCCATAGCCTGGACGAAACATGTTAGAGTGGTTGCCTGATGTTTGCTGCTAGCGATCAATAAAGTTTTTTTAGACATCCATGCGTTGGCTGCTGAAGTTGCTGTGAACCACGGACCATCCTACCCCCTTCTTTCACAGTAAAGGGTAGCTTGATCCTTTCACTTGCTAGGCTCCGAAGATAGGGGCCATTACTGTATGTGGTGCATATCTGCTGGTAACAAGAGGGCTGAGTCATCTGAAATGACTTTGGGACAGAGGAACAGGCTTCTGGGGTCCATACCCCAGATAATACTTAGCAATGCAGCGCCTCCATCTGCTGTAGGCACCAGGGATGTATGGAGATGATTTCCCATGGTAGAACTTGTACTCTCCCACATTGAGATCACACACCAGGCCGGAGGTATATTGCAAACAGGAACGATTTATTACTACAGTCTTTGCAGTAATACATTGCTACTCAGCAGTCTTCTGCTGGCTACAGTCTCTTTACTCGCAGCTATTACTTGAGATGGTCCCTGGACCGCCACTACAAGCCAAGGGCACCTGCAGCCATCCTAACTCTTTCCCACCTCCCTAGTGGAGGCAGAGATATGATCACACTCACTCCTCCCCACAGGGAAGGGCACATTGTTAGGCCCCAATCTCAGGCTCCCAGACCTGCCTTCCTCAGAGGGAAGGAACAACATCCAAATTTAGGGCGGTCCTGCCCTTAAGTACAGTCAGAAGGTGGGCATCCCGTTGTCCCAGCTACAGCAGGATGTGCCACCCTCTGCTGTCACGCAAGCACAGTACCAAAGGTGAAGGAAAAAACCAAAGGTATCTTTGCTACAGTGAAATCCAGATACCCTTAATGAAGTATGCAAGATACCAATAACAACCCTAATACAGTATATAGGGAAGGAGGGGGAAGGTAGTAACTATATGCAAGTGCACATAAGTATCTATAACCTTCTAGGGTTGTGATCACACCTAGTAGTTAATGTGTGTTAAATAGTGTTCTCCCCAGGAAATGGCTGGCGAGCCTATTAGTATCATAGGCATATGATTGAACCAGTTGAGACTATACTGGAACTATTGACATCCAGAATGAGTTGTCATCATAGGGGTGGTCAATATCTGACAAACAGCATAGTCTGAATGTACTGGATTTAATGAACCTTGTCAAGGTAGATGAAACCACTGTGGGTGATAAACAATGATAAAGGTTGTGTGGCAGGACGGCCTCGCGGCGGGGTCAGTAAGACGCTTGACACGATGGGAAACTTTAAACACTAGTGGTTTATTAGCCATAACCAAAATAAGTACGGGTGCACTGTCCCTTTAAGAAACTACTTTCTTGCAAATTAAAGCCTAGTCCCGTTAGGGACACTAACTCACTTCTTGAGCCCTTACTAACAGGACAGCCAGCTAATCTGGTCATGCCCAAAACATGCTACACAAACGATATCCAATAAGCATAATAAGAATAAAGTCTTATCTGTTTCAGCTCCAACAGCAAACAGGAACATGGTTCCGGGTAGCAGGCTTTGTCCAGCCTCGCAGCAATCTGTATCTTTATCTTTACCCTGGGTTGGGGTCCCAGCTGGTCCCAGCAGCCTAGCTCCTCACAGGACTGGGGGACCAGATCAACAGCAACGGCTTCCAGCCGGGAGAGTTCTCTCCACCTTCCTGTGGAAAAACAAGCTCACTGTGTGTGTGTCACTTCCTGCTTTTAAACCTGCAGTCTCTCAGGCCTCCTGCTTAATTAGGCTACAGGTGTGCTTCCTTCTGTCTGAGGAGATTAACACTCTGTGAACTGGCTGCAGCGTCTCTCCATTCACTATTCCAGCCTACTGAGTCAGTGACTCTGTCACAGGTGTCACAGGACTCCAGGAGCAATATAGGACCTTGATGGCTGGAACAGCAGGGAATGCAAGGATCGTCGTGGTCACTGGCAGGGTTCAGTGGCAGGCAAGGATCGTCGGGTTCACAGGCTGAGATCGGTGGCAGACGGCAGGGATCGTAGTGAGGTCCAGGCAGGGGTCAGCAGCAGGAAGGCAGGAAAGGGCAGGGAAGCAGGAACAGGGCAGGCGAGCAGGAACTGGGATCAGGGAGCAGGAAACAGATAGGGGCAAGCTAGATCATAGGCAAGGGCCTTTATTACAGAACAGGAACAAGCTAAAGCAGAAGTCAGGGAACACAGGAACACATACACAAAGTAAAGGCAAAGAGGTTCAGTAAACAGGAAACTATAAGAGGGGCGAAGACAGGAGCACCCAAGAGGAGACAAAACCGAGGAAAACCAAGAGAGCGTTCTCCGGACCATCCTCCAGTCTCTTCAGGGAGACCATGATGAAAGGCAGACTCAGGGTGGCCCACATCTGGTGGTTTGTTAACAGGCAGAAGGGACTCCAAAGGCACAGGCTGTATAAGACCATCAGAAGGACGACAGAAGGATGCAATTCTCTCTTGGGATGGTTGAGAATCAGGGTGCATCAACCCAAAAACCATGAGCAGCAAAGATGTCTTTGCCGTGGAGGTCACAGACTCGGCAGAGGGTGCATCAGGTACTGATGGGCAAACAGAAGAAAGCGTGCTTGTCTTCTCACTGGGAACTAAGGAACCAGCAACGGGTACATCAGGGACTGCAAGGAAATCCGGGAGAGGTGCATTTATCCTCATTTCTTCCTTATTGCTGGCGTGACCGTGTGCATCGGGTTAAGCATTATCGATCTTGGTCCTTCTACTTTGCATTCTCTGGAAAGCAGACTGTATCACTGCAATGGCCTTGCAGATATGCTTATAAGAGTGCACAGCTTGCTTGGTTATGATATAGGATCTATATCCGGACTGAATCACCCCAGCAGCTCTCTTCACTTCCTTATAGCATCTTTGTTGCTGATATTTCCTGACATTGGACTGTAGTAGAATCACTCATTCCTTCAAGAATTCATACTTTTTTCGTTGCTGTCGCATTCTCCAAATTGACTGAAGAATGCAGGCTGCTTTATTCTGGCGATATAACTGATGAATTTTCATCTCTCTATAGGCGGCCTGTATGATGACAGCTGCAGAGTGTTTGCGCAGATAACGCTTTCTCCAGCCTTCCTTGGATGAGGGCTCTGTAGTATCTCTGAAATATTAGGCTGCGCTTATAGTGTCGGCAACAGTGATGTGACGTCGCGGCAAAACAAATATATTGCCGCCGTCGCGTGCGCTTATAGTAGAAGTGGCGCCAAGGAGCGACGGCATGGTTGCAATCGCTTGAAGTCAAGTAAATTTGATTTTTCCAGTGACCACAGCGTGACGTCACCGCTGCATCGCTGTCGCCGGCGACGGCACTATAAGCGCAGCCTCAGGATGCTTCTATTCTTTCTTTTAGAGTCTGCTCTGATTTTAGAACGTTCTAACTGGAAACATAGGGAGTTACCTTTTTCCTTTTCCAAGGCACCCTCTGCTTCTTCCAGTGCCAATTGCATCCTTGAGTTTTCTTGCATCAATAACCTCCTCTATTCTAATTCATGGAGTTTCGTTTCTCCATCACTGACCTGGACAGAGAGAACTGAATTATTTTCTTGCAGATTCTTGCACTTTTGGTTTACAGTTTCTAAACCACTGCTAAATCCTTTGAAGATCTCTTTCCATGAACACACCTCTGAGTCAAAGTGGTGAATACTCTCCTGGGAGGCTTCCAGGTCAGGCTCAAGGAGAAAGCGCAAACACTTGCGTGAAACACGTGGGAGGACTCCAGGAGCAATATAGGACCTCTTTGGCTGGAACAGCAGGGAATGCAAGGATCGTCTGGGTTACCAGCAGGGTTCGTGGCAGGCGGCAGACCAGGATAATTTGGGTCATAGGCTGAGGTTGGTGGCAGGCAAGGATCATCGGGGTCACAGACTGAGGTCGGTGGCAGGCGGCAGGGATTGTAATCGGGTTCAGGCAGGGGTTGGCAGCAGGAAGGCAGGAACAGGGCAGGGAAACAGGTGCAAGGCAGCCGAGCAGGAACTGGGACCAGGGAGCAGGAAACAGATGAAGGCAAGCCAGATCATAGGCAAGGGCCTTTATTACGGAACAGGAACAAGCTAAAGCAGAAGTCCGGGAACACAGTAACATACACAAAGCAAAGACAAAGAGGTACAGGAAACAGGAAACTATAAGGAAGGCAGAGACAGAAGACAGGAGCACCGAAGAGGAGACAAACAGAGGAAAACCCAGAGCAGGCAGAAACAGCAGCACACACGGTGGACCGACAAGGAACAGAAAGGGAGAACTCCTAAACTGTCAGGATATTCTTGGCAGAGGGCTAGCTAGTACAGGGGTTAGAGCTAGTACAGGGGTTAGGGCTTGCCGGAATTGTACGTTTATTAATTTTAATTTTCAGTTGGTTGGAGGTTGTTGGCCCCTCTTCTTGTGGTTGAAGCTCACCCACCCCACTTTGTAAGTAGCAGGTTTTTTCATGACCTGTGCAGGACAGGTCCACTGAGGCCATTCTCCCTCCACCAGAGGTAAATGAGAAATTTCACAGGTAGGGTTAGGACATGCATACTGGTCGTGACGTGACTGTAGGCTTATAACGCTTTGGCCAAAGTGTTTAACTAAATGACCATAACTCATGAGAATACTAACATTGAAGTATTTAACTATGTATTTTGTCACATTGGATGTAGCACTGGGTATTTTTGTCTTTTGTTGTATATGGTGTCATCTACTATGAGAAGGAGTGGCTCAGTGTGTAAAGACACTGACCTTGGGCAAGTCACTTTATCTCCCTGTGCCTCAGGTACCGAAAAACATAGATTGTAAACTCCATGGGGCAGGGACCTCTGCCTCCAAAATGTCTCTAAAGCGCTACGTAAAACTAACTGTTAGGACCAGTAGGTCAGGCCAGAATCTGCACTTGTGTTAAGCATCCATGTTGTCTGATCATAACTAGTTAAGATTCTGTAGTCAGCCTTTTGCTGAAATATAATTCCTAATGCACTCAGTTTCTGCCAAATTACATTTCCTTTCTTCCTGCTCAGGATATTGCTAAGATACTTTTTGTATTGTCAGTTTCCTGCTCTTTTAGTTAGAATACAATAGACTGGTTCTATGAAAGAGGCAAAATTGTATAACTTATTTGCTAGAGATTCAAGGTCTCATTTGATAACAGACAATGAATAAGCTATGTATTCAGACATTGCTTGTATTGGGAGAAACACTTCCCAAAATCATGCCACTAATATGTCCCGCCCCTAAATCACGCCTCTAATCAAAGCTACGCCCAAGACACACCCAGGTTACGCCTATGTTACGCCTATGTTACGCCTCTAATCAGTATCTTCTTTTTCTGGTATAAAAGTCATTACCCTATGAATAATAAATGGAGACAAAGGATTTGAAACCTGGCTTGCGTTACGTTTAATTTCTTTTGTATTCCCGGGCCTGTAAGTTCATCAAAAATCGGAGATAACAAGTAGCAGTGCGTGAAAGCTTCCCGGGGGAGTCTGCTGCAAACGGTGCAGATGTGTGTAAATCCAGTCACAAGGCCTTCAGCTTTCTTGGCAGAGGAAAGGTTCCTCTCAGTTCTGAAGCCTAGGCAAGGAAAAAGGTTTTCCTTCAGTTTTGGCATCTAGAAGTGGGGATTCACAAAGGCGGCAAGTGAGTATGTGTGATTTTTACATTGTCTCAACCCCCTCTGGGAATTTAAAAGACCTAAATTGTGACTGTGGATTGAATTAGAGGCCCTTGACAAAATTTTTGGTTACAGTCCAGTAAATTTTGTGCATGACTGGACTGTTATCTCTGATCTAGTTGAACGACCATTGTATATTGTGTAAAGTATAAGAATTGTATTATTCTTTATCTGCAATTATTTGTCATAATTTAGCTGTTTTTCTATAAGCTACTAATGGTTTATGCTGGTCCCAAAAATCAATCAGGAAGAATAGCTCAGAATAATGGTGTCTGTTTTAATTGTGTTGGTTTTGGTCATTGGCAGAGAGTGTCAGAGTCAGAAGCAAAAAAGTGCTGCCTCGCCCGTGGGGGCTCAGAGTACAAGTCTCTGTAAAAAAAAACAAAAAAAAAAACACGCTACCTTATGTAAAAGTGTTTGTTTGTAACCCTGATGAATTTTTTTCTGAATGAATTCTTGTGTGAAAGATACTGTGGGTCATGCTGATTATCATATGTGTATAGATCGCACCCATGCATTTGCAGATAATTGCAGAAAATATGAATATTAGTTGCTCATGATGAAATCTAAATTTTAAAAGGTTTTAAAAAGGTGTACGCCAAATATAGAGATAAATACCTCACAACAAAAAGGGAGTATATTCAGCTCTGTCCCTGGTTATAGTTTGAAAGGTTTATTCGTCCTGGCCAGGCGAAGGCTTTTTAAACTGGACATTTTCTTTTAGTTTGCGGTATTTCTATCTTAACGAAAGGAGGGGCACAGCCTCACCCATACAGTTTAAAGAATGTGAAGCATTCACATTACAATTAACTAGCTCTGTGCTTAAGCAGTTTATTTATCAGAACAAGGTAATGTAGAACTGTTTTGTTATCTGTTTGTTATTTCTGTGAAGTTGGCTGGCTGTGTATGAGAGACGTTTTTGTGTTGTGTGTCCTGTATTGTGTGTAACCAGTAAGATAACACATTTCAATTTTATTTCTACAGGATTAAGATATGTTTGGGAATGTTTTTGTTTAAAAATGCTGGTAAAAGCTCCCAAACACTGTTTGAATTATATATTGTATTATATATGTATATAACGCCATCAATGTGCATAACGCTTCAAAGGAGGGTGTCCGTGATGGCAAATGCTGCAGAGAGGTTGAGTAATATGAGCAGAGTGTAATGATATATGTCTTTAGCAGCATGGAGGTCATCAGTTATTTTAGTGAGAATTGTCTCCGTTAAATAAGCAGTATAGAAGCCATACAAGACAGGTAGGGTCAAGCTTGCTGTTTTTTTAGTCATGGTATAACTGTTGCATGTTTGAAGATATTTTGTTTTAGTTTGAGAGGGCAGAGTTGAAACGGGATAGCATAAAATTGTATTGATGGAAGTTTGCAGGAATATGAGATTTTCTTTCAGAAGGCATTCAGGGGAATGAGTGGAAGAATATTGCATGCTCTTGTTGGCATAGATTTGGTGTTTATAAGTCATTTGAAATATTCCCGTTATTTAATTTTTGAAAGGCCATACAAAATGCAGTTTTAGGACAGCGTGGAAAGCTTCATATTTAACATTAAACTAATGTTACAATCCCCTGCGTGAGGGATTAATAAGACAGCGAAACCCGTTATCTGCTATCCGTACTTTGAGGTTTCTGGCGAAAAGCCTGGAACAACTGTCTGTTTGCCCAGAAAGAAAAAAAAAAGCGCTTTGAAAATTATTTTTTTTTAAAGTCAGAGTGTCTTTAAAAGTTAATGCTGGCATACATACTCAGCGAGAAGCAAATAGCAAAAGAATTCTCAGAATTTTACCTTAAATTATACAATTTAAACTTCCCAAAGAATAGATCATCTGGATCTGAGGCTATCTCTGAGTATTTGGGGAAATGCAAACTTCCAAAACTTACAGAAGAAAATATTTTAGAACTAAACAAGGATATAACACAGGAAGAACTTCTAGAAGCCATTGCTCAATTTAAAGCCAGTAAAACGCCGGGCCCAGATGGCTTTTCAAACCAGTACTACAAAAAATTTAAGATGGTACTAGCCCCATATATGCTGGATATGTTTAATTCGTTCCTAGGGGGAGCAGATATTCCGACAACAATGTCTAAAGCAAATCTAGCAATCATACACAAGGAAGGGAGAGACCCATTACAATGCGGTTACTATTGCCCCATAGCCCTCCTTAATTCGGTTCTAAAACTTTTTAGCAAAATCTTGGCAAACCGACTCACCCCAATATTTCCCAGTCTAATTCATATAGATCAAGTCGGGTTTGTCTCGGGAAGACGGGCCTCTGATAATACCAGAAAAATGATCAACCTTATAGACCATGTACACCTCTCAAATACGAAGGCTATCCTGTTGAGTCTAGATGCAGAAAAAGCGTTTGACAAGATAAGATGGGACTTCTTAGATCAAATTTTGATCAAATTCGGATTTAGGGGCCAATATTTAGAGGGGATCAGAGCACTATACAAAACTCCCACAGCAGTCGTGAAACTCCCAGGAGGAGACTCAAACCCCATAAAAATCACTAATGGAACCCAACAAGGATGCCCCCTATCTCCGCTTCTATTCGCCCTCTCCATAGAACCCCTGGCAGCGACAATTAGAAACGACAAGAATATCAAAGGTATTGAAATTGGAGAGACAATTTACAAAATATCCCGGTTTGCCGACGACATTATCCTAACCCTGTCCAACCCACTGATGTCCCTCCCAAACTTACAATCCCAATTAGACCAATTTAGTAAAATTTCGGGATATAAAAGTAACAAGGAAAAGTTGGAGGCACTGAACCTTTCATTAACAGCATCAGAAGTCAAATTGCTACAGGCAAACTTTAATTATAAATGGAGCTCGATAAAAATTAAATATCTGGGAATACAGATAACGAGCTCTTTTAAGACCCTATACCAGCACAATTATCCCCCTCTCTTCGAAAAGATTAGAAAAGATCTTCAGAGCTGGAACGAATATCAGATCTCTTGGCTAGGAAGAATAGCCACAATTAAAATGAATATCTTGCCAAGACTCCTGTATTATTTCCAGACGCTTCCAATAGACATTCCACTAGCAGAACTTAAAAATATTCAGAATAGAATTTTTCAATTCACCTGGAAAAACAAAAGACCAAGGGTTGCTAGAACAATTTTGCTAGCTCCAAAAGATTGCGGAGGTCTGTGAGTCCCGGATATCACCAAATACTATTTGGCGGCCCAACTAAAACAAATAATAATGTGGAACAACGACCCAACTACAAGTTGCTGCTGGCTGGGGATTGAGTCTACCTATGCAGGACCCCTTTCTCTGCCGGCAACCCTTTGGACCGGGGGGGGGGGAAGGGAGAGCCTAGCAGATAAATTAAAACTGGGAGCAATGAGGTGTACATGGAAGATATGGACAAGAAATAAGGAGAAATATCATGTGGCATCTTCCCCCACTCTAATGACCCCCATATTTAGCAATCCTGAGTTTATCCCAGGCTGCCTCCCAAAGGGACTTAGGAAATATAAAGAGCTAAGGTTGGTAAAAGCTGATGATTTTGTATCCAAAGATAAGATTCTTGCACTTCCAGACTTGGAGAAAAAACATAAAACTACAAATTTACCGATATTTGGTTACTTACAAATTCGACATTACCTACAAACAGTCTCAAAAGACACAGTGTTTTCTGCTATGACAAAATTTGAGAGACTATGCAGAAGAGGTTATTATTGCAAAGGTCTGATTTCTGAGGTATATCTGGGCCGGGCGTCAACTGCGGCACAATCTAAGCACGGTTACATGCTAAAATGGGCAGAAGACTTAAACCTAGAATTAGACAGAGACGACTGGGAGGATATCTGGGAAGCGGCCTCTAAAACATCAATTTGCACAACTATAAAAGAAAACATATCCAAAATTCTGTTTCATTGGTACCTAACCTCAAATAGGCTGACCCAGATTTTCCCAGGGTCCTCAGATTTGTGTTGGAGAGGATGCGGGCAAAAACTAGACATGGTGGAATTGCCCAAAAATTCAGGGGTTCTGGATCATGATACAAACAATGATACGAGAACTCCTGGGGGTAGAGATAGAGGTGGACCCGCTGGTCCTGGTGCTGGCTAAACCAATAGAGGGACTACAACCCCAAGAGAACAAAATGATAAGCCACGTCCTCACAGCAGCTCGCTGCTCGGTAGCAGCGGCATGGAAAAAAATAAACGCCCCCTCCAAGCAGACAGTACTGAGACGTGTAAGGGAAATAAGATTAATGGAACTCCTCTCGGCACAGCTGGGTCAAAAGGTAGATAAATTCCATAAGGTATAGTCGGTATGGCCAGACAATTAATAAAAGAATACATGGGCCACACAATATTGGAGTTAATAAGACCCCCGCCCCCCACTTCTCACTTCCCCTCTACAGCCCCCCCCCCTCCCTCTTCTTTCTTGCTTTTCTCTCCACTTTCCTTTGATTTACTCAGAGAGAGAGAGATGTCCGGAAGCGGCTGCTTCCTCAATAGGTTGTTAAAATTTTAAAAATAACAAAAAAGTATTGTAGAAGTTAACAGATGTAAGTTAATTAATATATAAGAAAAGAAGACAACAAGAGTATTATTTATGTTGTAATATAATGTTTAATATTTCTTCTTTCTGTAAATTGTGAAGTGGTAACAGATTTATGTTAAAACCTGGTATATGATGTCATTCTCTCAAAAACAATAAAAAAATTGAAACAAAAAAAAAAGTTAATGCTGGCTGTGTGCTCAGCACTTTGCAAAGAGTTCAAAATTATTTGTCTATTTTAAAAGGAAATCTCTTGTTCAGGATTTCAATATTTTTCTTATATTTACAGGTTCACTATTGTTAATGCCACAGTTGTTAAAAGACCTACTGCAGGCTTTTTCTTTTAACACAAGCAGTAAATATTTTTATAGTCGCTACACATACCAATCTATTTACCAGTTTAATTTTGTTATATATCAAGCAACCTGTTTTCATTACTATTTTTGTATTTTTGTTCACATAATTATATAGATAATATATGAACAAAAGAGGGGAGATACATAGGTTATTGAAGGACACTCTGAGATCCCTATAGAGGTTCCAGATCTTGATACTGTATGTTGTAAATAATACACAATGCACAGCAGGTTCAGAATTTATTTGAAGCAATGTCAACTACAAGGGCTCTTGCAGTAATAAAGGTTGCTGCAGGGCTGACAGGCCCCTGGTAAAATAATAATAATAATACCTTTGCAGATGTCACAGCAAAGCAGGTAGCAAGCCGTCCCTATGTTGAGGGATATATCATATCTGCCAAATTTATAATTTTGTAACCATTTATTCGTTTTTGGGTATGTCCTGGACATAGAGTTAAGGGACAGGGGATATATAATTGCAAGTGCAGTTGCATAAGTGAACAGGGTATACATTATTGTAGGCGGACGCTCACAGAGGTATGCAAGGGAGACTGATTATAGTGAAATTAAAAAAGCCTTTTATTGCATCTGTTTCCTTAACATCAGGAAACCATCCAAACAAGGGTTAAACAAAGCTTCTATTCACTTGGGAGTATTTCTAGTGAAATACTATGCAGTTCACAACTCCCTTAGATAAGCATGTCTCCCAGCCCCAAACATATAGCATGAGATGAACAAATATAAAAAGTCTTGTATATGAAAGTCTTATCTGTTTGTAGTGGTTTGGAGGGAAAATCTTCTCTGTCCCTGGTTCAGCTCCCTTTTCCTCAGGGTGTGTCAGCATTCAGGTTTAGAAGTTTCCCCTGTGTCTTGAAAGCAGCTCTGCTGTTTCTTCTGGTAGGGCTCAAGACTGTTTGTCTCCAAGTTCAGCTCAGGTGTGAGCTAAGGAGTCTCACTTCCTGTCTCAAAAGACAGGCTTTTTTAAGCCATCTAATCAGGCAGGTGGTGTTTGTTAATTGACTACCAGCAGTTAACCACCACACTGCTGGCTTAGAGGCACATTACCTGAACAGGAATAACTCCCCTGTTACATACCTCCCCTGTTTGTGGGAAGCTCGGTCTTGCCACGGCCAAAGCCCATCCTTCCACTCTCATTCTAGATATCTCTGTGACTTGAATGAGAGTGGATGGAGGAAGAGAACCCTCAGTCCTGCTGGGATTGGAGACCTTTCTCCAGTTTATTCGTGTCTCCTCCTGAAGGTGCTTGATATCAGCACTCCTCAGTCGCTCTAGGAGGACTTTTTCTAAGTATAGTCTTTTTGCTACGTGCGCAGTCATGAGATTTCCCTCACGTCGGGTGCTCGTCTTATTGTAGGCATACTGTATGGCAGCAGTTGCAGAGCGTTTAAAAACAGCCCTTTGAGTTTTCTGCTCTTGAAGCTGTCTCTCTGCCCTTTTCCCACTCAATGGGGTTGCTAGTTCAGCCTCTTTGGGGTTAAGTTGCAATTCCACACCCACTTCCAGAGAATGTCCCATCTTTTCAGCTTCATCAGCTAAGGATTCTTCTGGTTTTGATTCAGCACGTGTACCTTCTTTTGTTGCCTGTTGGGTGGCTGAAGGTTTTGCTAGTGCTTGTTTAGGTGGTTCAAATTTTGCAACCTTGTCTTTCAGATGAGCGGTATTCCCAGCTCTCACTGTACCCTTGTCTTCATGGGTTTTTGAGGCTGTGGGATACTGACGCTTAGTCAGGGTCAATACTTGTCCTTGTAGGACTGTAATCTCATCCGCGAGAGATCCCTGTTTTTTGAGTACGTCTTGCAAGTCTCTACTCATGGAATTTATCTGCACGCTTTGCTTTCTCTGAGCTTGTTCCACATTTTTATTGCATTGTGAAGCACTATGAATTTCTTTGCTCGAGCCACAGTTACTTGTTTTAGTTTCTGGACCTTCTTGTGCTCCCTTTTGTGCCGGGTCACCTGGGTTCTAAGCTTGGCCTCTAGCGATGCTTTGGTGACGCTCAGGGTAGCCTTCAGTTTCTCATGCTGCTTTGCGGGGACATACTGAGTCATCATACGTTCCTGCAGCACTTGAATTTCTTTAACAGCCTGCCGATTTTCTTCCTGCAGAGTTCGCTGCTTCTCCTTAAACTCATGTAGCTTTTCATTCTTTTCCTTGACTTCGTCTGTCAACTGAAAATTTTCTTCTTTCAGTTTTAAGTTCTCTCTTTTTAATCTTGAATTTTCTCCTTTTTCAGTCTCTGTACTATTCAGGGCCTCTTTTCAGTCCTCCTTCCATTTACTCACATCTGCTTTGAGAATGACAGTCTCCTGACGTGAGACTTCCTTCTCTAGGTTGAGGGTCTGAAGCTCCTTCTGAGAGACTTTGAGATCTGTATGAAGATTGACAATACTTTCTTTAGATATGTCCAGCTCCTCAGTGAGTTTGTTGTATAAGGGAATAAACCCAAAATATCCGGTGCTCGCAATATCCACAACAGGACTGGTATTAATGGTGAGTAAAGAGTCTCTGGTACATGTATAACAGAAAGTGAACAGCTACTGGGCAGGCTTGAAGATCCTGTGTGAAGGAGAACCACAGCCAGGCTCTGGCAGATAACAGTATATAGTACAACCTGGGTGGGGGGCTAGTGCACAGGGGAAATCCGAGACAAGAAAAGAGGCAACCAAAGGGCCACCCCTCTCGTGTGCTCACACTGGAAAAGCCTGCTGCCCTTACCCGACCCGGTCTCTTCAATGCCTGTGCCTGGCTGGTCTCGTCTCCTCGGGTGTCGCGCTGGCGTGTGACGTCATCCCCGAGGGCCGGCAGCTATGCTGCGGATGGTGGTAGAGAGCGCCCTGGGTCTCTTTGAGCGGGCGTAGTGAATAATTTC
This sequence comes from Ascaphus truei, assembly GCF_040206685.1. Classification (NCBI taxonomy): domain Eukaryota; kingdom Metazoa; phylum Chordata; class Amphibia; order Anura; family Ascaphidae; genus Ascaphus; species Ascaphus truei. The sequence goes on along the minus strand of NC_134496.1, from coordinate 1,473,103 downwards.
TATGTGCTCATCAGGAGGGGAATCATGAAGGTCAGCTCCCAGCTCTGCTTCGTAGCTTGCGTGCTCCACACCGGTAGTTGCAGTAACATGAATTGTAGTTGGTGGGTGGTCACAGCAACAGGAACTCAGCCGGATACATGAATGAATAAAAACAGCTTTATTGCACTATAGTGCTGCGCATCACAAAACGGAGAACACCTCTGACGCGTTTCGTTCCGTGAAGGAACTTTATCAAAGAGTACAAAGATCTCTCACACTGAAGTGTTATATACATAGTCCCTTGTCCTGATAGGTCAATATATAATTGCATGCAGATGATAACAATTAGCAATCAGTACTTATCATTACTGGGGGGGTCATGTGGACACTGCAGTGTATGAAATAGAACAAACATCAATACCAAATGGTAACATGTAAACATTACAAATTTAAACATATAATTTAAAATCAAGATCTGTGAATAGCAGCATATGTGATACCAAATAGTATCATCCCTTGAATTTTATTATGAAAACACAAGGATAGAACATATATATGGGGATATAGTCCAATGGACAAATGTCAAGAAGAATTAATGAAGCATATTAAACCTAATTCATAGATAGATTTATAATGACTAATGTGCGTAGAGCAACAAATGATGCATATTGATAATGTATATCACAATTCATACCTTAGTATACAATGAGTATTGTGCATAGAACTTGTATTTCATGCCTGCAGATAATACAAACAATGCAATAGTTAAATCTAGAAAAGTGAAAGGGTGATGCGTCCCTAATGAACAGAAATTAACCCCTTAGGGTATATGTGAGGTGCATTAGTATACACACTCCCAAGACTCTCCACTTTATCAACCCTGTAGGAAGTGTTTCAACTCCCATTCAACATTGATCCCATGGGGATGGAGAGTGTTGAGAGTGTGTATCCAATACATCTCCCTTTGGTTTAATGTATTTTCCCTGTTACCACCTCTGGGATGGCATGGTACATGTTCTATAGCTTTAAATGAAAAATTATTAATACTACCTACAGGGCATGAAGAGAAATGTCTGGGCACAGGATGATTAACATCTCTCTTTTTGATTAACCTGACGTGTTCCGCAATTCTGGTTTTCAAAGGTCTTATAGTGCGGCCCACGTACAGTAGACCGCAAGCACAGTTCAAAACATAAACAACATGGGAAATATTGCAATTTAGAAATGATCTAAGATAATATTTTTGACGATCATTGTTATATAAAATAAACTTAGTTTGAACCGCGTACCTGCACATTGAGCATTTGCCACAATGAAAAAATCCCTTTGGGATGCTATTGACTTTGGAAACATTCGATCCAGAGTTGAACATACTCGGAGATAAGTGAGCAGCTAGTGTTTTTGCCTTACGATATGTAAATTTGGGGCCACCCTTCACTATATCTCGAATATCTTTGTCAAGGGACAATGTGTGCCAGTGTTTGGCAATAATATTGCAAATCTGTTGTGACTGTGAATTGAATGTGCTAATGAACATGGGACTGTTAGTGGTAGTTGAAATTATAGATCGATCTCGCAACTTCTTAGATTGATAGTCCTTTGACTTTTTGCGAATAAGAGTACTTCTGTCCATGGCATCCGCTTTATTGAATGCAGATGTGATGTCATGGACAGAGTAACCCCTTTCCAGGAATCTGTCGGACATTTCCTTAGCTCTTTGAATAAAGACATCATTGTCCGAACAGATTCTCTTTAGCCTGACAAATTGTGCTCCTGGAATATTTTTGATCAAGGAGCGTGGATGGCAGCTATGTGCATTTAGAAGTGTGTTCCTAGAGTTGTCCTTTCTATAAATATCTGTTTGTATGTTCATGTCGTTGCCAACATACAGGAGCAAGTCAAGAAAATGAATATTATTAATATTATGTTGATAGGTGAATTTAAGATTATAATTATTAGTGCTAATGTGTTCAATGAAAGAAAAAAGTGAAACTTCATCACCCTTCCAAATAAATATCAAATCATCAATGTTTCTTCCAAAGTAAACAATATTGTGACGAAATGGATTGTGACTATGATAAATAAATTGTGATTCCCAAAGACCCATAAATAAGTTCGCATATGACGGTGCAAAACTCGTGCCCATAGCGGTGCCCAGTGTTTGTAAATAAAAACGCTTATCAAATAAAAAATAATTGTGAGTGAGTAAAAATGATATAGATTCTAATAGAAAAGTGCAATGTGATAAAGATAAAGTGGATAAATCAAGGAAGTGTTTAATGGCAGCAAGGCCGTGATGGTGTTCAATAATGGAGTACAGGGAGGTCACGTCCATGGTGACCCACCTGTACTCCTTGTGCCAAGTGAACTCCTGTATGCTGGCAACGAAATCAGTGGTGTCTCTTATGTATGAAGGTAATTGTGATACCAGTGGTTGCAAAAACCTGTCCACATACCGCGATAATCCATCTCCCAAAGATCCAATACTCGCTATGATTGGACGACCAGGAGGGTTGACCAGCGATTTATGGATCTTTGGGAGATGGTGAAATATCGGAATCACGGGATGTGGACAGGAAAGAAAATCAAACTCCTTTTTGTTGATCACATTCAAAATTTTTCCCATGTCCAGTAGCTCCAACAATTCATGTTGATACTGAAGTGTAGGGTTACTCCTAAGTGGTTTGTATGTAGTACAGTCACTTAATTGTCTCATTGCTTCTGTGAAATACTGATCTTTTGACAAAATGACAAGAGCCCCGCCCTTATCTGCACTTTTAAGTATTAAGTCATGATGTTTTTTAATGCATTCCATTTCTTGAATCTCAGTATATGAGAGATTACCTTTGGCGACTTTAGAGCAGGTGAACCCCCTTGCTAGTATGCGTAAATCGCGTTCAACAAGGTGTTCAAATGTGGTGATAGATGGACCTCTATTGAAACTGGGGCAAAATAAGGATTTTGGGCGATAACCCGAATCCTCTTTACCAAAGAAGGGTTGAGTGTATGTCATAAGTGGTTCGCCTGCCAGTTCCAATAGAGAGTCCATGTCTGAAAGAACACAAACTTCTTGGAAGTTCAAGGTCTGTATATCTGTGGTGATCAACGGATTAGCTTCTACAATTGTACCGTCTATGCTTTCAATATTTGCAAAACCATCTTTAACAGCAAACATCTTCCTCAGAGCTAGCTTGCGTGTAAACTTTTGTAAATCGATAATGGTTTCAAATAATTTGAAATTTTGACTTGGCGCAAATCCGAGGCCTTTATTGAGGAGGGACAATTGATCTAGGGTTAATTCCACACCTGAGATGTTAATAACATTGTTTGGAACCCCTAGTTGTATTTCTTGCGTTTCGTTCTGTTTTGACCCCCCTCGTTTCCTCTTTGATCTGCGCGTTCTCCCCGGCTTTTTGCACCCATATCTAAAAAAGCCGAGGAGGGTTGGCCAGACGATCTATTGGTTTTGGATGAAGAACAAGATGGTGTGATATTACTATCATAGTTTGTCATCCCACGGTCCCTAGATTGTTCTCTTGATTTATCAAAAGAGACCGAATGAGATCTAGGTTCTGGGTCTGAATAATCAGATTCAAAACTAGATGCTTCAATGCGTTTGTTTTTAAGGATAGATTTATTTGGGGCATTTACTGTCCCTCGTTTTGGGTTTTGACTCCTACCCCTTGGAGTACTGGTGCCCATAATGTCCCGTACAACAACCGGTTTTTGCCAGCAGTACACCTGATTTTTAGTGTAATCAATCCTATCTCTTTCAAATTTTTGTTGTTTCTTTTCACTGATGGTATTTTCAGATATTTCAATATTTGATGACAATGTTTTATCGTTCTTAACGAATTGCTCCCTTCTGCTGAAAGGTTGCAATTTGATCTGAAGGATTTTAATGTCAGCCATTAGAATGGATTTTTCCTTAGTTTTTTGCTGGATAATGAGCTCCATCAATTTTTTGGAGCAGGAGTCAAGTATATCTACCCAATCTAGTTCGAATTGTTTATTCATAAAACCGAACGATGGGACTTTTTTAATACGCAATCCCCTTGGGATACGGTTACATCTTATGTAATTCTCAAGGGAAGTAATGTCCCACCATAATCTTATATTTTCTGTTAACAGTTTTTCAAGTTTAACAAAATGGTGGGTCAGATCCGAGGGTTCATCACAAATTATTTCTGATACACCATCAAATAAATGAGTTGCTTTCCTTAACCTCTTTGTGTTATCATTACAGGTATGAACAAAGGTACTATATTCTTGTTCAACCAAGACATTGTCATCTCCACTGGATTCCTCCATAATAAAACAGCTAAGTAGATAATTCCCAAAGACAGGAGTAAACCAATAAACAATTACAAGCGAGTTCCTGAAATATACAGATCAGAGTATATATAATGCAAAATAGAATATATATATATATGTATATGCATAAGAACACCAGTCCGTCCTGAAGGAAAAAAGGCGTAAATAATATGAGTTGAATTTGAACGATAATAGTTCATGTGGGTATGAGCAACCAGGGTAAAGTAATGTCAGTTTGTTGTATAAGGGAATAAACCCAAAATATCCGGTGCTCGCAATATCCACAACAGGACTGGTATTAATGGTGAGTAAAGAGTCTCTGGTACATGTATAACAGAAAGTGAACAGCTACTGGGCAGGCTTGAAGATCCTGTGTGAAGGAGAACCACAGCCAGGCTCTGGCAGATAACAGTAAATAGTACAACCTGGGTGGGGGGCTAGTGCACAGGGGAAATCCGAGACAAGAAAAGAGGCAACCAAAGGGCCACCCCTCTCGTGTGCTCACACTGGAAAAGCCTGCTGCCCTTACCCGACCCGGTCTCTTCAATGCCTGTGCCTGGCTGGTCTCGTCTCCTCGGGTGTCGCGCTGGCGTGTGACGTCATCCCCGAGGGCCGGCAGCTATGCTGCGGATGGTGGTAGAGAACGCCCTGGGTCTCAGCGATCCTGGATCTCTTTGAGCGGGCGTAGTGAATAATTTCATACAAACAGATATTTATAGAAAGGACAACTCTAGGAACACACTTCTAAATGCACATAGCTGCCATCCACGCTCCTTGATCAAAAATATTCCAGGAGCACAATTTGTCAGGCTAAAGAGAATCTGTTCGGACAATGATGTCTTTATTCAAAGAGCTAAGGAAATGTCCGACAGATTCCTGGAAAGGGGTTACTCTGTCCATGACATCACATCTGCATTCAATAAAGCGGATGCCATGGACAGAAGTACTCTTATTCGCAAAAAGTCAAAGGACTATCAATCTAAGAAGTTGCGAGATCGATCTATAATTTCAACTACCACTAACAGTCCCATGTTCATTAGCACATTCAATTCACAGTCACAACAGATTTGCAATATTATTGCCAAACACTGGCACACATTGTCCCTTGACAAAGATATTCGAGATATAGTGAAGGGTGGCCCCAAATTTACATATCGTAAGGCAAAAACACTAGCTGCTCACTTATCTCCGAGTATGTTCAACTCTGGATCGAATGTTTCCAAAGTCAATAGCATCCCAAAGGGATTTTTTCATTGTGGCAAATGCTCAATGTGCAGGTACGCGGTTCAAACTAAGTTTATTTTATATAACAATGATCGTCAAAAATATTATCTTAGATCATTTCTAAATTGCAATATTTCCCATGTTGTTTATGTTTTGAACTGTGCTTGCGGTCTACTGTACGTGGGCCGCACTATAAGACCTTTGAAAACCAGAATTGCGGAACACGTCAGGTTAATCAAAAAGAGAGATGTTAATCATCCTGTGCCCAGACATTTCTCTTCATGCCCTGTAGGTAGTATTAATAATTTTTCATTTAAAGCTATAGAACATGTACCATGCCATCCCAGAGGTGGTAACAGGGAAAATACATTAAACCAAAGGGAGATGTATTGGATACACACTCTCAACACTCTCCATCCCCATGGGATCAATGTTGAATGGGAGTTGAAACACTTCCTACAGGGTTGATAAAGTGGAGAGTCTTGGGAGTGTGTATACTAATGCACCTCACATATACCCTAAGGGGTTAATTTCTGTTCATTAGGGACGCATCACCCTTTCACTTTTCTAGATTTAACTATTGCATTGTTTGTATTATCTGCAGGCATGAAATACAAGTTCTATGCACAATACTCATTGTATACTAAGGTATGAATTGTGATATACATTATCAATATGCATCATTTGTTGCTCTACGCACATTAGTCATTATAAATCTATCTATGAATTAGGTTTAATATGCTTCATTAATTCTTCTTGACATTTGTCCATTGGACTATATCCCCATATATATGTTCTATCCTTGTGTTTTCATAATAAAATTCAAGGGATGATACTATTTGGTATCACATATGCTGCTATTCACAGATCTTGATTTTAAATTATATGTTTAAATTTGTAATGTTTACATGTTACCATTTGGTATTGATGTTTGTTCTATTTCATACACTGCAGTGTCCACATGACCCCCCCAGTAATGATAAGTACTGATTGCTAATTGTTATCATCTGCATGCAATTATATATTGACCTATCAGGACAAGGGACTATGTATATAACACTTCAGTGTGAGAGATCTTTGTACTCTTTGATAAAGTTCCTTCACGGAACGAAACGCGTCAGAGGTGTTCTCCGTTTTGTGATGCGCAGCACTATAGTGCAATAAAGCTGTTTTTATTCATTCATGTATCCGGCTGAGTTCCTGTTGCTGTGACCACCCACCAACTACAATTCATGTTACAGCTCCTCAGTGAGACTGTGTAATTCCTTTCTGGAAACTTCCAGGTCTGTGCGGCAGCTGTTGGTCTCATGATGTGAGGCATCCAGTGCTCTGCGGAGTGTCTGAACCTCTTTCTGAGATATGTCCACCTCTCCGGACATTGTTGACCTCCTGTTGTGAGGCATTCAGCTCTATGCGAAGAGTGTGAAACTCTTGCTGGAAGACTGTCATCTGCTTTAGTGCCTCCTCATACTTCCGCTTCAGCTTTGTCATCATTTTATCAGATTGGCTTTGCTTTTCATCCATGCCGGAAATAGTAGCGTTTGCAGTATCTAGCTCAGTCTTGAGATCATCCAATTCTGTTCCAGATTCAGAGTACATTGCGAGCACTGTCTTCTGTAACTCAGCATTATCTTCTCTCTCAAGTTTCAATTGTTCTCGAAGTAGATCACAGTCACGCCTGGCAATTTTCAGGGCGTCTTCAGGGCTGGTCAAGGGATCGTCACTCACTGGTTCTGGCTCCGCTTCCCTGGGATGACTGGTTGAGGGTTCCTCCCTGTTGGCACCAGACAAACACTTCTTTGGGGTACACGACTTCTGTCTTGGGCCCTCTGGATATTCGGTTAACCGCGGGACGAATTCTCCATTTTCTCTAGGCTGCAGGGCAACTCGGTCCCCCTTTTCCTCCACAGGATCTGCGGACGTGTCTGTTCCTTCCACGGTAAGGGAAGAACCTCTTTTCTTTTTCCGCCTTTTTGATTTGGATGACTCCGTCCCTTCAGGGATATTGGGGTCTCCATCTTCATTTGAAATTTTACCAGCGTCACTGGATCCACCCGGCTTTTCTTGCAACTGTAATAGCTGACGGAAATATTCGGTGATCCACTGCTCCCGCTCTGTCTCCTGCTGATCATATTCGTCATCAAAGGGAGCGGTCTTTTCTGTTCATGCCGAGTTCAGGCACCCCCACCATTCTTGGGGTGTTTTGTGGGTGTGACTTGGTTCGGGTTCCCCGTAAGAGATGTCTTCCTCTTTATTGGACTGGAAGGGCCACTCTTCCATGGGGTAGGGTTCATTACAGGAACGCTGCATCTTGTCCTCCATTTTTAGGCTATCAGGTGTAATTTTCTTCCTGACCTCAGGAGGCGCTATTGCAGCTGTTGCCACTGTATTTGCTAGAAACCCCAATCGTGGTAGTCCTACAGGTGGGCATATTTTGCTTGTAGAGGTCGTAGCTCTCACAGGCATCTCTGTAGACTTTTTCTTTCTTGGTTAAGTTTTACAATATCAGCAGTGCTGTGCATGCATTTTCTCTCATCAGGTATACAAGATCTGCAGTTGCTAGGTAAAAACGTCTATTTGCTTTACACCATTTACTTGCTAGGTAAATCTCTCATTAGGTATGCTGAATGTGTAGTTGCTAGGTAAAAACTTCTGTTTGCTTTACACCATTTACTTTCTAGGTGCAATCTCTCTGCTTCAGCCAAATAATGTGATTTTCTGCTTGAGTTCAGTTTCAACTTTGGGTATTATGACATTCACTCTTCACACTTTGGGATACCTTTTACACAGTTCAGCAATTCCTTTTTTTTTTAGTAGGCAATTTTACCCCAGCACTTGTTTACTGAAAATTCCCCTGCTTCAGCACAGTCTTGCATCAATTTTCACATTTTTCTGCATATACTTCATTCACAACTGGTAGTCCTATGCGGTGTGGCAGCCTTTACTTGCAGAATCAGTACCGCTCATGGGTCACCATCTGTATTCACTGCTTCAGCTAAACATTTGAAAACAACAAACGCCTGTCCCTTTTAAGGGCTAACTCACTTCTTGAACCCTGACTATGGCTGGAAGGCAACCCCCCTATTTCAATGACCATATTACACTTTGTGATAGGCAAATAAGGTTTACCTGCTTCAGCAGTCTGTCTGTCTCTCTCTCTCTCCTCTTGGGATTGGGGAAAAGAGTCCATCTGTGGTTTTGCAAGTTTCAGTGCAGTCGTGTGTATCACTTTAACTCTGGTCTCTGCTGCATGAGATTTTTTTTTTTAAGTTGCTCAGACTGTTTGTAGGCAAAAATCAAAAAAAAATTTCACAGAAAAAATCTCCGGTGCTTTCTAACTTCAAAGACCACCTCTCGTCCCACTTCGGACACCATATGTAGGCGGACGCTCACAGAGGTATGCAAGGGAGACTGATTATAGTGAAATTAAATAAGCCTTTTATTGCACCTGTTTCCTTAACATCAGGAAATCATCCAAACAAGGGGTAAACAAAGCTTCTATTCACTTGGGAGTATTTCTAGTGAAATACTATGCAGTTCACAACTCCCTTAGATAAGCATGTCTCTCAGCCCCAAACATATAGTATGAGATGAACAGATATAAAAAGTCTTGTATATGAAAGTCTTATCTGTTTGTAGTGGTTTGGAGGGAAAATCTTCTCTGTCCCTGGTTCAGCTCCCTTTTCCTCAGGGTGTGTCAGCATTCAGGTTTAGAAGTTTCCCCTGTGTCTTGAAAGCAGCTCTGCTGTTTCTTCTGGCAGGGCTCAAGACTGTTTGTCTCAAAGTTCAGCTCAGGTGTGAGCTAAGGAATCTCACTTCCTGTCTCAAAAGACAGGCTTTTCTAAGCCATCTAATCAGGCAGGTGGTGTTTGTTAATTGACTACCAGCAGTTAACCACCACACTGCTGGATTAGAGGCACATTACCTGAACAGGGATAACTCCCCTGTTACAATTATATTCAGGGCATTTCACATTTTTAGCAGAATAGTTACAGTGGAGTGTTTGAGGTGAAAGCCAGGAGTGACTGTGGGTGTGTGACAATAGCCATGAGCGCAGGTTGTTGGGATGCTTGATTTGTGTGGCGAGTTTTAAGGTTAGTTAGTAATTAAACGACTAATAGGTTGACACCATTTGCATCAGAGAAAATGGCAGATGGCAGTTAGGTATGAAGGAGAGTAAGTGTGTATTGGGAGAAGAGAGATTGATTTGTAGTTTGAGGCAGTGTTTTTGTCCCCATTTTTGAAGATTGGGACAACTCTGGCAGTTTTCCAGGTCTTAGGGATATGGCCTGCAGACAGGATAGAGTTGATAATGGAAGCAATTGGTTTGGCACATGCTGAGGTACCAAGTTTTAGGAACTTGGATTGTAGCAAAGTCAAGTCCACATTGGTTGCTTAGTTTAAAATTTGAGGAGCGTTAATAGGGGATATCTCTGACTTCCGGTGACGTCATCCAAGATGGTGGGTTAGTCAGGGAGCTCCAAGAACCCTCGAGCATAAAACGAATAAAAAGCTCTTTTCCCCCCAACAAAACCACCGGAGACTAACTTACAAAGACGTCTGAACCACACAGCATGTCACACAAAGCAAAAGCGCAAGCTCCAAAGGGCGTACCAAAGTACTTTCAGCCGCAGCAGAAACGCGGATCAGAAAGCATGCAGGGAGCCCAAGATGGCGTCGGACACCACGCGGCCGCATCCCCGCAACGGGACAGAAACCAGCCCGCCGAGGAACCAACCCTGGAAAAGGAAATAACGCGCACCTACCTAGAAGAGCTGCTCTCAAGCATGCATGACAGGATCCACAAAACACTCCAGCAGGATCTTAAGGAGATGGTGTCAGGCTTAAAAGAAGAGCTAGGAAACCTCACACAGAGAACGGAGGACCTGGAAAGCAGACTGGAAGAATCCCTACAGGCCCAAGCCACAGCAGACGATGAAATTATGCGCCTGGGAGAAGAAATCAGGTTCCTGAAAGACGGAATGGAGGACCAGGAGAACCGGGAACGGAGACAGAATCTACGGATTCGGAATGTCCCGGAAACGGTTCTCCCTGAACTAATAAAGCCTTACCTGGTTAATCTTTTCAGCACGCTCTGCACGGGCCTTGATGGAAGAGATCTGGAAATAGATCGCACGCACCGCGCACTGGGTCCCCGATCAAACGACCCAAAAAGAAGGCGAGACATTATAGTACGTCTCCATAGCTATTCCACGAAAGAGAAAGTGATGGCGGCGAGCAGAAAAGCTAATAACCTTAAATTCCAGAACGAGCCCATGCAAATATTCAGTGATCTCGCTAGGATAACAGTCGAGCGACGCCGAGAGCTCAAGCCCCTCACCCAACTGCTGCGAGAAAACAACATACCATACAGATGGGGATTTCCATTCCGGCTCATGGTAAGCAGAGGAGGAAAGCAGCGATCACTCAGGCTGCCAGAAGAAATGCCAGGATTCGCTCGAGAGCTGGGCCTGACACTGCCACCTACACGGGACAACGAGCAGAGGGAGATGCGAGGAGCAAGTCAAGAGCGGAGACCCATCAGAGTGTCGGAGAGGCTGGCCGGTCAGCATGGCCAGAAAACCTGATCGCCCGGCAGAGAAGCCCTGCGACCCAGGGCCTTTGATTTCCATCTAAGGTGGAGGGCCCCTGTTTGCCTGTTTGCCTTTTATCCTGTTGACCAGCTGATCTGGGAGGCCCCGGCGTCCCACGGCCTGGATGGCGGGAGCTTACACATACCCCTTCGGTATCAAAGCAGGCGAGTTGAAATGCGCGGAGGCGGGAGAGGGGAAACCCGATCCCTAAGGCAGCTCCATCTGCTAAGCCCCGCTGGGAACTCCTCGACCTATCCGCAGACAGAGGACTCCATCGTCCAGACCAGGTTTGAGTATTCCCGCCCAGATAAACGTTATATCTGGGTCCGGCAAGACATAGCCGGTCCCCTACTGTAAGGGTCTGGGAGTCACGCCGCCCTCGGCGTGCTCCTCACTTACCGGCAGCTCCGACGGGCCCTCCCGCGACACGCAGGCAGCCTCTCTCCGGAACGCCAATCACTACTCCACGTGGGCGTGCGTGCGCACGCCAAAACTCCCCTTCTACTCTCGGTCCGGTGGCTACGCTCGGTCACGCACAGCTACACAGAAGCGCGGCCACACCAACCCCTTAAAGGCACAGCACCTCAAACCATTGCTGCAATCCAATGCAGTCTGACTACTGGGCTTTATGGCTCCTCCCCTGGGACTCATGCTGGACCTATCCCTGCCGTAGCCTGGCCCTTCCACACACCCCCACCTTGCTGCGCTGCCATTGGACCCGCTCTCCTACAGTGTCACTGACTCGTTGGCTGAGCATAGAACCAGTTGTTCTCATCACTCTCTGCCTCCCTAGTCCTGTCTTGTCCTGTTTTGTTTTTGCAGTCCTCCTCGTGTACCGAACCGGCTTCCGCTACGTCTACCCGCACCTCTGGCATCCCGAACTCGGCATACGGCAACACAACTCTCCGCACCTCTGGAATCCCAATCCTGGCAAACGGTAAACGATTACGTCCTTATCTCTAACCCCGGACTTTGCATACAGCACCCTCTACCATCCGTACCTCTCCTGCCCCGATCCGGACTCCCAGACCACTCTACTCTCAAGACGTGCCCTCGTGGCTGTGGGTGGCGTTATATCCTATCCCACCTCAGCACCGCGGTCCCGTCTTGTTTGTGGTGAGCACGCCCTGACATTATGCTCAGCGCTACAAACATGGACCCCGCTGAGGTGGAACGCACTATAAATGCCCATACTAATCTCTTCACCAGGCTAGAGACTTATTTGGAACAAGCTGATAGGAGAATGGATACGTTACAGCAAAGCCTTCATTCGCTTACTGTTCAAGTCCGAGCTCTCAGTCGGCAACCTTCACCCGTGTCTTCCACAGCTTCCGCAACCGCCTTTCCAGCACCTCTGTTTGCTTTGGAACCTCGTATTCCGGCTCCCAAACACTATGCCGGGGATTCCCAAGGATGTAGGGGCTTCCTTAACCAATGCCTCATCCAATTTCGACTCTCGCCCTCACGTTTTGTCTCTTCTGTCTCCAGGGTCGGCTATATCATGGCTCTTCTCATCGATGAGGCGCTGGCATGGGTTTCTCCCATCTGGGAACAACAAGGCCCTCTCACACAGGACATCGATCTCTTCGTCGAGGAATTCCGTAGAGTCTTCGATACTCCTGCACGGCAATTAACGGCAGCATCTTCTCTTCATCACATAACCCAGGGAGATCGACCCGTCGCCCGGTATGCTGTGGAGTTCCGTACACTTGCTGCTGAGACGGGTTGGAATAACAAAGCACTACTGCTGCGGCCAAGTTTATTCGAGCATTTGCCCGTTCTTGGCCGCAGCAGTAGCCTGGCGCGCGCCCGAGTGTGACGGGCGCGCGCCGAAGCAGCGGAAGAGCGCCCTCCGATCGGGGCGCTCTCCCTTCCGCTGCCGGGTCCGCCGGGTCCCCCGGAACCCCCTGCCGCTGTCCCGCGATCGCGGGACACCAGGGCTCCCTCGGGGAGCCCCTGGACGCGCGTGCAGGGGGCGCACGCTCCCGAAGACGCGTGACCGCGCGTCTATGACGCGCGGCACGCCGAGGGGCGGCCACTAGCAAGCCGGGAAATCTCCCGGCTTGCGGTACCGACCACACTGCAATAAAGTGTGTCGGTACTGTATCTTCAGCGTTTTGGCAAGGTCTGTCTGAATCCCTAAATGATGAGCTCGCAGCGCGGGAACGTCCCACTGACCTAGAGGATTTGATCAGTCTGTGTGTTCAAGTGGACCAGCGTCTACTGGAGCGGAGAAATGAACGTTCTCGTTACGGTCAACGGGTTTCAAGGCATCTTGCTCCATCGTTCATGGCTCCTACACCCCCTTCCGTGGACGTCCCGGAACCTATGCAGTTGGGAGGTAACAAGCTGTCTGCTGCTGAAAAACAACGTCGGCCCAATGCCGGTCTCTGCATGTACTGTGGCAATTCCGGTCACATATTACCCCAGTGTCCCCACAAGCCGGAAACGCCAACTCCCAATGAAATCCCGGAGAGTTTCATTGGGAATACTGACACTTTCTCCCATCGTCAAAGACGTACTTCCCACCAGGATAATGTTGCCTATAACACTGACTGGAGAGGGATTTCACACTCAAGCATGGGCGTTCATTGATTCCGGTTCCGCAGGCAATTTCATCGATGAGACTTTTGCTAGACGGAACAATATTCCATTTATCAATAAGAAGACGCCAGTAGGTCTGGAGGCTATTGACGGTTGACCTCTACAGCCGGCATTCATCACGCTACAGACAGTGCCTCTCCTACTGCAGTTCGTCGACGTCCATACGGAGATCATTACTCTCGATGTTATCCACACTCCCTCTGTTGAGCTGATTTTGGGTCTTCCTTGGCTTCAACTCCATAAGCCTCGCATGGACTGGACGGATCGGGAACCTATCCAGTGGAGTGCTTCTTGTGCCAAGACATGTACCAGGATTTTCCAGAAGATTGGTGGGTTGACTACCCTGCCAGAGAAGGTCAATTCCCTACCTTCTGTGTACTGGGAATTCCGTGATGTGTTCGACAAAGCACGTTCCGAGGTTCTACCTCCGCACCGTTCGTTCGACTGTCCGATTGACCTACTACCCGGGGCACCTCTGCCCAGAGGACGATCCTATCCTCTCTCTCTCCCAAAGACTAAAGCTATGAACACTTACATTGCAGAGAATTTAGAGAGGGGTTTCATCCGAAAGTCTTCCTCTCCAGTCTGAGCAGGTTTCTTTTTTGTAAAAAGAAGGACGGTTCTCTTCGTCCATGCATAGACTACCGGGGTTTGAATAACATCACACGCAAGAACCGCTACCCACTGTCCTTGATACCGGAACTCTTCGACCGTCTCCAGGGAGCAACCATCTTTTCTAAATTGGATTTAAGAGGTGCCTACAATAGTAAGTAAACGTAATAGTAAGGATACGTGAGGGGGATGAGTGGAAGACTGCTTTTAACACCCACGACGGCCACTACGAATACCTGGTCATGCCGTTCGGTCTGTGCAATGCACCAGCAGTTTTCCAGGATTTCGTCAATGAGATTTTTCGGGACATTCTTAACACATTTCTTATCGTTTACCTAGATGACATCCTAATCTTTTCGAAATCTCCTCAAGAACACATCAAACACGTTCAACAAGTGCTGTTACGCCTCCGGGAGAACCATCTCTTTGTGAAATTGGAGAAATGTCAGTTCCATCTCAAGTCGTTGGCTTTTTTGGGATACGTTATCTCTGACTCCGGATTCAATATGGATCCAGAGAAACTTAAGGCTATCTCGGACTGGCCCCGTCCGACCACTCTCAAAGCCGTGCAACGCTTTCTAGGTTTTGCAAATTATTATCGATGCTTCATTCGCAATTTTTCTTCTATGGTATCTCCCATAACTGATCTCACTAAGAAGGGTGCAGATCATTCATCATGGTCTGAGACCGCCATACGGGCATTTAATCTGCTAAAGAAGGCTTTTGTGTCTGCCCCTATCCTCACCCACCCAGATCCTAAACTTCCATTTACCTTGGAGGTAGATGCCTCGGACATTGGGGCTGGGGCTGTATTATCCGAAAGGACCTCTCCCTTAGCCAGACTACACCCATGTGCCTTCTTCTCGAAAAAATTTTCGTCCGCAGAACGGAATTACGATGTCGGGAACCGGGAGCTTTTGGAGATCAAATTGGCATTAGAAGAGTGGAGACATTTCTTAGAGGGTACGGAGACACCTATAACCAGTGTTCGACAATTATATACATTTACTCGCCTGGGGCGGGTGGATTTAACCCCCGGGCGAGTAAATATTGGCCCAAGCAGCACACATGTATTTTTTAAATATCCCACGCTCGCGCTGCTGATTTTCCCGCGCTCGCGCTGGAGAAAAAAAAAAAAAGCCGGAGGCGGGTTCATGTTGTTGGGGGAGATTACCCCGCTCTCCGGCTCTCTGAGCAGTGGCTTCCCTCCTCAGCGCTTCTACTCCTCCCCCTTCCGGCAGCCAGCCCCTTCCACGCCTGTATGCCTCAGGCCCCTGCAGGGCCATCTGTCGCCCCCCCTCCCTTCCATCGGGCCATCTGTCGCTCCCATCCCCTCCCTTCCATCGGGCCATCTGTCGCTCCCCCCCCTCCCTTCCATCGGGCCATCTGTCGCTCCCCCCCCCCCCCTCCCTTCCATCGGGCCATCTGTCGCCCTCCCCCTCCCTCCCATCGGGCCATCTGTCGCCCTCTCATCGGGCCATCTGTCCCCCCCCCCCTCCCTCCCATCGGGCCATCTGTCGCCCTCTCATCGGGCCATCTGTCGCCCCCCCCTCACTTCCATCGGGCCATCTGTCGCCCTCTCATCGGGCCATCTGTCCCCTCCTCCCTCCCATCAGGCCATCTGTGCCCCCCCCTCCCATCGGGCCATCCGCCCCCCCACCCCAATCTCTCCCGGCCTCCGTGACCCCGCGTGACAGCTCGGATCAGCCCGTCGTGAGAAAATGGTATCCTCCTTCACCATCTTCAGCAACTGAGCTGAGGCTGCCGCTGCCCTCATGTCCCGGCCGCATCACTAGCCCCCCCACTCCTCTCTCCCCTATGTCCGGATCCTTCACTGCCACCCGGTGACCCGCGTGACAGGCGCCGAGGGCGACACCCGGCCTGCCGGTTCCTCGCCTGTCACAGAGACCGGAGACCACAGCGATCCACGGTGAGTAAGGGGGGGGAGAGTGTGTGTGTGTGTGTGTGTTGTGTGTTGGTGTGTGTGTGTGTGTGTGTTTGTGTGTGTGTGTAGGTGGGAGTGTGTGTGTGTGTGTGTGTGTGTGTAGGGGGGAGTGTGTGTGTGTTGGGGGTGGAGGGGGGAGAGAGAGACCACAAGTAGTCAGTCACCCACCCAGTCAGTCACCTACCTACCCAAAAGGTCACCCACCCAGTCACCTACCTACCCAACCACCCAGTCAGTCAGTCACCCACCCAACAAGTCAGTCACCTACCCACCCACCCAAGTCAGTCACCTACCCACCCACCCAACAAGTCAGTCACCTACCAACCCACCCAACAAGTCAGTCACCTACCCAGTCTGTCAGTCAGTCACCTACCCAGTCTGTCAGTCAGTCAGTCACCTACCCAGTCTGTCAGTCAGTCAGTCACCTACCCAGTCTGTCAGTCAGTCACCTACTCAGTCTGTCAGTCCGTCAGTCAGTCACCTACCCAGTCAGTCAGTCACCTATCCAGTCAGTCAGTCACCTACCCAGTCAGTCAGTCACCTACCCAGTCAGTTAGTCACCTACCCAGTCAGTCAGTCACCTACCCAGTCAGTCAGTCAGTCAGTCACCCAGTCAGTCAGTCAAGTCAGTCACCTACCCAGTCAGTCAGTCTCCCTCTCTCCCCCTCTCTCTCCCACTCTCCCCCACTCTCCCCACTCTCTCCCTCTCTCCCCCACTCTCTCCCCCACTCTCTCCCCCACTCTCTCCCTCTCCCCCCTCTCTCCCTCTCCCCCACACTCTCTCCATCTCTCCCCCACACTCTCTCCCTCTCTCCCCCACACTCTCTCCCTCTTTCCCCCACACTCTCTCCCTCTATCCCCCACACTCTCCCTCTCTCCCGCACACTCTCTCCCTCTCTCTCCCCCACTCTCTCCCTCTCTCTCTCCCCCCTCTCTCCCCACACTCTCTCCCTCTCTCCCCCACACTCTCCCTCTCCCCCTCTCTCCCCCACTCTCTCTCTCCCTCTCTCTCTCCCACACACTCTCTCCCTCTCTCCCACACACTCTCTCCCTCTCTCCCCCACTCTCTCCCTCTCTCCTCCACTCTCTCCCTCTCTCCCCCACTCTCTCACTCTCTCCCTCTCCCCCCCCACACTCTCCCTCTCCCCCTCTCTCCCACAGTCTCTCACTCTCTCCCCCAGTCTCTCCCTCTCTCTCCCTCTCTCCCCCACTCTCTCCCTCTCTCCCCCACTCTCTCCCTCTCCCCCCTCTCTCCCCCCCTCTCTCCCCCACACTCTCTCCCTCTCTCGCCCACACTCTCCCTCTCCCCCTCTCTCCCCACTCTCTCCCTCTCTCCCACACACTCTCTCCATCTCTCTCCCTCTCTCCTCCACTCTCTCCCTCTCTCCCCCACTCTCTCACTCTCTCCCTCTCCCCCCCCACACTCTCCCTCTCCCCCTCTCTCCCACAGTCTCTCACTCTCTCCCCCAGTCTCTCCCTCTCTCTCCCTCTCTCCCCCACTCTCTCCCTCTCTCCCCCACTCTCTCCCTCTCCCCCCTCTCTCCCCCCCTCTCTCCCCCACACTCTCTCCCTCTCTCGCCCACACTCTCCCTCTCCCCCTCTCTCCCCACTCTCTCTCTCCCCCACTCTCTCCCTCTCTCCCCCACTCTCTCCCTCTCTCCCCCACACTCTCCCTCTCCCCCCTCTCTCCCCCACACTCTCTCCCTCTCTCCCCCACACTCTCCCTCTCCCCCTCTCTCCCCCACTCTCTCTCTCTCTCTCTCCCCCACACTCTCTCCCTCTCTCCCCTACTCTCTCCCTCTCTCCCCCACTCTCTCCCCCACTTTCTCCCCCACTCTCCCTCTCCCCCCCACACTCTCCCTCTCCCCCTCTCTCCCCCAGTCTCTCCTTCTCTCCCCCACTCTCTCCCTCTCTCTCCCCCACACTCTCCCTCTCCCCCTCTCTCCCCCAGTCTCTCCCTCTCCCCCCCACTCTCTCCCTCTCTCTCCCTCTCTCCCCCACTCTCTCCCTCTCTCCCCCACTCTCCCCCACTCTCTATCTCTCTCCCCCACACTCTCCCTCTCTCCCCCACACTCTCTCCCTCTCTCCCCCACTCTCTCCCTCTCTCCCCCACTCTCTCCCTCTCTCCCCCACTCTCTCCCTCTCTCCCCACTCTCTCCCTCTCCCCCCTCTCTCCCCCACACTCTCTCCCTCTCTTCCCCACACTCTCCCTCTCCCCCTCTGTCCCCCACTCTCTCTCCCCCACACTCTCTCCCTCTCTCCCCCACTCTCCCCCACACTCTCTCCCTCTCTCCCTCTCTCCCCCACTCTCTCCCTCACTCTCTCCCTCTCTCCCCCACTTTCTCCCACACTCTCTCCCTCTCCCCCTCTCTCCCCCAGTCTCTCCCTCTCTCCCCCCCACTCTCTCCCTCTCTCCCCCACTCTCTCCCCCACTTTCTCCCCCACTCTCCCTCTCCCCCCCACACGCTCCCTCTCCCCCTCTCTCCCCCACTCTCTCCCTCTCTCCCCACTCTCTCCCTCTCTCTCCCCCACACTCTCCCTCTCCCCCTCTCTCCCCCAGTCTCTCCCTCTCTCCCCCACTCTCTCCCTCTCTCTCCCTCTCTCCCCCACTCTCTCCCTCTCTCCCCCACTCTCTCCCTCTCACCCCCACTCTCTCCCTCTCTCCCCCACTCTCTCCCTCTCTCCCCCACTCTCTCCCTCTCTCCCCCACTCTCTCCCTCTCTCCCCCACTCTCTCCCTCTCACCCCCACTCTCTCCCTCTCTCCCCCACTCTCTCCCTCTCTCCCCCACTCTCTCCCTCTCTCCCCCACTCTCTCCCTCTCTCCCCCACTCTCTCCCTCTCTCCCCCACTCTCTCCCTCTCCCCCCTCTCTCCCCCACACTCTCGCCCTCTCTCCCCCACACTCTCCCTCTCCCCCTCTCTCCCCCACTCTCTCTCCCCCACACTCTCTCCCTCTCTCCCACACTCTTTCCCTCTCCCCCTCTCTCCCCCAGTCTCTCCCTCTCTCCCCCTCCCTCTCTCCCTCAGTCTCTCCCTCTCTCCCCCTCCCTCTCTCCCCCACTCTCTCCCTCTCTCTCCCCCAGTCTCTCTTCTCTCTCCCCCTCCCTCTCTCCCCCACGCTCTCCCTCTCTCTCCCCCACTCTTTCCCTCTCTCCCCCACTCTCTCCCTCTCTCCCCTACTCTCCCTCCCCCACTCTCTCTCTCTCGCCCCCACACTCTGGATCTGGATATCTTATTTACCCTATATATCTTAACTGCCCTATACTACACCGAAATAACCTATACTGCTGTCTTCCAGATCTGACTCACGCTTCACACGGAAGACATCAGAAGACAGGTAGGGAACACATCCCCTCCAATGTATAACATTGCGGGAATGATGGTACCTGGACATTGAGGGACTGCGGATCAGGTAAGATCCCAGGCGGGATTGCTGCTTCAGATATTGTGAAGTGGGGACGTCCAGACACTGGTTATGGGGTTCAGGAAACTAGTCATTCACACCTGGCTTTTATTTCTAGATCCGACATTTACACAAACACACACACACACACACGTAACAAGAACTAATTGTAGTATAATGTAATACAATAAATACATTTATGTCAAAAACGAATGTTGTTATGACTAGGAATTTATTAAATGTATTTTATTTATATATTTTATTTTAAAGCGGGGTTGGAGGCGGGACTAGGGTTGGGGGCGGGACTAGGGGTGGGGTTGGGGGCGGGACTAGGGGCGGAGTTGGGGGCGGGACTAGGTGGCGAGTAGATTTTTTGGTTGGGCGAGTAGATTTTTGGGTGATTTGTCGAACACTGCCTATAGCCATACTCACAGACCATAAGAACCTTCTCTACTTAGAAGGGGCACGTCATTTGAGCTCTCGACAAGCCCGCTGGGCACTATTTTTTTCACGATTCAATTTTCTTATCTCCTTTATTCCTGGCTCCAAAAATCTAAAGGCGGACGCCCTGTCTCGACAGTTCCTGGCAGAGGACAAGTCTGAAGAACAGCTAGAGACAATTATTCCCTCTAGATGTATCCTGTCCGCCAATTCCTTTGATATTTTGGACAAAATTCGATCCGAACAATCACAAATTCCGAGGGGGCTCAAGGTTCCGGAGGGAAGACTCTACACGGCACCCCAACACCGCAAAAGGGTTCTCGTGTGGTGCCATTCCTCTAAATCAGCAGGACATCCAGGGATACGGAAAACCAACGACCTTGTTCAACGTACCTTCTGGTGGCCAGAGAGGGCTAAGGATGTGGAGGAGTTTGTTAAAGCGTGTGGCACGTGCGCCCGCAACAAAGTACCTCGGGTCAAACCAGCAGGCCTTCTTCCCTTACCCATTCCAGATCGCCCCTGGAACCATATTTCTATGGACTTCATTGTAGAGCTTCCAGACTCCAAAGGAAAGAATACGATTCTTGAGGTCATTGATCGTTTTTCCAAACAGACTCACCTTGTTCCCTTGAGGGGTCTTCCAAATTCCTCCAGGCTTGCGGATATTTTCATCCAGGAGATTTTTCGTCTTCACAGAGTTCCTGCAACCATCGTCTCTGATCGTGGGTCCCAATTTGTGTCAATATTTTGGCGAGCCTTTTCCCGTAAAATGGGTATCTCACTTCAATTCTCCTCGGGATACCACCCACAGACCAATGGGCAGACAGAGAGGGCCAACCAAAACCTGGAACAATGCCTTCGGTGTTTCATAACCGTTACACAGGATGATTGGGTGGATCTGCTTCCTTGGGCTGAGTTTGCTCTTAACTCCCTTCGCAATGACTCCACTCAAGAATCTCCCTTCTTCATAAATTGTGGTTTTCATCCTTCCCGCCTACCCTTCTCCCCTCTATCCTCAGGAGTACCAGCGATTGACAAACGCATCTCCCAGCTGAAAGACTTATGGACGAGGATTCAGGAGAACTTAAAGGTAGCTACAGGGAGACAGAAACTCCAGGCAGACCGCCTTCGACGCCCGGTTCCGGAATTCATCCCAGGAGACAGGGTTTGGCTTTCTTCCAGGAATATCCGACTAAAGGTTCCTACTATGAAGCTAGCACCTAAGTTCCTCGGTCCCTTTCCTGTGGTCAGGAGGATTAATCCTGTGGCTTATCGCCTACGCCTTCCACCCTCGATGAAGATTCCGTCAGTCTTTCATATATCGTTGCTTAAACCAGCATTCCAGAGTCCTCACTTTTCTAAGGCCACGTCTCCTCCACTTCCTCTTCTGATCCAAGGTCAACAGGAGTACGAGGTTCAGGCTATCCTGGATGCTAGGATTTCCAGAGGTGGTGTACAATACCTGGTCCACTGGAGGGGGTTTGGACCAGAGGAACGTTCCTGGATTCCCCACCGGGATCTCCACGCACCTCGACTCATCCAGGCTTTCCATCGTAAGAATCCCTCCAAGCCATCTCATGGATGCCCGGAGGTCGTCCCTGAAGGGGGGGGGGTACTGTAAGGGTCTGGGAGTCACGCCGCCCTCGGCGTGCTCCTCACTTACCGGCAGCTCCGACGGGCCCTCCCGCGACACGCAGGCAGCCTCTCTCCGGAACGCCGATCACTACTCCACGTGGGCGCGCGTACGCCAAAACTCCCCTTCTACTCTCGGTCCGCCGGCTACGCTCGGTCACGTGGCTGCAAGCACAGCTACACAGAGGCGCGGCCACACGGAGCCGCACCAACCCCTTAAAGGCACAGCACCTCAAACCATTGCTGCAATCCAATGCAGTCTGACTACTGGGCTTTTTGGCTCCTCCCATGGGACTCATGCTGGACCTATCCCTGCCGTAGCCTGGCCCTTCCACACCCCCCCACCTTGCTGCGCTGCCATTGGACCCGCTCTCCTATATATACCTAGCAGTGTCACTGACTCGTTGGCTGAGCATAGAACCAGTTGTTCTCATCACTCTCTGCCTCCCTAGTCCTGTCTTGTCCTGTTTTGTTTTTGCAGTCCTCCTCGTGTACCGAACCGACTTCCGCTACATCTACCCGCACCTCTGGCATCCCGAACTCGGCATACGGTAACACGACTCTCCGCACCTCTGGAATCCCGATCCTGGCAAACGGTAAACGATTACGTCCTTATCTCTAACCCCGGACTTTGCATACAGCACCCTCTACCATCCGTACCTCTCCTGCCCCGATCCGGACTCCCAGACCACTCTACTCTCAAGACGTGCCCTCGTGGCTGTGGGTGGCGTTATATCCTATCCCACCTCAGCACCGCGGTCCCATCTCGTTTGTGGTGAGCACGCCCTGACACCTACCAAGACGGATACAGGAAGGCCATTTACCTCCGTTGAGGCTGTTGAACTACCCCTGCAAGTTACACCCCCCCACCACTTTCATATGTTGATTAACTCCCTTTTAAAAGACAAACTATAGTTACGTTAAAATGTTTCTCACTACTGGCTGCCCCAACAAGCTAAAAAGCAGCCCAATATCCCCCCTCTAACCCCCCTCTTCCCTCCTTCTCTCCCCCCCTTCCTCTTTCTCCCCCTCAGTGCTTTAAAATGGGCGCGAAACAAAGTAAACCAGCATGCTCCCACAACGCCGCGGTTAACACTGTATTACCAGACGCAAACAGTCTAATGTGTATCTCATACTGCTCCTATCAAATGACCCGCTGACCCCCCTCTACACCCCCCCACCTTACCATCCCCCCTCTCCCCACCCCACCAGCCCCCCATTTCCACAGACCTAGCAATACATAGGAACAACAATGCATAAACATGGAAATTACAATGAATATGAACTCCTCCGCAACTACCTCCCCAATAACTGGACATACCCAAGAGTGTCCCCACTCCTTTTTGTACGACCAGGATTGAGGATATTGTTATATAATTGTATGTATGATAACCCAATGTGAATACCTCTCTACCTACTGTACAAATAACTCAAAGTATTGCGCCGAAATATTCTCCATGACTCTTCTCCCTTACCATCCACCCCCCTACATCCCCTCCCCCCTCCCCCTCCCCCCCTTACCCCTTCCCCCCCACCCCCCCTATTCCTCCCCTTGTCCTCCCCCCCCTCACCCCCCTCCCCCACCTTCCCTCCCCTTCCCCATATCCCCTCCCCCTCTTCCCGTGATCCGCGTTCCGACAGACCCAGCAATACATGAGAACAACAATGCATAAACATGGAAATTGCAATGATTATGATCTCCTCCGCAACTACCTCCCTAATAACTGGACATACCCAAGAGTGTCCCCACTCTTTTTTGTACGACCAGTGTCGAGGATATTGTTATATAATTGTATGTATGATAACCCAATGTGAATACCTCTCTACCTACTGTACAAATGACTCAAAGTATTACGCTGAAATATTCTTCATGACTCTTCTCCCCTCTCATCCACACCCCTCTGCCCCCTCCGCACCCTCCCTCCTCCCCCCCTCCCCCCCGCCCCCACCTATCGCCTCCCTTCCCCCCCTCTTTCCTACGCATATCCCAGGACAGAAATGCCCACGACCTGCCACCCTAAGAGGACAACCCCTGCTCTGGAAGGGTAACCCCCCAGCCACCACCAGGATATGAAAGTCAGGGGGAGACATCATATTCCTACAGGAAACCCACTTAACATCACAAGACCCCCCAAATTTGTTCAAAAAAGTGTTTCCGACATGCTTTTTCGCATCATTTAGTAGTAAAAAGCGGGGAGTGGCTATACTAATCAGACAAGGAACTCCATTTAATCATGTCAAAAACACAATGGATCCAGAGCGTAGATTTCTCGTGGTATATGGCTTTTTAGCGGGCTCGGCAATCGCTCTAATCAATCTATATGCCCCAAACGAAAACCAAACAGAATTTTTAAAAACAGTGCTTGAGGGCATTGACCCGGGATATCTGTCATCGATGATACTGGGAGGAGACCTAAACATGGTCTCTAACCCCACCGAGGACAGATCAACTGCAATGGGTCACCCCCGTACAACCCACTCCCAAATCACGGGGAAAAGGTTCAGGGAACTAATGGACGAGTTCTCATTGGTGGACATATGGAGATCCCAGCATCAGGGTCAGAGAGACTACACCTTCTACTCAGCACCTCACCAGACCTATTCACGCATAGATTATTTTCTGCTGACCAAAAATATCTTAGAGGCAACCACGAAATCAGACATCGGCCCCATCACGTGGTCAGACCATGCCTTAATCACCTTGACCCTATCCACACCATTCGAAAAGACCACATCTTACTCCTGGAGATTAAACGACTCCCTATTGAACCACCCTGAGATAGAGAGAGAGAGATCAGAGCCTCCCCTAAGGACTACTTTTTCTTTAACTCAGGATCGTTCTCATCTCCAGCGATCCTATGGGAAGTCCATATGGCGGCAATCAGAGGCAAATTCATCTCTATTGCGTCCCATAGGAAAAAAGTCAAACAGAAATCGATTACAGAACTCACCGATAACATCTTAAAGTTAGAACAAGCCAATAAAGCTAATCCCACAAAAAAAATCTATAAAGCCTTAACCACAGCCAGACAAAAACTCAAACAAGTCCAACTTGAAGATGTGGGAAAAGCCCTTAAATGGACTAATCAACATTACTATGATAAGGGCAACAAGGCTGACAGGCTGCTGGCCAGCAGACTAAGAGGCATCCAAAAGAGATCTCAAATAACAGCGATCAAGAATACGTCTGGTGAGACACAATATAGTTACAAAAAGATAGCAGCGGAGTTTACAAAATACTATACAGAACTTTATAACTTAAGATCCAAAACTGGTCGACCAGAACCAAAGGCATCCGAAGCAATTAAAAAATACTTAGACAAATGTCAACTCCCTACCCTGACAGAGGAGGAAAACGAGGTCCTCAATGCTGAGATCGCAAAAGAAGAATTAGAGGAAGCAGTAAAAGCCTTGAAAATCTCCAAGTCACCTGAACCTGATGGCTTCACTAATGTCTACTACAAGAGATACTTGCCCATACTATCCACGCATCTATTAAAAATGTTCAACCATTTTTTGGAAGGAAATTCGATCCCCCCCTCCATGTCTCTCGCTAACCTAGCCATAATTCATAAGGAAGGCAGAGACCCGATGCAATGTGGCAGCTATCGTCCAATCTCCCTTCTCAATAATTACCTCAAACTATATAGCAAAATCCTGGCCAACAGATTAAACCCTATCCTACCAAGGCTGATAAACATAGACCAAGTTGGATTTGTGACAGGTCAACAAGCCTCGGATAACACACGTAAAATAATTAATATTATTGAGCATGTCCACCTCACAGGAACCAAAGCAATACTACTTAGTTTGGACGCAGAGAAGGCGTTCGATAGAATCGATTGGCTATTCTTAGACCATACAATGCGTAAAATTGGCTTTAAAGACGCATACTTAGAAGGGGTCCGCAGACTCTACCAAGATCCATTGGCAATGGTAAAATTACCAGGGGGCAGTATCCAGAGCTTTAATATTAAAAATGGCATGAGACAGGGATGCCCCTTGTCCCCTCTCCTCTTCGCACTAACTATAGAACCCTTAGCGGCTACAATCCGAAATAATGTAGATATTCAAGGGATAGAAATTGGACGTTCGCAATACAAAATATCCCTGTTTGCGGACGATATAATACTAACACTCTCAAAACCCCAAATTTCCCTCCCAAACCTACAAAAAGAGCTCATAGACTTCGGAACCATATCAGGATATAAAATCAATAATGATAAATCCGAAGCACTAAATCTAAACCTGCCAGAGCCAGAGATGAAACTTCTTAAGCTAAATTTTAACTATCGATGGAGCTCCTCCTATATCAAATACCTGGGAGTAAAGATATCAGGGAGATACCATTCCTTATACCACCATAATTATCCGGCCCTTTTTCGGAAAATTAAATTAGACCTAGACAAATGGGGAGTGTACCAAATATCATGGATCGGGAGAATGATCTTGGTGAAAATGAATATACTCCCCAGATTACTATACTACTTCCAGACCCTCCCGATCCACATCCCTGGCTCAGAATTGAAGAATATCCAGAAATTTTTTTCCACTTTATCTGGCAGGGGAAAAAAACCAGAATCGCAAGGACAGTTCTACTTGCTTCAAGGGGGAGAGGGGGCCTGGGAGTCCCCGATATTATACGATACTATCAAGCCGCCCAGTTGCGACAGGAACGCGGAACCAGGCCAATATTGCTGGCTAGACATAGAAATGCAATATGCCGGCACGCCTTCTCTGCCAGTATGCCTTTGGTCCCTGAGCAGGGAGGACTTGCAGAAAAGCAAATTCAAATTAGGACCAATGAGGCATACATGAGAGACCTGGACGACATGCAAACTTAAATTCAAGCTCACAACTGCCAAATCCCAACTCACACCAATTATCCAAACCCCTAAATTCCCACCTGGTTGTGAGCCCAGACAATTTGAGCAATTTACGACTAAAAAAATAAGGGTGATTGCCGAATTCCTGAGCATAGGAGAGTTCCTGAGCTACCAAAGATTACAAAACAAATACGAAATAAGGGGATTGAATGTCTTTAAATATCTCCAAATTCGGCACTTCATTCAAACAATATCGCCAACGTTGGAATTTCCCCCTCTCACGAGCTTTGAAAGGCTGTGCAAAGAAACGACGCACCAAAAAGGTCTTATAACACAAATATACGCAGAGCTGGAAAGGGCAACAGACGCCCCAGTTCATGACTACATGCTCCATTGGGCAGCAGAATTGGACATAGTTATAGACCGAGAGGATTGGGAAAGCATTTGGGAATCAGCCTCAGGAACTTCCATATGTACCACAATCAAAGAAAATATATATAAAATACTATTTCGCTGGTATCTTACCCCAGTTAGAATAAATCAAATCTATCCTCTGGCCTCCGACCTATGTTGGAGAGGCTGCGGACAAAAGGGTGACATGGCCCAGATATGGTGGTCATGTCCAGAAATTCAGAAATACTGGGAAACCATACAGACTTTAATTACAGAGGTCACAGACCTCACCATACCCATTGATCCGTTGACCTACTTGTTGGCCAGGCCAATCAAGAACATTGACCGCCCAATAAGAAAATTGATCTCCTTCATTCTTACGGCGGCAAGATGTGCGGTGGCGGCCTCGTGGAAGAAGGTGTCTCCCCCCCCCTAGGCAAACAGTCAAAAATAGAATACAAGAAGTTATGTTAATGGAGAAACTCTCGGCCTTCCTAAAGAGGAAAACGGAACCTTTCTATACCACGTGGGAGCCATGGCTGACCCGAATGGCAGACCAAAGATAGCTACCCCCAGTAGATGACGGTCGTAGTAAGGGAGGAATCTCATGTGATGAACTGGGGAGGAAGGGCCCTCCCTTCCTCAGAGCCCCCCCCCCAACCTCTCCCTCTCTGCCCCTCTTTCTTCCCCCTCACTCTCTGTTTCCATCCTCACGCCAACCCTGCCGACCCATGTTTTAAGGTCGGGGGTGAGTTGAGTCTTTCCCTCTCACTGTTATTAAACCAAGAAAAACCTGTATTAGGCAATAAGATGTTTATCCGTTACTTACATAATGTATGCCAAATAACGCCTAATAAAAAAATTTGAAACAAAAAAATAGGGGATATCTCTGTTTATATGCGGATGCTAATAATAGTAGTAACCATATTAATACAAGAATTTATTTCTAGGTATAAATTCTCTCCCTATGAGACACTTATGGGATGAGTTATGACCATCAGTAGTTCAAAGTAACGAATTAAGGACCATGTTATTATATGTTATTATATGTTATTAAAACAATTAATAAGTATTGCATGCAACTAATATATATTTTTGAGTCTCTCTAGGCACAGGTTAAAGCTGAAAGTGCACCCACGCAAGACGGGTTAATGGTCAAGCATTTTCTACGCAAGCACGCTCTTCATCCCAGATGAAAAGGCCATTTAAATACTACTCATCACCAGCATTGCAGTAAAAATTTCTTATCATCATGGATACACATCACGCACGTCAAAATACTGTAGTGCCAGCCTACTGCTGCGACACACTTTATTCGAGCAAATACCCAGTATGTACCTGGCAGATACCTGGAATGCGCCGCTCCTCACCTCAGACAAGCCCCGTTGCGTTTGCCTTCCCAGCCATGGTTCATGCCTGGCTGACGGGCGGCTGATCTGTTAAATGATAATGATTAGGATTTAATAGGCTGCAATGCTTCGCGTGTCTACCAGATGGCATAAATTCATGTATTGTAATGCAGTATATATATATATACTGTGCAGTATTGCAGCCAGCGGGAATAAAATGCTTCAATCCCTGCCTGG
This sequence comes from Ascaphus truei, assembly GCF_040206685.1. Classification (NCBI taxonomy): domain Eukaryota; kingdom Metazoa; phylum Chordata; class Amphibia; order Anura; family Ascaphidae; genus Ascaphus; species Ascaphus truei. Next base: position 1,444,550 of record NC_134496.1, on the reverse strand, counting down.
AAAATAACGCAATGCACTCGGGCAGAAAACAGTCACAAACCTCAATACACCCGAGTATACCCGAATTCGTGGGACTAGCCGAGCTCGAATAAAGTGTGTCGCCAGTGTAGGCACAAACAGCTAATAAAGACAAAGACATAGCCCCTGCAAATTAGTGTTTTGATGGACACAATACTCTCTGACCACTAATCATCAAGGGAGAAAGGTCATAGGCAAAAAAGTCCAGGCCTCAACACACGAACTTTGAACTTTTTATTTTTACAGGTTTTTATTATTTTTCAGTTATAATGTATGCTCCATTATGTTTGTGTAAGTGGCATCCCATAAGGATGACAAAATAGTATAAGGTATTATTTGTTTAACTGTTTATTTTGTTTGGATTTATAGGTTAATAGAATCTCCCTGCAGAATGATATCCCGGTGGGAGAATGCTTTATCAGTCAAACACACGGTTATGTTAATTGCTCACAGGTAGAGTTGGAAACAGAAGAGAGACACCCAATACACAAGTGCTAAAAAGTAGTCTATGGGAAGAATAAGTTTCGGGGAATTTATTCCCAAATGTAGGAGTTGGGTTACTGTATGACAGGTTTACAGGGATATCCTCAATCATACAACCACAGACATTTACTCACAACCAAGAGTAGGTTTAGTTTAAATTAATGGCTCTGTAGAATAAAATAGCTGTAGACTATATTTTAGCCTCAAAGGGAGGGGTATGTATGCGCCCTAGTTAAAATGCAATGTTGTGTATTTATCCAGGATTCAGGAACCATTGGGACTTGGTGGCTGGAATGTTTTGCTTTGAGTGAAGCTAGCGAATGTTTTTGTATGTGTGTCTGTCCTACTCATTGCTCTCTATATGTTAAGTACAGCAAAACTCTGATCCAGAAGTGCGTTGCAAACCCCACCGACGCTATGCCTCTCTGCGGGGATGATGTCGCCAGTCCCCCAGAAGAAGAGACCGAAGATGAAATCAACTGGGCTTATATAATGGCCGGAAAGGAAAGAAGTTATGCACAACTTGGACATCTTGGTCCAGCAGGACTATGAAATGGTTAACTGTTCTGTTCTTTAAATAGACTGTCTCTTAAGGATATGGGGGGACTGAGAAGACTGGATATGAGGAAGGTGGGAGGTCACCAAGGGCCGTGAGTCAACAACAAGGAATGAATCACAGGTCATTCATTTTGACCATAGCAGCCATCTTGGTCCGTTTTGCCATTCTGAGTGTAGCGGACATGTAAAATGGCTACAGTCATCTCTCCTGCTGACAGTAAGGCCTGGTAAGTTGTGGGCATGCCAGCAGTAATTATGGAGGGTTTGCCCTCACACCCTGGTGGGGTGCCCTGTGTATGGATGGGAGTGGTCACATGCTCTGACTCCATGGTTAGTGATGTCAGAGGTGTGTCAGCTTCCAGAAGTTACATAAGGCACAGCAGACTGTTTCTAAAAAGTAGTTCTAGTACAAGTTCAGCTAAGAGGAGGAGGAGTTCAAGTTCTAGTCCTAGCCTGAGTTACTGGTTATGTTTTAGTAACTGCAAGAGACTGTGTCCAGGGACCTGGCACAGGGTAAAGATATCCCGGCTGGGATAGGGAATCCCTATTAAAGGAGAGCTCACCTTTTAAAGGGAAGTACTGACTCAGGATGAGTGGCTAGATATTCTACTGCGTGGGGCAGCTAGCCCACATCAATCAATAAAGATGCTCTTATTCGAACACCCTCTCGTGTACATGTGTGGAGTGAATGTACAGAGAGGAGCACCACGGAGGAGTTCCTCAACAGGACCATCCCCATGCGGACGCAGGGACCCTGATGAGGTGGAGGCGCTGCACTGGAACTAGGTAGGACTCAGCACACTACCTCAGCTGCCTGTCTGGACGGGTCCTCCCCACACCCCATCATGCGGGAGACTCAGGAGTCCTGTAGCCAACAGGTGCACCACCAGACACTACCACACTGTAATGGGGACCGGTTAGACCACAGGGGTCAATGTGAGATTGGGTGGGTCAGGCCGGGCCAGAAATACCGTTACATGAGTAAATGCAGTATGAAAGATGAATGCAAGAAGAATGTTTGTGCAATTGCTCTTAGCAGAAATTAGCCCCCACCAATTCTCACAAATAGCTGACCCTTAAATTATGTGACATATTGAGACGTAAGCCATTTTTCTAATCTATACAAATATTTAATGTTATATATATATATATGTCTCTATTGGTCACTACAAGGCCATAGTCATAGAGAAGAGTACCAAGTAAGGGTATTTGTTCTTTTAGAGAACAAAAAGGAGGGAATTGTTAGGACCAGTAGGTCAGGCCAGAATCTGCACTTGTGTTAAGCATCCATGTTGTCTGATCATAACTAGTTAAGATTCTGTAGTCAGCCTTTTGCTGAAATATAATTCCTAATGCACTCAGTTTCTGCCAAATTACATTTCCTTTCTTCCTGCTCAGGATATTGCTAAGATACTTTTTGTATTGTCAGTTTCCTGCTCTTTTAGTTAGAATATAATAGACTGGTTCTATGAAAGAGGCAAAATCGTATAACTTATTTGCTAGAGATTCAAGGTCTCATTTGATAACAGACAATGAACAAGCTATGTATTCAGACATTGCTTGTATTGGGAGAAACACTTCCCAAAATCATGCCACTAATATGTCCCGCCCCTAAATCACGCCTCTAATCAGAGCTACGCCCAAGACACACCCAGGTTACGCCTATGTTACGCCCTTGTTACGCCTATGTTACGCCTCTAATCAGTATCTTCTTTTTCTGGTATAAAAGTCATTACCCTATGAATAATAAATGGAGACAAAGGATTTGAAACCTGGCTTGCGTTACATTTCATTTCTTTCGTATTCCCGGGCCTGTAAGTTCATCAAAAATCGGAGATAACAAGTGTCAGTGCGTGAAAGCTTCCCGGGGGAGTCTGTTGCAAACGGTGCAGATGTGTGTAAATCCAGTCACAAGGCCTTCAGCTTTCTTGGCAGAGGAAAGGTTCCTCTCAGTTCTGAAGCCTAGTCAAGGAAAAAGGTTTTCCTTCACTAACTAACAGCGCTATACAAGAACATGCTAAAAAAAAAAACTATGTAACTAATATTAAGGGCCTCATGCAGAGAGCAGCGCTATTTAAAATTGGAGAGGGGAATAAAATGTAGCTTTAATGGAGAGCTTTTTTCTCCATATGCAGAAAGGGCATAAAACTGCATTTAGAATCCTTTCTGCATATGGAGAGTTTCAACCGGCGATATGTGCGTTAGTGAAACATGTTTTAAAAAAAGCGGGTTTTTTTTTTTTCCTTCTCCCTCTGGCCGCCGACCTCCAGCTTCCAGCCAAGTTTTTTTGGCGGAGGTAAATTGAGAATTTCTCTCCATGTTATTGGCGCGATCAGCCACTAGATGGCGATCGCGCCTTTCTGAATAGGGATATTTTTACATGAGGGGAGATTTAGGTTCTCGCCGGTAGCAAGAAGAGTTTTAAAAAAAAAATTAAAAAAATGGCGCTTTTTTTAAAACTCGCCAGTACCTGCCGTTCTACAGGCATTTCTCTCCAAATAATGCCGCTATTCACCTTACCGCTGCTCTCTGCATGAGGCCCTAAGTATTTTAGCCCGGAGACTTTTTGCAATGACATTTTTTACATTTATTTATTTTATTTATATATTTGTTTCTCTTACCTTCAGCAGCAGTGACGATGGCGGCATCATCTCCTGGCATCTCCCCATGCAAGGTCAGTTAGCATGGCTCTGCATGTCATCAAATGACGCGCATTGCCATGACAACATGAAGTCATGTGATGTCACGGCACCATGCAGTGTCAAGTTGCCATGAAAAAGGGACGCCATATGGTGCCGAGGACTCGCATGATGCCCCCTTATCATGGCAACGTGACACCGCGTGACTTCATGACATCGCGTAGAGTCCCATTGTCATGGAAACGCGACACCATTTGACGTCGCAGAGCCATGTTGACAGGATTTGCAGGGGGAGATGCCGATTCCACCACATGGAGATTTTTCAGGTAAACCCGTAGTCTCCGGATCAAACCGGGAGTGGTGGCAATCCTGGGCCTGTCAAACCAAACCAGGCCTAGTTTATGTGCTGATCTCGTGATAAAGGTGTCTGGAGTCAACATCTGGTTTTGCAAGTGGGGGGATTGAAATATTGCTTCCCTGACACTAGAATGAACAGGACCCTTTTACATTTACATTGAAAGGCAGGAAATCTTCAAATTCCAGAGGGTGTGACTAAGAAGGTATTAAGAGTACCTGTATTAAATGTGAACATTTCATGGGCCTGACAGCAATTGGCAAGAATAGCAAATAGATGTCTCAGTGTCTCCTCTGCTGAAATCCCTCTCCTGGCTTCCAATCAAATCCCATATCTCACACTTAATTCTCCTCCTCATTTTTAAAGCTTTACACTCTTCTGCCCCTCCTTACATCTCAGCTCTAATTTCTCGCTATGCACAATTCAGACTCTTGCGTTCTGCTCAAGGATGTCTCTTTCTACCCCTTTTGTATCTAAAGCCCTCTCCCGCCTTAAACCTTTCTCACTGACTGCCCTACACCTCTGGAATGCCCTTCACCTCAATAACTGACTAGCACCATCTCTATCCACCATTAAGACACACCTTAGGATACACTTGCTTAAAGAAGCATATGAGTAGCAACATGGCTAATACTATACACATGAATACTATACTATACACACTTGGCCCCCTGCAGACGCACTTAGCAGAATGCTCTCCTACTGTTTCTGTACGTTCTACCTACCAATTAGATTGGAAGCTCTTCGGAGCCGGGACCCCTCTTCCGAAATGTTACTTATATATCTGAAGCACTTATTCCCATGATCTGTAATTTTTATTATTTGTTATTTATATGATTGTCACGTGTATTACTGCTGTGAAGCGCTATGTACACTAATGGCGCCTTATAAATAAAGACATACAATATTTGAAACTGTTAGAATTACACGAATGAAATGATGACTTCATGATTTGGAGGTGCCAATGGCAAATATCTGTTTCTCATGTAAAAATAGAATTTATATGGTCATATTCAGGCGTGTATATTAACCACACAGACGCAACAGTTAAGATGACGTGTCTAAATATTATTGAAACAAAATTATGAGGTCTTTTATATACAGCAGAACCCCGTTATAATGCCGTCCTCGGGGGCCACCTGGTCCGACCGCGTTATAACCGGTGTTGCGCTAATTTAAAAAAATGGCCGCCACGCGCCTGATCGGAAGGAGGAGGGAGGAGGCAGGAGTGAGGTGCCTGCAGCCCAAGCACTTCCCCCAGCAGCCCCAGCACGATCCCCACCACGATCCCCACCACGATCCCCACCACGATGCCCCAGTGCAATATAAACCCACGTCCCAGAAAAAACACCCGCCGCACCGAGACCGGGGATTAACAGAAAGGGAACCAAAGGGGCATGAGCAACAGCTGAGATGGAACAATGGGTAGTCACACAAGGGGCGTGGCCAACGCCCACGCTGCCAATTGAAAAAAAAAACAAAAACGCGAAATGACCAATGGGAAGAGATCTACAGAATAAAGAAGGCACCAAGACAAACCAGCTGTGATCCCCCCTGCCCGCCGCAGGACCTCTGGGTTAGAGAGCAGTAGTATGGCGCGTGACTTTCGCTGGCCCACAAAACCGCGGGCTGGGTGATGGGAAGGGGTCGGTTTGCGTTTCACTTCTTGTTCAGAGTTGCAGTCCCCGCCCACTCACCTGTTTGGTTTTAGCCCCATGTGGCACCAGGCGGAGGCTTGGAGCGCAAGTCCGGGCTGCTCCAATGGGGAGGGAGATGTTCAATGCACCCGGTATGCACCAATCTCCTATCCTTAACAACTTTTTAAAATTAATTTATTTTCCGTTCATGTATTTAATCTACATTTTTGTTTTTCAAAATGATCCCATTGTGTTTCCTTATTTAACGATTAACTTTGATAGCGAAGCAAATTGTAGCTTTATGCTTGTTGAAGTCTGAATATCACCAGGTTTGGAAAATTATATACAATGATCACCTAAGTGTACTAATGATCAATTGTCAGAATGGAGTATTTGGACAAGAGGACATTACTCTGGCTGGATACACCTTGGAATCTGTCAATCCTGCCTAAACCTTGCACTTTCTTGTAGCAGATTGATCATTACAAGCATGGCAACTGCTGATACTAAATTAAAATCAAGGGATATGGCCACATTGTGTAAATACAGTATACTATTATTTTATATTTATATCCACATAAACAACGGTTGGTATGAACCCTTCAAATGCCAGATGCCAGAGGACCGGTGGCGTCTTTCGAGATCGTTGCTAAGGATACCAATCTCTTACCTGGGCTCTTTTTGTGGAGCAATGGTGATCCAGTAATCCTAATAGGAAATAACAATAGTGTGTGTGTGTGTGTTTGTGTGTGTTTGTGTGTGTGTGTGTGTGTGTGTGAAGTTTGGCAAAAAAAATATTTTTTATATTTAAATATTCGGGGTCCACGCTCACACCGCGTTATAAGCGGATCTGCGTTATAGCGGATCACGCTATAACAGGGTTGAGCTGTATTGAGGAAATGTTTGGGATGCGAAAAGGAAGGTTTATTTCTTTAGTTCGTAAAACTGTCAGTAGAGATTGATGAAAGGGGTGGGTTGTAAACACAGAAAGTTGTGCTTATGTTGTTCTCAATTAAGGGAATTCATAATATAAAGCCCTACTTTGTAATTATCAGTTATATTTCAACTAAAGGGGTGTCCATGCTGGAACACTTGAATCTTAATTTCCACTCAAGACCCTTTTGGAAAAGATCTGATCAATGTTAGACAATAATGTAAGTTAGATTCTTTGTTTACTGTATGCTTGTTATTTTGATGAAACTGTTTGCATTTATTATAACTGTACTGTATGTTCTTGTACTAATCATTTTCTGTAACCTACAGTAAGCACTGTATTTTTGTATATTAAATCTAACCTCTAAAAGTAATAATTAGGGGTCTGATTGAACTTTTGCATGCTTTTTAGAGAGTAATTTATATTATCGTACACATTTTGCTATAACAGATTTTTCTGTGTTAAGTGCTTACTGTAGTTTTCTTAATAACCTGGGGCTGAAGACTGCAAATAATTACTTATTTAATATTTCTTTAGTGGTGGCAGCAGATTAAAGATAGATATTGTAATGGAGTAGAAGTAAATGTTAAGTCATTTTAAGTACCTTGCAAAGGAGAAATGTGAAGCTGTAAGTTGGCTGTGTGTATTACCCCTGGTTGCATATATAAGTCATTTGCTCACAAGTGTGCCATTCGTGACAGATATTGGGACAGATGAGGGGAGATATTATTATTCATTTGAGGGACCCTGCAGGGAGATGATTGGATCAGCTAGATAGCTGTGTGTATTAACCCTTGTCCCATATACAGGGTACATGCTCATAGGTGTGTCCTACGTGACAACCTTCTTTTAAACAATTGTTATCATCTGCACTGGCTGCCTGTAAAATGGCAAATTTATTTCAAGATTGGCTTGTTGTAAGCCAACGTCTATCAGAGCTCCATAGTTACTCGTGGTTGGTCTTGGTGTTAAAGTCTAACTTGTACAGAGACTGTGGACTCCGAAGTTGTCATTCCTACATGCAGGAACCCTTGCCGGATGGATTGTGAAGGAACATCAAGGGTAAGCTAGCTTTGGGAGCGCCTTCCACCTGATCAGCTAGAAGTTCCCCAGTATTCCCTGTGTTTTGGTTTGGTTTGGGTGGTTTTACTGTTAGCTTGTGTTCTGCCTGGTGCTTTGCGATCCCTGGCATTCTTGTCAACCCCGATCGTGACAAGTACAAACAAAAAATAATGATGATATTGGTCTTCACTTCTCTCTATTTGAACATGTAGCTCTAATCAAAATGGTCTTTTTTCCTAAATTTTTTTTTATCTTATAAAAACGCTTCCTGTGATGGAAGGGAGTGGGCAGTGGGCAGGAGGATAGCCCTTTGTTCGAAATTTGCGACGGTGAACCCTGCTTCCATCGATTGGATTGGCAGATGGACTAGACACCGTCCCCTGCCCTCTGATTTACTAGGGGGTTAAAACATCCATTCTCTACCCCTGGGGGCAATTTTCATTTTAGCCGGGCCCTCCGATTATGAAACAGCTGTTTTGATTGGCCAAAACGAGCCAATGTTTCTCTATAGAGGTGGGAGATTTAAAAGTGTCTGCAGAACACAGCGCCATGTTGGTTTCTGTGTGTAAAGCCTCACTGGGACCTACCTTGAGTAACCCATGGATTTATCTGCTGCTTACCCTTATTTGAAGTCCAGGACCCCTCCACTCTCCATGGACTAGCCCTCGCCAAGTATACTATACTTGTAAATGCAAGGTTCTTTGTTCCCCTTTTTATTTTAACCCAGTGATTTTCTGAATTGTATTCCTTTCCAATTACTGTACTCTTCATATTTAACCTTAATTTGAATAGCTTACTTGCCAGACTAATTGTACTTTGTGTGCACCATGGCTACCTACCACGGTTAAGTTAGAATATTAATTTTATTAGTAACCCTTTGTGTGCCAGCTATATATCTGGGAGCCCTGTGTCCTCAATGTTTTCAGAGGTCTCAATGCCCCCAGAAATTGCACACTCGTTTTTGAAGTATGTTTGACTTGCTGTGCGAGTCTGTGGTTAGCGGGAAGGCTGTGAGGTTGCCCATGTCTAAGATCAAGAAGTTCTTGGGTGGGCTGCCCCCTCAAAGCCTGACTGGTGGCAATGCTACATCCTAGTGAGCTTATACTAACAATGTTATTTTTGTGTGCACAGTTCCTGGTGGCCAGAGCAGGATTCATTTGCGGTCCGTGGGACCAAGGCACTATCCTTGCTGGCTGAGTCTTTATGAAGACTCAATATAACAGGCTGGAGTGTAGAGCTGCCCCCCATCCCGTGACATTCCCCATGATTTTAAATAGAGAAAGTCATTGCTTTGATTTAAGAGCTTTTCACCAATTTTATTTGGAACAATAACAACATAGATTGCTTTACCCACATTATGGGCAGATATAGACAATGCTTGGCAAATGCTTAGCAAATGGCAAACTTAGCAAATGCAAAGGGTCCCCATTTATTAAGCAACAAGGTAAGGTAAAGGGGTGGGGGTGGGGGGTCGCAAGCAGTTGCTATCTTAGCAGGGACTGCATTGGCATGATATTGTGAGGCATTTTAAAGTGAGCTTTTAAGTGAGAATATATAGTTAGACTATAGTTTGACTAGAGGTGACTGGGGACTGCATCCTTCTGCAAACTCTTCTACACAAGGCAACAAACGGTGAGCTATTCTGACCACACTATGACACTTGGCTCAAAACTGCTCCATGCATTATTACATACCTCTGGCATAATGAACCTGCTTTTTACCTTCACTTTGTTCTTTCTCGTGGCCTCATTGAAATGTTACTCTCTCTATCCACTACACACTCCCCCTCCTGGCCCACGCCCAAAATCACCATACACCCTGAATTACTCAAAAGCCTTGCACTATCTACTGAATGTTGGTGAAGAACCCTGATAACCAGCACACCAACCACCGCACACTCAATTGGCAAAAATCATATAGTTACAACTACTGAAATTTCTACTCATACTATTACTCTCTTTAGCAGGTGATATTGAATCTAACCCAGGCCCTCCCACTTCAACTCTGTCCCATACCCCTGAGAATACCCCCTTCAAATTCCAGAAAGGGCTATCTCTCGCCCATATAAATATCCGGAGTCTGCTGCCCAAACTGGATGAACTAAGGGCATGGTGCCTTATGTATAAACCAAAAGCCATTGTTCTTATAGAAACATGGCTAACCCCTAAAACCCCTGATGCAAATATTGCCATACATGGATACTCCATTTCTAGGAGAGATAGGTCAAAGAGAGGAGGAGAGGTGTTATTTTATATTGCAGACACCTTACAATTTACACTGTTAAATTGCCCCCCAAGCCCACCCTCTTTTGAAATCCTAGTTGGCAGAATATGCCTCCCATTGTCTAAGCCCATCTTGCTTGCTGGCATCTACCACCACCCCTAAAGCCCCTCTACAATTCCTGACTGATATCACCCAGTTTCTTGGCTCCATTTCCTCTCTGAATGAGAAGAGTGAGCTGCTAGTTCTTGGGGATTTTAACTTCAATTGGCTTGACCCTAAAAACCACAAAATCCAGATACAAATCAAATCGCTTAACCTATCGCAACTCAATTCCCAACCCACATGGGCAAACCTGAAATCGCACAACCGTTCCTTGCTTGACTGGATTCTCTCCTCAAATCCCAGCAGAATCCAATCCTCTGGCATCCTTCCTGACATTTTCAGTGACCATGCAATAGTGTACTGTGTAAGGAAAATTAAACCGCCCCAATCAAGCCCTAAAGTTCTCCTTACTAGAACATTTAGAAACTTTAACCCACAACAGTTTCTGTCTGACCTTACCAACTGCCCTTGGCACAGAATCGATTTAATTCCCGACCCTGATTCTGCGCTTGACTATTTCGAATCCGAGTTCTTAAAACTCTGTGATACCCATGCTCCACTACACAGAATAAGGGTATGGGGTGCCCACCTTCCATGGGTAACACCTGACTTTATAGCCCTCTACCAGTTCAGGGATGCCTTGTGGAAAAGCCACAAAGTAACTGGCACTACCAAGGATCTCCATCACTACAGATGCCTGCGGAACATGTGCACAAGGCAAACAAAGCATGCAAAAGCACAATATTACTCTGACAATCTCCTCCAGAATACATCAAACCCAGCTAACTTCTGGAAGGTTATCAACAACTTAGTCCAGCCTTCTAACCATCAACAGCCAAGTAATATCACTAAGGGGGTATTACTCTGACAAACCCCACCGACATTGCAAATGCACTCAATGACTACTTTGAGGGGTGTGCTACTAACTTATTAGCGAAACGCAACCCAAACCACAAACCTGAATCTCATCCTGGGAGTACCCATATAGCCCCACCCCCTCCCAACACTGCCCACAATTTTCAATTTGGCCCAGTATCCGAAGAGGAGATTACACAAGCGCTCCTCAAATTAAAACTAAGCAGCCAATGTGGACCTGACTTACTACAATCTAGGTTCCTAAGACTTGGTGCCCCAGCAATTGCCAAACCAATTGCTTCTATAGTCAACTCTATCCTGTCTGCAGACCATATCCCTAAGACCTGGAAAACTGCCACAGTTGTCCCAATCTTCAAAAGTGGGGACAAAAACAATGTCTCAAACTACAGGCCAATCTCCCTTCTCCCAATCCTATCCAAAGTCATGGAAAAATGTGTCCACTCCTAACTAAGCGATTACTATACCAAGACAAATTTCCCTAGCCAATTCCAATCTGGCTTTCGCCCCAAACACTCTACCGTACCTAACTACCCTGCTAAAAGTTTGCAATGAAATCAAGTGTGGAATGGAACGTGGTCAACTCACTGGTGCAATATTCCTAGATTTTGCAAAGGCTTTTGATACTGTTGATCATGCTATCCTGCTTAACAAACTCCAGAGCTCTGGAATAGGGAAGCATGCTTTAAACTGGTTTCAGTCCTACCTATCAGGTAGATCACAACATGTGTCCATCTCAGGCTCTAACTCCAACCCCCTGGATATCACCTGTGGCGTCCCGCAAGGCTCTGTTCTGGGGCCCCTACTCTTCTCAGTTTTCATCAATGATCTTCCCACAGCTTGTAAGGAAGCTTCAATACACATGTATGCAGATGACACAATCTTATATGCACACAGCCATAGCCTCTCCGACCTTGAACACGTACTTCAGTCTGACTTTTTAAGACTTGAAAACTGGATTTCCAAAAACAAACTGTTTTTAAACACTGGCAAGACTGTAACAATGGTATTTGGGACCAAGACTAAATTTTTAAAGCTTCCAGTGACTGAGCTCCAGATCAGAACCAACGGTAACACCACCCTAACTCCTGTTACTAATTTTAAATACCTTGGCATATGGTTTGACTCCCACTTAACATTCGGAATGCACATTGATGCCCTGACATCCAAAACCTATGCCAAACTAGGTGTACTTTACAGGAACAAATCCTCCCTAAGCCTGCTGATCAGAAAGCGTATTGCACAGCAGATGCTAATGCCAATTATTGACTATGGAGACATATTATATGGCTTTGCACCTCAAACCCACCTTGGCAAACCTGACACCCGCTACAATTCAATTTGTCGTTTCGTTCTCCAATGCAACTACAACAAACATCACTGAGAAATGCTCAAAGAACTAGATTGGTCATCACTCAAGTCTAGGCGCAAAGTTCACCTTTCCTGTCTTGCCTTCAAATACTTTCTGGGAAAGCTATCCACATATCTGAACAAGCTCCTCACCCCTACCACATGCAGCACTTATCATCTGAGATCTGACTCCAAAAGACTGTTCATGGTCCCAGTGGTGTCCTCACCCCTACCACACTCCTCACCCCTACCACATGCAGCACCTATCACCTGAGATCAGACTCCAAAAGACTATTCATGGTCCCAAGGTTCAACAAAGTATCTGGACGTTCCTCCTTCTCCTTCCGTGCACCCCAAAACTGGAACAACCTACCAGAGACTCTCATATCCACCACCAGCTTAAGTTCTTTCAAATCTAAGGCTGTCTCACACTTTAATCTGGTCTGTAACTGTTTCATTCGCCTATAATATATATTTTCTTTAACTGGGCACGCAATGTCTTGTATATAATGTATACCTTGTTCATTTATGTAACTGTACTTGTAACCATGTATTATTTGTTTTACTCTGTGCCCAGGACATACTTGAAAACGAGAGGTAACTCTCAATGTATTACTTCCTGGTAAAATATTTTATAAATAAATAAACCCAAGGTAAATATTGGCATACGTGGGTGCACACGTTGTGCCAATCGCTGTACCTTGAAGTTGGTGGAAAAAGGTGCCCTTAAACAGAAAATAATTATGTTTGAGGACATAATTAAGAAGCTCAAGTATGAATTTGTTATGTTTTAAACACTCAGAGCTTCGAGCTCTCAAGAAGTGTGACACAGATCCAATTCCCACTGAATGTTGTATGCTGGTATACAAAGATTCCACATCTAATGATGCCAGAAATGTATTTTTGGATATCTGTATACCATCTATTTTCCTTAGAATGTCTGTTGTGTCTACTGTGTGGGAAGGGAGACTGGTCACATATGGTCTTAAAACCTGATCCAGATAGGTACTGGTCCTAACAATTCCCTCCTTTTTGTTCTCTAAAAGAACAAATACCCTTACTTGGTACTCTTCTCTATGACTATGGCCTTGTAGTGACCAATAGAGACATATATATATGACATTAAATATTTCTATAGACTAGAAAATGGCTTACATCTCAATATGTCACATAATTTAAGGGTCAGCTATTTGTGAGAATTGGTGGGGGCTAATTTCTGCTAAGAGCGACTGCACAAACATTCTTCGTGCACGCATCTTTCATACTGCATTTACTCAGAATGGCAAAATGGACCAAGATGGCTGCTATGGTCAAAATGAATGACTTGTGATCCTTTCCTTGTGGTTGACTCACGGCCCTTGGTGACCTCCCACCTTCCTCATATCCAGTCTTCTCAGTCCCCCCATATCCTTAAGAGACAGTCTATTTAAAGAACAGAACAGTTAACCATTTCATAGTCCTGATGGACCAAGATGTCCAAGTTGTGCATAACTTCATTCCTTTCCTTTCCGGCCATTATATCAGCCCAGTTGATTTCTTCTTCGGTCTCTTCTTCTGGGGGACTGGCGACATCATCACCGCAGAGAGGCATAGCGTCGGTGGGGGTTGCAACGCACTTCTGGATCAGAGTTTTGCTGTACTTGGCAAATGGTGGGAAGGGGAGGGAGGGAAGTGGGGAAGGGAAAAGAATAATCCTGCTCAGCTCAAACAAAAATTACTTGCTAGAGAGGTGATATCAGGGATAGTGCATATGTATAGGAGGGGGAGAGACAAGAACCCTAAGTGATGCACTCAACTTTACTAATATAAAAATAATACATTTTTTTAAATATCTATTGAAGTAAACATAGAAAAAAGTTTAAAACCTAAGCAATGTACTTGAGAGATCCTGAGTGTGGATCTTTCTAAATGGTCAGATGGCATTGGTATACACCTTTAAATAGCCTTTCAAGCTAGACAGGACTTGCAGTTAAATGTGAATATGTATCACACAGCACTTGAACATAATAGCTCTTAATGTGGACACTTTGTTGAATCCCTGAAGGATAATAGTACATAAAAGTGTTAATCCTAAAGTGCGATGAGATTTTTGCTGTACTTAACACATAGAGAGCAATGAGTAGGACAAACCACATATAAAAACATTCGCTAGCTTCACTCAAAGCAAATCAATCCAACCACCAAGTCCCCATGGTCCCTGAATCCTGGATAAATACACAACATTGCGCTTTAACTAGGGCGCATACATGCCCCTCCCTTTGAGGCTAAAATATTGTCTAGAGCTATTTTATTCTGTAGAGCCATTAATTTAAACTAAACCTAGTCTTGGTTAAGTGAGTAAATGTCTGTGGTTGTATGATTGAGGATATCCCTGTAAACCTTTCATACAGTAACCCAACTCCTACATTTGGGAATAAATTCCCCAAAACGTATTCTTCCAATAGACTACTTTTTAGCACTTGTGTATTGGGTGTCTCTCTTCTGTTTCCAACTCTACCTGTGAGCAATTAACATAACCGTGTGTTTGACTGATAAAGCATTCTCCCACCGGGATATCATTCTGCAGGGAGATTCTATTAACCTATAAATCCAAACAAAATAAACAAAGTTAAACAAATAATACCTTATACTATTTTGTCATCCTTATGGGATGCCACTTACACAAACATAATGGGGCATACATTGTAACTGAAAAATAATAAAAACCTGTAAAAATAAAAAGTTCAAAGTTCGTGTGTTGAGGCCTGGACTTTTTTGCCTATGACCTTTATCCCTTGATGATTAGTGGTCACAGAGTATTGTGTCCATCAAAACACTAATTTGCAAGTGCTATGTCTTTGTCTTTATTAGCTGTTTGTGCTAGGCTGGCACTACAGTATTTTGACGTGCGTGATGTGTATCCATGATGATAAGCAAAATTTTTACTGCATTGCTGGTGATGAGTAGTATTTAAATGGCCTTTTCATCTGGGATGAAGAGCGTGCTTGCGTAGAAAATGCTTGACCATTAACCCGTCTCGCGTAGGTGCACTTTCAGCTTTAACCTGTGCCTAGAGAGACTCAAAAATATATATTAGTTGCATGCAATACTTATTAATTGTTTTATTACCAATAACATGGTCCTTAATTCATTCCTTTGAACTACTGATGGTCATAACTCATCCCATAAGTGTCTAATAGGGAGAGAATTTATACCTAGAAATAAATTCTTGTATTAATATGGTTACTACTATTATTAGCATCCGCATATAAACAGAGATATCCCCTATTAACGCTCCTCAAATTTTAAACTAAGCAACCAATGTGGACTTGACTTTGCTACAATCCAAGTTCTTAAACTTGGTACCTCAGCCTGTGCCAAACCAATTGCTTCCATAATCAACTCTATCCTGTCTGTAGGCCATATCCCTAAAACCTGGAAAACTGCCAGAGTTGTCCCAATCTTCAAAAATGGGGACAAAAACTCTGTCTCGAACTACAGATTAATCTCTCTTCTCCCAATACACACTTACTCTCATTCATACCTAACTGCCATCTGCCATTTTCTCTGATGCAAATGGTGTCAACCTTTTAGTCATTTATTACTATATAACCTTAAAACTCACCCCACAAATCAAGCATCCCAACAGCCTGCATGCACTCATGGCTATTGTCCCACACCCACAGTCACTCCTGACTTTCACCTCAAACAATCCACTGTAACTATTCTGCTAAAAAAAATGTGAAATGCTCTGTATATAATGTATACCCTGTTCACTTATGCAACTGCACTTGCAATTATATATCCCCTGTCCTTTAACTCTATGTCCAGGACATACCCAAAAATGAATAAATGATTACAAAATTATAAATTTGGCAGATTAGATATATCCCTCAACATAGGGACGGATGGCTACCTGTTTTGCTGTGACATCTGCAAAGGTATTTTTTTTTTACCAGGGGCCTGTCAGCCCTGTTAGTATGGCAGAAACCTTTATTACTGCAATAGCCCTTGGAGTTAACATTGCTTCAAATAAATTCTGAACCTGCTGTGCATTGTGTATTATTTACAACATATCAAGTTCTGGAACCTCTATAGGGATCTCAGAGTGTCCTTCAATAACCTATGTATCTCCCCTCTTTTGTTCATACATTATCTATATAATTATGTGAACAAAAATACAAAAATAGTTATGAAAACTGGTTGCTTAATATATAGCAAAATTAAACTGGTAAATAGATTTGTATGTGTAGCGACTATAAAAATATTTACTGCTTGTGTTAAAAGAAAAAGAGCCTGCAGTAGGTCTTTTAACAACTGTAGCATTAACTATAGGGAACCTGTAAATATAATAAAAATCCTGAAATCCTGAACAAGAGATTTCCTTTTAAAATAGACAAATAATTTTGAACTCTTTGCAAAGTGCTGAGCACACGGCCATCATTAACTTTTAAAGACACTCTGACTTTAAAAAAATAATAATTTTCAAAGCGCTTTTTTTCTTTCTGGGCAAACAGACAGTTGTTCCAGGCTTTTCGCCAGAAACCTCAAAGTACGGATAGCAGATAACGGGTTTCGCTGTCTTATTAATCCCTCACGCAGGGGATTGTAACATTAGTTTAATGTTAAATATGAAGCTTTCCACGCTGTCCTAAAACTGCATTTTGTATGGCCTTTCAAAAATTAAATAACGGGAATATTTCAAATTACTTATAAACACCAAATCTATGCCAACAAGAGCATGCAATATTCTTCCACTCATTCACCTGAATGCCTTCTGAAAGAAATCTCATATTCCTGCAAACTTCCATCAATACAATTTTATGCAATCCCGTTTCAACTCTGCCCTCTCTTAAACTAAAACAAAATATCTTCAAACATGCAAAAGTTATACCATGACTAAAAAAACAGAAAGCTTGACCCTACCTGTCTTGTATGGCTTCTATACTGCTTATTTAACGGAGACAATTCTCACTAAAATAACTGATGACCTCCATGCTGCTAAAGACATATATCATTACACTCTGCTCATATTACTCAACCTCTCTGCAGCAGTTGCCATCACGGACACCCTCCTTTGAAGCGCTATGCACATTGATGGCGTTATATACATATATAATACAATATATAATTCAAACAGTGTTTGGGAGCTTTTACCAGCATTTTTAAACAAAAACATTCCCAAACATATCTGAATCCTGTAGAAATAAAATTGAATTGTGTTATCTTACTGGTTACACACAATACAGGACACACAACACAAAAACGCCTCTCATACACAGCCAGCCAACTTCACAGAAATAACAAACAGATAACAAAACAGTTCTACATTACCTTGTTCTCATAAATAAACTGCTTAAGCACAGAGCTAGTTAATTTTAATGTGAATGCTTCACATTCTTTAAACTGTATGGGAGAGGCTGTGCCCCTCCTTTCGTTAAGATAGAAATACCGCAAACTAAAAGAAAATGTCCAGTTTAAAAAGCCTTCGCCTGGCCAGGATGAATAAACCTTTCAAACTATAACCAGGGACAGAGCTGAATATACTCCCTTTTTGTTGTGAGGTATTTATTATATTCATATTTTCTGCAATTATCTGCAAATGCATGGATGGCGACCTATACACATATGATAATCCGCATGACCCACAGTATCTTTCACACAAGAAATCATTCAGAAAAAAATTCATCAGGGTTACAAACAAACACTTTTACATAAGGTAGCGTGTTTTTTTTTTGTATTTTTTACAGCGACTTGTACTCTTAGCCCCCACGGGCGAGCAGCACTTTTTTGCTTCTGACTCTGACACTCTCTGCCAATGACCAAAACCACCACAATTAAAACAGACACCATTATTCTGAGCTATTCTTCCTGATTGATTTTTGGGACCAGCAAAACCATTAGTTGCTTATAGAAAAACAGCTAAATTATGACAAATAATTGCAGATAAAGAATAATACAATTCTTATACTTTACACAATATACAATGGTCGTTCAACTAGATCAGAGATAACAGTCCAGTCGTGCACAAAATTTACTGGACTTGTTGTTAATCACAGTCACAATTTAGGTCTTTTAAATTCCCAGAGTGGGGTGGGGGGAGACAATGTAAAAATCACATATACTCACTTGCCACCTCTGTGAATCCCCAACTCTGACACCAAAGCTGAAGGAAAACCGTTATTCCTCGCCTAGGATTCAGAACTGAGAGGAACCCTAACTCTGCCAAGAAAGCTGAAGGCCTTGTGACTGGATACATATTATGCACCAATTGCAGCAGACTTCCCGGGGAAGCTTTCACGCCCTGCAACTTGTTATCTCCGATTTTTGTTTAACTTACAGGCCCGGGAATATGAAAGAAATGAAACGTAATGCACGCCAGGTTTCAAATCTTTTGTCTCAATTTATTACTCATAGGGTAATGACTTTTATACCAGAAAAAGAAGATATTGGTTAGAGGCGTAACATAGGCGTAACATAGGCGTAACATAGGCGTAACCTGGGTGTGTCTTGGGCGTAGCATTGATTAGAGGCGTAATTTAGGGGCAGGACATATTAGTGGCATGATTTTGGGACGTGTTTCTTCCAATACAGGCAATGTCTGAATACATAGCTTATTCATTGTCTGTTATCAAAAGAGACCTTGAATCTTTAGCAAATAAATTATACTATTTTGCGTCTTTCAGAGAATCAGTCTATTATATTCTAACTAAAAGAGCAGGAGACTGACAATACAAAAAGTATCTTAGCAATATCCTGAGCATGAAGAAAGGAAATGTAATTTGGCAGAAACTGAATGACTTAGGAATTATATTTCAGCAAAAGGCTGACTACAGAATCTTAACTAGTTATGATCAGACAAAATGGATGCTTAACACAAGTGTAGATTCTGGCCTGACCTCCTGGTCCTAACATCATGTGACACAGTACAGCCAATAGGGCTGCTAGAATCTCCTGAGGGGAGGTTGGAACTTTGGGAGCGCTTTAAGTGCAAGCTGACAGTTAGTTCAGTTGTTGCCAGGACTGAGACAGGGAAGATAAGATCTGGGGGTCAGTGGCACCCAGACTAGGTCATATTAACACCACTAGGTCCAAGATCGTTCCCAATCACCTAATTATATTGTGGCTGTTTCAGGGAAAACCCTAGCTAGGGACATTTCCCCGTTAGCTGGATATAGTTAGTTTATAGTGCCAGTAAAGATGCCACGATGTGAAGCATAACCTGCAGTCTGGGACCCGATCTAGGCATACATGATTAAAGACTATTTTATTGGTGGGACCAACCTGCTGGAACACACCCCACGCAGAGGCAGAGGATTCGCTGACGGCTTCGTCGCTGGATCTCCAGGATTGTTGTCGTTAACCGGCCGCTCTGGGTATTTGAGTACCCGGCAGGTACCTCAACTTAAGTGCACCAACGGTTCAAGGGTAGCACTACCATACACACTTTTGGGTGGGTCTTGACATTGGGTAAAAGGACATCAGGGTATTGGTGCCAAGCACCCTTTGTACTGTGGGGACACTCACTTGGTGTAAGGGGGTTGGGAGTGTGTATATATATATATATGTATATATATATATATATATATATATATATATATATATATATATATATACATATATATATATAAAACAAAAAGAAGACAGTGTGGCTCCCATAGCATAATACTGTATTTTAATAATGGTATATCCTGATAGAATACGGACACTTACAATAAACAAAGTGAATAATAGCAGTGGTTATAAGGTCTTTACACATCACCCGCAGGACCCTCGTTTATCGATCCACATGTAGTAGGTCCAGCTAGCTCCCGCTACGGACGTCAGGAAGGTGCGCGCACTCAGTCTCCTCCTGTTACTCAAATCCCGCAAGAGTTGGCGACTGGGGATATTACTGGATACAGGCACAGCAGACTATGCTCCATGCACTAGTACTTTTATTCTAAGTACTTTTGCCATTCATCCATTACACTTTGGAGCCCGTCCGTTCCATTTACCCTCATTGGATCAGTGCAGAATTATATCCTTTGCAGTAAAACTGTTATATTCTACTGGTGTGTGTTTACTATATTGTCCTGCATGGGATTATCCCACATTGTTAGGATCCCACACAGGTGGAGGCGCTGTCATCAACCGGATCAGGTACACCCCAGGCTCCCAGTAGCGGAGTGTCAGGCCTCCTGTGAGACCAGGTAATGCACCACATGCACCGTAGCCGCTATATCTCCCTGGGGGGGGGGGGGGGGGGGAAAGTGCGTTACATGTGATATATCCATTTTGTATTTATAATAATTAGTGGATTTCTGGCAGAACCATGGAATTGAACACAGTCTTGCAAGAAGTAAGGCTGTCTTCTCATTTTCAGGTTGTAAATAATGTGTTAATATTGGAATACAATACACTGTAGTGAATTTATGTTGTGTTGGCTGTCTCATGAATGTTCTTGTATTAGTGTCCTGGCGGTACTGTTTTGATGTTGTATTAATAGTAATTTGAAGGCTGCTCTTCACTGTTGCTTATCAGAGAACATCATGTGAGCTCTATTTAATTCTATTTATAAAGTTAGCGGCATGTGTGGAGTAAAATGAGGTTACTGAGCAGTTGCCAGAATGAAAAGTTAAATATTAAAGGATGCAATCCAATTTATCAGTTTAGCCTAAAACTAATAAAGTGAATGCACTCACCAATGTAATCCCACTGTACCACGTATAATTTTGGTGTCCTATTGTAAGATTAATTATATTAAACAGTTTCAATATTTTAGAACTGAGAAACATATCTCTAGTTCTTTTCCTATTGATGAGACTTCTGATTTCCCAAACAGAGATCATCTAAATGGACCCAAGATCCTCTTCTAACATTGTCATTTGTTGTCAAAGGGTGTGTGTATGTGAGTGTGTGTGTGAGAGAGCGAGAGAGCGAGGACGAGATCCACAGAGCTCCATCTAGTGACTTAACAAGATTATAATGTAGTCCAACAAAGATCTGTTAAGGTTAATGCGGGGATTTACTGTATGTGAGGTTTTACGCCTATCCGAGAAATGTAAATAATTTAAATATATTGTGAAAATATCCACATTAGCATTTTTCCCAAGCTCAGAAGAGCCCTGCAAAGAGTTTAACTAAATGACTCATTCTTTTTAAAAGACAAACTGAAAAGTACTTAACTATATACATTTGGATGTTGCATTGGGGCTTTTTTTTTTTTTTTGTATACAGTATATTTGTTCACACCCGATTGCAGTCCTTTTGACACAAATATATACATACAGTATATATATATATATATATATATATATATATATATATATATATATATATATATATATATATATATATATATGATCAAAAAAATAAATAGATGATACCGTTCTGTGGCTAACGAAATGCTTTTATTTGTGCGAGCTTTCGAGATAAGAACAGGAAAAAAGTGATGCATCCAAATTGGTCAAAGTTCCTCAATAACATATGTAAATGATTCTGGATAGCAGTGGAAAGTCCATGAATGATATGGCAATTATCAGGTGCGGGCTAGGAGTCTAGTGGGGTCCACATGACCACCACAAATGAAACACCATAACAGCCCCCCCTAGTAACCAATATAAAAATGAACAGAGGCACTGGTAAACATATGCATATATGTAGGGGCGCTCTGGCCCTATTACCTTAGTGCTTGCAGGACTTCCAGATATCCAGGGCGTGCAGTTCATCCAGGTAGATAGCCAGCAGGAAGAAAGGTGAAGATGTGTTGCACTGCCTCAGTTTCCAACTCCCAATGAGACCGGAAAAAATACAAAGTGAGCACTCAGCTAAACAACAGGTCAGGTTTATTGCAGGGTGGTGCAGCAAGGGGACAGCAAAGCCACACGAACGCACCTACGCGTTTCGTGCACAAGGCACTTTATCAAGTGATAAAGTGCCTTGTGCACGAAACACGTAGGTGCGTTCGTGTGGCTTTGCTGTCCCCTTGCTGCACCACCCTGCAATAAACCTGACCTGTTGTTTAGCTGAGTGCTCACTTTGTATTTTTTCCGGTCTCATTGGGAGTTGGAAACTGAGGCAGTGCAACACATCTTCACCTTTCTTCCTGCGAGCTTTCGAGATACACTGATCTCTTCTTCTGGTGATGTTACATTGAATGAAGCAAGCAAAAGCTATACTATAAACAGTGTCTATTGGAATGTTATCTGTGCTGGTCCTTCCCCCGGTGTGGATGTGTTTTATGGCTGGAGGTGTCAAAAGGTTCCTGAAAGCAAGTGATGAAAGAGTGTGTATGTCTATCAGTGTGAATAAAAATGAATGGAGAGCCCACAGTATATACAGTGCTTTACAAAAGGTGTGTGTGGAGTGGGAGTGGATATAAATGGTGTGGGTGGGTGTGGAAATGTGAGAGTTAGTAGCACAACTAAAAGTGTGTGTGGATACTATGTGGTCACTATTGGTGTATAGGGATGGAAAAACAAGGAGTATAAGTATGTGTGAGAGTCAGCTGTGTGTGCATACATATAGCACAGTATGTACAGACAGTACTCAAAGTGCAGGAATAAAGGGTCTCTTATTGACTGCATCTGGCCAAATTTCCTAAGTGGTCACTTACACACAAAGGAAAACATCAAAGACTGTTGAGGAAATCTGCAGAGTGTTATTAACCCCTGATGAGTGTGAGATACTCTGAATTCTCAAACGTTTTATAACTCACAAAGTGTGAGTTTTTTTTACTTATTGTCATTTTAACATTAATTTTTTATTAAACTGTGTTACACTATTTTTGTGTTTTACTTCTCTTCCTGCATGTGATATTACGCACGAGATCACGCTTGCTGCGGATTACAAGCTGCTAGATGTTCCAGATTCTTCATATCTGTTCCAGATCCCAGAGTGGATACAAGGCCTGACTATATCTTACACGCTGTGAGTGCATATCGTACCATCTGGTGGTTAAATTGTTAGAACGTATTACCCTATGTTTGTCTTTCTTGTCTCCACTTGCGCCTACTGTAGGTAATTCTTTTTGGACTATCTTTCGTTACCAGCCAGTGGAGCGGTAGACCTTTTGGCTGCAGACCGAGTCAGGGAAAGTTAGATTGTGAGGGTATATACCCTCCAGTATATGTGGTAATTATAATATTTATTAGTCTTTATGTAATTGCGCTTATTGTATTTCTTCTTTTTGTAATATATATATTTATATATATATATATATATATATTTATATATATATATATATATATATATACTTGTAGCCCCCTGTAAACAGAGGGGGCTATATATCTTTCTCCTAGTGTGGTAAGTCCAGTTAAGGGCAGGCGCCAGTAGTAATCATGGGTTTTCCCCCTTCACGCTCTGCCCTGAGTGATAGATGCAGGCCCCTGACTCTGCTCCAGGCATGAGACAGAGGGGAAATCCTGCTGACATCATGAGGGGTGGGGCTGACTCTATTTAGTAGCCAGTTCCTGTGAGGACGGTGCCTTTGTTATGTGGGAGTTGGAGGAGAGAAGTTCTGTCGTGGGAACAGAATAGAGAGGCTACGGTCCTATGAGTTTGGAGGGTGAGCAGAACTAGAGTGGACCAATGCCCCTCACCCTACTGAGGGGGTGAGGGGGAGAATCTACCCCCACCCAGAGGATATCCTCTGAGGTGGGCATTGGGGGTATTGAGGCCACCCACAGACCATCCTGCAGGAGTACAGTCTGGAGGAGAGGAGAAGAGGAGGAGGTCTGGTGTACCTTTGGATTGCCTTGGCATATGACCTGCTGCTGCTGTGTGCCAGAAAAAAAACAATAAAGACACTACTGATTTTACATAAGACTGTGTGATTCTGGAGCATTCACCCTGGGACCAGGGTTATTCTTCTATAAGGGTCCTACCCCACATCCCTTGGAAGTTATAGAGGATGGAGGCGCTGCATTACTAAGGAAATGGAGGCAACTACCCCAGAAGCCTGGTCCTGTGTCCCCAACATCACCGCGGGAAGCTCAGGCCCTCCTGTTACCGGCAGGTGCGCACCACCGAAGCACATGTAGCCAGCCCTCACTACACCCTAGATATGGCATCTGTGTCTGGGGGGGGGGGGGGGAATATGGGTTACATTTGGAGGCGAGTTGCTGAGATCAGAAACAGGACAGGCTTTCAGCGAAGCAGAACGGGAAGAGTGAAGTGCACTCTCCGTGCAAGTGCTGGAGAAAGTAGGGCATGTCATACCAGGGGTAGTCAGGGGAGCATAGACTCCCGCACAGTACGCCCTGGGTGCCCTAAGAGGGTGGCGTAAGATGGGTGCCTAGCTATAGCTGTTCTAGTCCCTTGAGGCAGATAGTGTGAGGCAACTGGGGGGGTTAGCCTGTTAACTTGTCCAGGGACCATGGCCCAGGGCCCGCACTATGAGTGGCCAAAAGTAGGGACGCCCGTATTTAGGGAGATGCCTGGTACACTAGCCAGCACCCACATAAAACGCACCACAGAGCACTTGCAGGAACAGTCACCGAGTACAGTGCACAGAGAAGGAGTTCTGCCTAGCCTGGGGTATGCCACATGATATCATGGGCACAGTCAGAAAGCATGCAGAGAGCATCCGAGAGTGTTAAGGAGCAAGTGGAGGTCCGTCAGTGTCTAGGAACGTGTTACACCGTAGACACTGAGAATAGTGCACATTTACATGTGGTGGGCTCATCAAAAAAGGCGGCCGTCACTACATGTGCTCCGCGGAGCGAACAAGAATCCAAAATGGCGACAAATGCGCCATCCACGGTCCAGCAGTTAGCAGCCAAACTAAAATGGCGATTCCCGCCAATCCTGGAGTGCGCACGTGAAACTTGCAAAGAGACTGTACGAGAAATATAGCGGGAGATGTGCAGGGATTTGGCGCCAAACCCAGATCCCCTGCAAGAGGAGCAGAGCGGCGCGAAAGCCGAAGGCCCACCCACCTGTGCTGTGACTGGCCAACAAACCAGGCCACGTCACACTGAAAGAAGGAGTGCCCCGCCTCTTGTTTCCACCAGAGGGAGGGGGCATAAGGAGAGCCAATCAGGAGAGTCTTCCCCAGCAAAGGGAGGGACAGGAAGCGAGAGCGAGGAGCTTCACTTCTGCCTGACATTCGAGGAGCAAGGAGCTGAAACATTGAACTGTTCCACCCCTGAGTAAAAGATGTCCGAACTGAGCACCACAATTTACCAGCTACCAGGAGGCTTACTGGTAGTGGAGGTGGAGGACCACGAATACCTCCGGTGTCTGTGCGTCCACTGCGGGATACCCGGAGCGGTCCCAAGCACTAAGTCACGATGCCCTCAATGCGGCACGTACTACCTGTTGCCTAACGAGCCATGGCCACTGATCGTGACCCCGCGGGGTGCCTCTCCGGGAACACTAACGGAGGTGGCGGAGACGAAAGAAAAGGCTGCCCTAGTTCCCCGTTTCAACCATGCGGGAAGAACCAAGGCCCAGCCAGCTACAGAGCCGAGAGAACCGTCGGCGGAGAAGAGCGCGACCGCAGTGGAGGTACCGGAGCGGGCCCGTTTCGTACCAATACCCACTGGCGGTATCGCCCAAGAACCCGGTGACTCCCTTGTGGAGGACCCGATAGTAATATCCTCGGAGGAAGAGGTTGGCGTACCATCGGTGGCGATGCGCCTACCGGCAAACTACCCCAGCGGTAATAAAGAGGAGTAGACGAGTCCAAACACCTTCCGATGGCGAGCGCTGGTGCGGCCTGAGGCCCGTAGCAGTCTGTAGATGGACGTTCACAGAGGTACACAATTGGAGACTTTATAAGGTGAAATTATAATAGGCTTTATTGTGCCTTTTCCTTTTCATCAGGAAATCATCCAAACACAGGGGGGGAACAAAGCTTCTATTCACTTGGGAGTATTTCTTGTGAAATCCTATGCAATTAATTCACATCTCCCTTAGTCAAGCATGTCTCGCAGCCCCAAAACATATACTGCTGCGGCACAGTTTATTCGAGCATTTGCCCGTTCTGTGCCGCAGCAGTAGCCTGGCGCGCGCCCGAGTGTGACGGGCGCGCGCCAAAGCAGCGGAAGAGCGCCCTCCGATCGGGGCGCTCTCCCTACCGCTGCCGGGTCCGCCGGGTCCCCCGGAACCCCCTGCCGCTGTCCCGCGATCGCGGGACACCAGGGCTCCCTCGGGGAGCCCTGGACGCGCGTGCAGGGGGCGCAGGCTCCCGAAGACGCGTGACCGCGCGTCTATGACGCGCGGCACGCCGAGGGGCGGCCACTAGCAAGCCGGGAAATCTCCCGGCTTGCGGATCTGGCCGCACTGCGATAAAGTGTGTCGCCAGTGTAGCATGAAATAAGCAGATATAAGCAGTCTCTTAATAATAAAAGTCTTATCTGTTTCTTGCTGTAGAGTAAGCTTCTCTGCTCTCCTGGAACCGCACCCGTGCGTGCACAGAAAATATCAGCATCCAGGTTTAGAAGTCTTATTTGGTGTCTTGCAATCAGCTATGCTGGGCAGAGCTCAAGACCGGTCAGCTCCAGAGATGTGTGTTCTCTTGGTCAGTCTCTCCTGGCAGTCTCAAGAACACTGCTCTGTCTCTCCAAAGGTCAGCTCTCATTCAGAGCTAAGGAGACACTTCCTGTCTCAACAGACAGGCTTTTGTAAGCAATCTAGATCAGGCAGGTGGTATTAATTAATTGACTACCAGTAGTTAACCACCACACTGCTAGATTAAAGGCACATTACTTGAACAGGGATTACTCCCCTGTTACATACCTCCCCTTTTTGTGGGAAGCTCGGGCTTGCCACGGCCAAAGCCCATCCTTCCACTCTCATTCTAGATATCTCAGTGACTTGAATGAGAGTGGATGGAGGAAGAGAACCCTCAGTCCTGTTGGGATTGGAGCCCTTTCTCCAGTTTATTCGTGTCTCCTCCTGAAGGTGTTTGAGATCAGCACCCCTCAGTCGCTCGAGGAGGACATTCTCCAAGTATAGTCTTTTTTCTACGTGCGCGGTCATGAGATTTCCCTCGCGTCGGGTGCTCGTCTTATTGTAGGCATACTGTATGGCAGCAGTTGCAGAGCGTTTAAAAACCGCCCTTTGAGTTTTCCACTCTTGAAGCTGTCGCTCTGCCCTTTTCCCACTCAATAGTGTTGCTAGTTCAGCCCCTTTTAGATTAAGTTGCAATTCCACCCCCACATCCAGAGAATGTCCCATCTTTTCAGCTTCATCAGCTAAGGATTCTACTGGTTTTAATGCAGCACGTGTACCTTTTTTTGTTGCCTGCTGGGTGGCTGAAGGTTTTGCTAGTGCTTGTTTAGGTGGTTCAAATTTTGCAACCTTGTCTTTCAGATGAGCGGTATTCCCAGCTCTCACTGTACCCTTGTCTTCATGGGTTTTTGAGGCTGTGGGATACTGACGCTTAGTCAGGGTCAATACTTGTCCTTGTAGGACTGTAATCTCATCCGCGAGAGATCCCTGTTTTTTGAGTGCGTCTTGCAAGTCTCTTCTCAGGGAATTTATCTGCATGCTTTGCTTTCTATGAGCTTGCCTCCACATTTTTATTGCATTGTGAAGCACTATGAACTTCTTTGCTTGGGCCACAGTTACTTGTTTCAGTTTCTGGACTTTCTTGTGCTCCCTTTTGTGCCGCGTCACCTGGGTTCTAAGCTTGGCTTTTAGCGATGCTTTGGTGATGCTCAGGGTAGCCTTCAGTTTCTCATGCTGCTTTGCGGGGACATACTGGGTCATCAGATGTTCCTTCAGCACTTGAATTTCTTTAACAGCCTGCAGATTGTCATCCTGCAGAGTTCGCTGCTTCTCCTCTGCCTTCTTGAGGTGCGTATGCAGACCTTGCAGTTGGTTCTGCAGTCGGTGCTCTGCTTCAAACTTTTCCTTGACTTCTTCTGTCAACTGAAAATTTTCTTCTTTCAGTTTTAAGTTTTCTCTTTTTAATCTTGAATTTTCTCCTTTTTCAGTCTCTGTATTCTTCAGGGCTTCTTTGCAGTCCTCCTTCCATTTACGCACATCTGCTTTGAGAATGACACTCTCCTGGCGTGAGACTTCCTTCTCTAGGTTGAGGGTCTGAAGCTCCTTCTGAGAGACTTTGAGATCTGTACCAAGATTACCAATAGTTTCTTTAGCAATGTCCAGCTCCTCAGTGAGACTGTGTAGTTCCTTTCTGGAAACTTCCAGGTCTGTGCGGCAGCTGTTGGTCTCATGATGTGAGGCATCAAGTGCTCTGCGGAGTGTCTGAACCTCTTTCTGAGATACGTCTATCCGGACACTGTTGACCTCCTGTTGTGAGGCATTCAGCTCTACGCGAAGTGTGTGAACCTCTTTCTGGAAGACTGTCATCTGCTTCAGTGCCTCCTCATACTTCCGTTTTAGCGTAGCCACCATTTTATCAGATTGGCTCTGCTTTTCATCCATGGCGGAAATAGTAGCCTTTGCAGTATCTAGCTCAGTCTTGAGATCGTCCAATTCTGTCCTGGCTAAAGAGTAAATTGAGAGCACATCTTTTTGTAGCCTCACGTTATTTTTCTGTAGCTCTGTGTTATCTGCTCTCTCAAGTTTCAATTGTTCTCGAAGTAGATCACAGTCATGCCTGGCAATTTTTAGGGCATCTTCAGGGCTGGTCAAGGGATCGTCACTCACTGGTTCTGGCTCCGCTTCCCTGGGATGACTGGTTGAGGGTTCCTCACTGTTGGCACCGGACAGACACTTCTTTGGGGTACACGACTTCTGCCTTGGGCCCTCTGGATATTAGGTTAACCGCGGGACAAATTCTCCATTTTCTCTAGGCTGCAGGGCAACTCGGTCCCCCTTTTCCTCCACAGGATCTGCGGACGTGTCTGTTCCTTCCACGGTAAGTGAAGAACCGCTTTTCTTTTTCTATATTGATTTTCATCAAAATATATTATGACTAGAGTGTCATTGATGAATTATGTTTTGTTTATTTATATACATCATTGTTACTGTGATTTGTCACTTATTGCTGCTTCTTTTTGTTTTTTTTATATGTCTTGTTTGTTGTCTTGTTATGCGCTGAGTGTTCTTGTCCCAATAATTGCCTACTGCGCATGACCATACTTGAAATCGCGCACTGTTTCTTTAAATCGGAACTATATAATTTGGGACTCACAGGGACTATATTATTATTATATTTCACCCCTGAAGAAAAAAGCTGGACTTTCGAAACGCGTAGGGTGGTTCTACACTACACCCCATACTCTGGTGTGATTTCTATCCCCCTTGGAAGCTGACCTCTGCAGAGACGCTGTTAAAGACGCTGCCGCATGTGTACGTATCTCATGGAAGTTGCTAATACTCTGTTTGGTGGTGCGGAACAGGACGAGACTGCGGCTACCATCCCACAGCCACCACTACACATGTGCAGTGCTGTTTGCGGAAGGAGGCAGACGCCGCAGGTCGGAAACGATCTACCCCGGCCTGGACAGGAGAACTACATGCCCCAGCACAGACGTCACCCACGGCAGCTGCTATCCATAAGAGGGGATACTCTTTAAATTATCCACTGCTTGATACCTTCTTGCCTCTGGTAAGCAGGTACCCCCACCCGAGTTGTAGTGTCTTGATTGAACCCTTTTTTTATATATATGTATTTTTGTATTTTTATATATTATATGTCATAATTAAATGTGTTGTAATATTAATTGTCACCTGTCTACCTCAGCGTTTGTCTAGTGTTAGTTAAATGTTGCATGTTGTGCGTTGCAGTATTATGCTATGATTTTTTGATTTTTTATCTTTCATGTATCCTTCCATTACGTTGGAACACCTTTATGGACGGACCATTACCGTGATACTGGTTGTATAAAAATTATTTATTTATTGGTTTTTATATAATAGTGCAGAGCGCCATAGATATAACTTCGTTCCACTGTCGTGTACTACTGCTGCTGTGTGCCAGATAAGAGACAATAAAGACACTGCTGATTTTACATAAGACTGTGTGATTCTGGAGCATTCACCCTGGGACCAGGGTTATTCTTCTGTAAGGGTCCTACCCCACATCCCTGGGAAGTTATAGAGGATGGAGGCGCTGCATCACTAAGGAAATGGAGGCAACTACCCCAGAAGCCTGTGTCCTCAACATCACCGCAGGAAGCTCAGGCCCTCCTGTTACCGGCAGGTACGCACCACCAAAGCACATGTAGCCAGCCCTCACTACACCCTAGATATGGCATCTGTGTCTCTGGGGGGGGGGGGGGGGGGGAATATGGGTTACATACTGTATATATATTGCCGAATAAATTAGTTATTCAGTATTAGGTTGTAACGGATCCACACCTTAGTTTACTGCTTACCTTGCAGACCTGTGCAGTCCTGGAACACTTTCCCTGATATTTACTGCAGCCTGGGTTCACTCATTAAAGCAATGCTGTCAAACGCCCCTTCTGCTATTGGTTCATTGACCTTTAAATACAGCCTTCCCACAATGCTTCTCTGCTGAGCATAATCCTTCCTGGATGTCACACGTGTTCTGCCACAAGCCCTAGGCTTGTCTCCTGTTATACTAACCTCTCTAGTTCTCTCCTCTAGTTCCTGAGGCCTGCTGCTAGTCTTCATGCAGGGGCCTGTGTTTCCGAGTATCCTGAGGCCAGCTTCTACTCTCTACGTAGAGGCCTGTGTTTCCTGCTTTCTTGAGGCCTGCTGCTAGTTTCACGCGGAGGCCTGTTCCTGATTCCTGTGCTGAAGCAGAGGACTCTCCAGTGTTGACTTCAGCTTCCTGTTTCCTGAGGCCTGCTGTGCTTCCATAGCAGAGGCCTATCTACTGGTTCCTGGGGCCTGCTGCTCACTCTCCCTTGCAGAGGCTGTGTCCTGGTTCCTGTGCTGAAGCGGAGGACTCTCCAGTGTGTACTTCAGCTCCCTGTTTCCTGAGGCCTGCTGTCCTTCTATAGCAGAGGCCTGTCTACTGGTTCCTGGGGCCTGCTGCTCTCTCTCCATTGCAGAGGCAGTGTCCTGGTTCCTGTGCTGAAGCGGAGGACCTCCCACGCTTACTTCAGCTCCCTGTTTCCTGAGGCCTGCTGCCCTTCCCTTAGCAGAGGCCGGTCTATGAGTCCTGAGGTCTGTAGCTCTCTCTCTCCTTGCACAGGTTCATTCTGGACTCTTGCGCTGAAGCACTGGTTTACCAGTGCTGCCAGGTGGTGTGCCCACTCCGGTCTGCCTATCCCTTCCTGAGACCGGTACCATGGGCCATGGTCACCGCACGCACAGAACCCGCACCCGCCCTACAGCTATTTCGCTGAAGCGGGACCTAGTTGACTTCCTGTTACTGGATCTCTGCTCTGATAACGTTTACCCTGATGTCTCCAATCCTGACCCTGGCTCGTCCACTGACGATTCTGCCTTCTCCAGTCCCAACCCTGATATGTACGACTACGAACTGCGCAATCCGGATCAGCCTGCGCGGTCTTAGGTCGGTGCTTATACAACCCCACCTCAGCCACGCGGTCCGACCCAGGTTTGTGGCGAGCACAACCGTGACAGTATGCTCGGCCCCACAAACTCGGACCGCCCTGTGGTGAGGGTTGGCATGTTTCTGATTGAAATCCTGTACCGGCCTGCGGACCAGTCCCAGTTTGAAAACCAGTACCTGTTTGAGAGACTGCCTTCCCCTGAGACTGTGGGTATGTGTGAAGGTTTAACCCTTTCAAAAGGATTGATTCATAATGAACTCCTTATTCAAGCTCAGCGCCATAAAGAGATGAAACAGCGCCTGGCTCCCCAACTGTACCCTTCAACTTCCACTCTAGACTGGGAGACTGTGGATCTTAGGGTACTGGCCCAGGCCTGGGATGCGTTTCATACGCTTTGCCTAGAGTTCGACCAATTCATTATACTACGGGACCCTCTCCTCGCTGCCTATGCATGTTCTAATTACACCCACTTTCCCTCAAGCCCTTTTGCTGAACCCTTGGGGGTTCTTCCCGCACCTCAGGATATCCGAGAACGAACCCCTTCTACCCTCTATTTCTAACTCGGAACCCCTAACTTCTGACCTTGAGCTTATTCCTGTCTTAACCCCTGCTAGTCAGGCCTATGAGTTCCCCACTGTAAGTCCCTGCATTTCTCAGGTCTGTGTGTCTCTCTCAGAGTGTAAAGCCTCTTTGCCCTCACTTACTAACTCAGAATCTCCCATTCCTACCCTTGAGGTTTTTCCTTCTTTAACCCCTGCTAGGCAGTTCTGCGTGCTCTCCCCATCAGAGAAGGAACATCTTCTACTTCCACGTTCTAAGTTTGAATTCCTAAATTCTATTCCCAAGGTCGTTCCTGTATTAACCCCCGTGGGGCACCTCTATGAGTCTCCTTTGGTAACTCCCTGTTCTCCGCCAGCCAAGGTCAGGTCCCTACTGTAGCTCCAGAGGAGAAATCCCTTGTGTCACCTATTACAGAGGAAAAGCTCTCTATTTTTTACTCTCGGGTACTATCTGCATTAACCCCTGTAAATTCTTGCTGCCTCCAAGCTAATGCCTCATTTCTAACCTCAGAGAATGACTCCCCAAGTCTGACAGCAGAGTATGACTCCCCTAACGTTGTGGAGTCCTTAGATATTCTTTGCTATAAACCCCCTGATTCAGCTCAAATTTCCGCTGCCGTGCCCCCTGAAACTTTGGCTAAAGTTCTGATTCCAGTTAAATGTATTCAGGTTCCAGTTTTTTCCCTAAGCTTGGTCGCAGAGTCCCCACTCCCGGGTTTCGCTGTGTTTCGCTGAACCAGTCTTTCACCCAGAGAGCAGTGATCCCTGCTTCTGTACATAGTCCCCACGTCAGGGAATCTGCAGTCATTTCTGGTTTCCCAGACACTCCTTACCAAATATCCACTTCAGAGACCAGTACAGTTGTTATTGCCCCCCTTGTACTGTCTGTGTTCTCCTCTTCTCAAAGCTTAGGGTTAAAAGCGTACAGTGGTCATTATGCCCCTCCTGGGGTTCATGTTGTGTTCCCAGGAATGTTTGCTGACACACTGCTTTCACTTAAAAGTGACGCTTTTTCATATGTGCTAGCTAGAAGCCTGCACACAGTTTCCCCTCTCTCTGAAATTTGCCTTGTCGGTCCCGCTACTCTGAGAAGTAAAATCCTTCCTTCAGATTCTGAATCTCTTTCTATAGAGGCCGTCCTTGCTTTTGGTTCCCCTGATTTCTCTGCCCATGCAACCCCTCCAGGGATCAGCGTATCTGTTGTCACTCCCTTAGTACAGTCAGAGACCACCCAGCCTTTATTACAAGTCCTGGTGTTTAAATCTGAGCTATTTAGTTTTCCTGCCCTTGCTAAACCTCAGTCCCTCAGCATTGCATCTAAATATGCTCCAGCAATCGTTGGGTTACTCGGGGTAAAAATTAAAACTCTTGTCTTAAAGGGTACTTTCTCACACATGTCCAGCAAACCTAGAACTTCAGTGATTGATTCTAAGTCACTTATCACTATATCTGATTTTCTCACTAGTCAAACCCAGACACCCTCACCACTGGCTAGGAGCTCCGTTATCAGAATATTCGCACTAGTAAACATACCTATTTCTGTTTTTGTCATGACACGCACCCCTGTTGTTAGGGCCCTTGTTGTTTTGGATAAAACTCTTTTTACTTCTAAGGTTTCTGTTATTAAGAGTTTCCACGGTTCCAACTTACTGCTTATTGTCTCTTTAACTCCCATCATTTCTCCTCCACTACCCGTCACTGACTCCCAGGCACCAGCTCCAGACGCTAGTTCTCCTATCAGTACCCCTGCAGTGCTAGATGTTCCTGTTATAGATTCTGAGCCTCCAGCTCCGGAGTCTATTCCTCTACTCGCTGCTGCTTTTGTAGTCTCTCAGGTCCCTGTTACTGAAGTACAGACTTCAGCTTCTGATGCTAGCTCCCCTCCCTCCGCTACCCTTGCAATGCCTGATTCTCATGTTCCTGATATTAAAGCCCCAAAGCCTATAACTACTCCCCAGACAATATTATCTCCCACTGAGGGTTCTACAGTATTTGGGAGCTCCACTGCTGATTGCTTCTCTGCGAACCCATGGTTATCCCTCTCAGAACCTTCTTTTGCCCCTGTTATTTCCTCTGTGTTGGAAATACTCAGTACGTATCACAAGATTTCGGTCTCTAAGCCTGGTTTACTGCTTGCCTTGTCACCTTCCATACCAATACCTGGAAATGCTCCCACCCACCCTATAACCTCGCTGACCACTACCTGGGAGACCTCTGGAGGAGAAGACCCTCTCAAATTCCTACATGCAGAGGTCAGCCAAGACTTTGTCTGTCCCGAAGGTCGCCCTAGTATATTCGATCAACTATCGATGCCACTTATCCTAAACTCTGGCCCCATTACTAAAGACTGAGCTCCCAGTGGGGGTTCTTCTGTCGTTTCTGCTCCGGAAACCCCTGGTTCTTCACAGCCCTGGATTCCCAAGCCATTTCGCGTGGCGAGCCATGTACCAATGATGTCTCTACCACCACTCTCATATCCTAGAACAGTACTCGCCAAGGAACTGCTCGTTTACGGATCCCCTTTCCGCCTAAAAAACTTTAGGAACAACTCAATGTCCCCGAGACCCATGGGAGTCTTGATAAAGCAGCAGACGCGAAACGATCATCGATTAGGCTTTTTAAATTGTAGCAGTGTCAGCTTTACCTTACTTCAGTAGTGGTGGACTTTATTATTACTATGGCTGCGATATTGAGGTGAATGGTTTGGAACGCCATCATTATAGACAATACAGCTAACCTACCACTCCACTGCAACATCTATTGTAGTGACTAGGAGCGGAACACACCTGTGTGCAACTTTGTCCAAACAGAGCCAAACAGCTGATACACAGGTAGTTTCCTACATCCGCAATTCCTATTGCCCTGATAACATTTCACTGCTATCTAACTGCCCCTGATGGTAATTGCGACCACAGGGGGCTCAGAGCAAGGGGCTGTATATATGGCTAAACTTTAGCTATACATCTATATACTGAGGACAAGCAGCAAGGCTGGACTCTATTGCTCCTCCATCTGCATAGCAACGTGGGCTCAGAGCAAGGGGCTGTATATATGGCTAAACTTTAGATATACATCTATATACTGAGGACAAGCAGCAAGGCTGCACTCTATTGCTCCTCCATCTGCATAGCAACATGGCGTTAAACTACAACATACCATATCACTACAGCACAAATTGCTGTGTTAAACTATATCATACAAGCAGCTGACGAGATTTATCATCTGTAGTTACACATCACTATACTCCTCACCTTGGCCAAGGGGGAGTGTAATTACTTACTTTTACCAACTTAAGCAACTAGACACTGCTACTCTTAGACCGACAATAGGGGTCTATCCTTATGTAGCGATTCGCTACTACTGGCACAGTCCCAGATATCTGACATATTCATGTCAAAATTATTCTTTTTTCTTTTTTCTTTGTACACCATTTATTTTAACATTTAAATTGAATAATAAAGATATTATTTTTAATCAATACACTAATCATCATTGATAATTGAGTGCTACTTCAACTGAGTTCTTTCTCTTTCGGTTTATTGCAAATACAATTCTCAGACAAGCACCTTATCTACACCATTAAAAACTTACCTGTTAGCTGAGCAGAGGTTTACTTTCCTTTCCCACCCCTCCCATACTTTTCCATGGTATATACTCCTGTTATACTAACCTCTCTAGTTCTCTCCTCTAGTTCCTGAGGCCTGCTGCTAGTCTTCATGCAGGGGCCTGTGTTTCCGAGTATCCTGAGGCCAGCTACTACTCTCTACGTAGAGGCCTGTGTTTCCTGCTTTCCTGAGGCCTGCTGCTTGTTTCACGCGGAGGCCTGTTCCTGATTCCTGTGCTGAAGCAGAGGACTCTCCAGTGTTGACTTCAGCTTCCTGTTTCCTGAGGCATTCTGTGCTTCCATAGCAGAGGCCTATCTACTGGTTCCTGGGGCCTGCTGCTCACTCTCCCTTGCAGAGGCTGTGTCCTGGTTCCTGTGCTGAAGCGGAGGACTCTCCAGTATGTACTTCAGCTCCCTGTTTCCTGAGGCCTGCTGTCCTTCCATAGCAGAGGCCTGTCTACTGGTTCCT